>NC_061513.1:294298578-294387132 GCF_022539505.1 Lolium rigidum
GGTTCGATAAACCTTGGTTTCTTTCTGAGGGAAAACTTGCTGCTGTGCGCATCATACCTTCCTCTTGGGGTTCCCCAACGAACGTGTGAAATACACGCCATCAAAGACGTAGGAATTTCCCATTGGAAGTCGTCACGGTCGTACGCCTCGACATCTGGCGCCGCGGGCTGTTGCGGTGGGGCGCTGACCTCTGGCACCACTAGCTGTTGTGGTGGGGCGTGATGCGTGTAATTGACACGTCCGTTGGGAACCCCAAGAGGAAGGTGTGATGCGCACAGCGGCAAGTTTCCCTCAGTAAGAAACCAAGGTTTAATCGAACCAGTAGGAGTCAAGAAGCACGTTGAAGGTTGATGGCGGCGGGATGTAGTGCGGCGCAACACCGAGATTCCGGCGCCAACGTGGAACCCGCACAACACAACCAAAGTACTTTGCCCCAACGAAACGATGAGGTTGTCAATCTCACCGGCTTGCCGTAACAAAGGATTAGATGTATAGTGTGGATCATGATTGTTTGCGAGAAAACAGATAGAACAAGTATTGCAAGTAGATTGTATTCGATGTAAAAGAATGGACCGGGGTCCACAGTTCACTAGAGGTGTCTCTCCCATAAGATAAATAGCATGTTGGGTGAACAAATTACAGTCGGGCAATTGACAAATAGAGAGGGCATAACAATGCACATACATGACATGATGAATATTGTGAGATTTAATTGGGCATTACGACAAAGTACATAGACCGCTATCCAGCATGCATCTATGCCTAAAAAGTCCACCTTCGAGTTATCATCCGAACCCCTTCCAAGTATTAAGTTGCAAAACAACAGTACAATTGCATTAAGTATGGTGCGTAATGTAATCAATAACTACATCCTCGGACATAGCATCAATGTTTTATCCCTAGTGGCAACAAAGACATCCACAACCTTAGAACTTTCCGTCATCGTCCCGCATTTAATGGAGGCATGAACCCACTATCGAGCATAAATACTCCCTCTTGGAGTTAAGAGCAAAACTTGGCCGTAGCCTCTACTAATAACGGAGAGCATGCAAGATCATAAACAACACATAGGTAATAGATTGATAATCAACATAACATAGTATTCTCTATCCATCGGATCCCGACAAACACAACATATAGAATTACGGATAGATGATCTTGATCATGTTAGGCAGCTCACAAGATCCGACAATGAAGCACATGAGGAGAAGACAACCATCTAGCTACCGCTATGGACCCATAGTCCAGGGGTGAACTACTCACTCATCACTCCGGAGGCGACCATGGCGGTGAAGAGTCCTCCGGGAGATGATTCCCCTCCGGCAGGGTGCCGGAGGTGATCTCCGAATCCCCGAGATGGGATTGCGGCGGCGGCGTCTCGGAAGGTTTTCCGTATCGTGGCTCTCGCATCGGGGGTTTCGCGACGGAGGCTATTTGTAGGCGGAAGGGCAGCCAGGAGGCGGCACGAGGGCCCAGACGACGGGCGGCGCGGCCGGGGCCTGGGCCGCGCCGCCCTGGTGTGCGGCCACCTCGTGGCCCCACTTCGACTCTCCTTCGGTCTTCTCGGAAGCTTCGTGGCAAAATAGGACCCCAGGCGTTGATTTCGTCCGATTCCGAGAATATTTCGTTACTAGGATTTCTGAAACCAAAAACAGCGCAGAAACAAAGAATCGGCTCTTCGGCATCTTGTTAATAGGTTAGTTCCGTAAAATGCATAAATATGACATATAATGTGCATAAAACATGTAGATATCATCAATAATGTGGCATGGAACATAATAAATTATCGATACGTCGGAGACGTATCGGCATCCCCAAGCTTAGTTCGGCTCGTCCCGGCGAGGTAAAACGATAACAAAGATAATTTCTGAAGTGACATGCCATCATAACCTTGATCATACTATTGTAAACATATGTAATGAATGCAGCGATCAAAACAATGGTAATGACATGGGTAAACAAGTGAATCATAAAGCAAAGACTTTTCATGAATAGTACTTCAAGACAAGCATCAATAAGTCTTGCATAAAAGTTAACTCATAAAGCAATAAATCAAAGTAAAGGTATTGAAGCAACACAAAGGAAGATTAAGTTTCAGCGGTTGCTTTCAACTTGTAACATGTATATCTCATGGATACTTGTCAACATAGAGTAATATAATAAGTGCAATATGCAAGTATGTAGGAATCAATGCACAGCTTCACACAAGTGTTTGCTTCTTGAGGTGGAGAGAAATAGGTGAACCGACTCAACATAAAAGTAAAAGAATGGTCCTTCAAAGAGGAAAGCATCGATTGCTATATTTGTGCTAGAGCTTTTATTTTGAAAACATGAAACAATTTTGTCAACGGTAGTAATAAAGCATATGAGTTATGTAAATTATATCTTACAAGTTGCAAGCCTCATGCATAGTATACTAATAGTGCCCGCACCTTGTCCTAATTAGCTTGGACTACCGGATCATCGCAATACACATGTTTTAACCAAGTGTCACAATGGGGTACCTCCATGCCGCTCGTACAAAGGTCTAAGGAGAAAGCTCGCATTTTGGATTTCTCGCTTTTGATTATTCTCAACTTAGACATCCATACCGGGACAACATGGACAACAGATAATGGACTCCTCTTTAATGCATAAGCATGTGGCAATAATTATTATTCTCATATGAGATTGAGGATATCTGTCCAAAACTGAAACTTCCACCATGAATCATGGCTTTAGTTAGCGGCCCAATGTTCTTCTCTAACAATATGCATGCTCCAACCATTAAGGTGGTAGATCTCTCTTACTTCGGACAAGACGGACATGCATAGCAACTCACATGATATTCAACAAAGAATAGTTGATGGCGTCCCAGAAACATGGTTATCGCACAACAAGCAACTTAATAAGAGATAAAGTGCATAAGTACATATTCAATACCACAATAGTTTTTAAGCTATTTGTCCCATGAACTATATATTGCAAAGGCGAATGATGGAATTTTAAAGGTAGCACTGAAGCAATTTACTTTGGAATGGCGGAGAAATACCATGTAGTAGGTAGGTATGGTGGACACAAATGGCATAGTGGTTGGCTCAAGGATTTTGGATGCATGAGAAGTATTCCCTCTCGATACAAGGTTTAGGCTAGCAAGGTTATTTGAAACAAACACAAGGATGAACGGTGCAGACAAAACTCACATAAAAGACATATTGTAAACATTATAAGACTCTACACCGTCTTCCTTGTTGTTCAAAACTCAATACTAGATATTATCTAGACTTTAGAGAGACCAAATATGCAAACCAAATTAGCAAGCTCTATGTGTTTCTTCATTAATGGGTGCAAAGTATATGATGCAAGAGCTTAAACATGAGCACAATAATTGCCAAGTATCAAATTATTCAAGACATTTTAGAATTACTACATGTAGCATTTCCCAATTCCAACCATATAACAATTTAACGAAGAAGAAACTTCGCCATGAATACTATGAGTAAAGCCTAAGGACATACTTGTCCATATGCAACAACGGAGCGTGTCTCTCTCCCATACGAGTGAATGCTAGGATCCATTTTATTCAAACAAAAACAAAAACAAAAACAAACCGATGCTCCAAGCAAAGTACATAAGATGTGGCCGAATAAAAATATAGTTTCGGGGAGGAACCCGATAATGTTGTTGATGAAGAAGGGGATGCCTTGGGCATCCCCAAGCTTAGACGCTTGAGTCTTCTTAGAATATGCGAGGGTGAACCACCGGGGCATCCCCAAGCTTAGAGCTTTCACTCTCCTTGATCATATTGCATCATACTCCTCTCTTGATCCTTGAAAACTTCCTCCACACCAAACTCGAAACAACTCATTAGAGGGTTAGTGGACAATAAAAATTAACATGTTCAGAGGTGACACAATCATTCTTAACACTTCGGACATTGCATAAAGCTACTTGGACATTAATGGATCAAAGAAATTCATCCAACATAGCAAAAGAGACAATGCGAAATAAAAGGCGAGAATCTGTCAAAAACAGAACAGTCGGTAAAGATGGATTTTATTGAGGCACCAGACTTGCTCAAATGAAAATGCCCAAATTGAATGAAAGTTGCGTTCATATCTGAGGATAACGCACGTAAATTGGCTTAATTTTCTGAGCTACCTACAGGGAGGCAGGTCGAAATTCGTGACAGCAAAGAAATCTGAAACTGCGCAGTAATCAAAATCTAGTATTCACTTTACTATCAAAGACTTTACTTGGCACAACAAAACAAAAAACTAAGATAAGGAGAGGTTGCTACAGTAGTAAACAACTTCCAAGACTCAAATATAAAACAAAAATACTGTAGTAAAAACATGGGTTGTCTCCCATAAGCGCTTTTCTTTAACGCCTTTCGGCTAGGCGCAGAAAGTGTATATCAAGTAACATCAAGAGATGAAGCATCAACATCATAATTTGTTCTAATAATAGAATCATAAGGTAACTTCATTCTCTTTCTAGGGAAGTGTTCCATACCTTTCTTGAGAGGAAATTGATATTTAATATTACCTTCCTTCATATCAATAGTAGCACCAACGGTTCGAAGAAAAGGTCTTCCCAATATAATGGGGCAAGATGCAATGCATTCAATATCCAAGACAACAAAATCAACGGGGACAAGGTTATTGTTAACCATAATATGAACATTATCAACTCTCCCCAAAGGTTTCTTTTTAGCATTATCAGCGAGATTAACATCCAAATAACAATTTTTCAATGGTGGCAAGTCAAGCATATCATAGACTTTTTTAGGCATAACAGAAATACTTGCACCAAGATCACATAAAGCATTACAATCAAAATCATTGACCCTCATTTTAATGATGGGCTCCCAACCATCCTCTAGCTTTCTAGGAATAGAAGTTTCAAGCTTTAGTTTCTCTTCTCTAGCTTTTATGAGAGCATTTGTAATATGTTTTGTGAAAGCCAAGTTTACAGTGCTAGCGTTGGGACTCTTAGCAAGTTTTTGTAAGAACTTTATAACTTCAGAGATGTGGCAATCATCAAAATCTAAATCATTATGAGCTACAGCAATGGGATCATCATCCCCAAGGTTGGAAAAAATTTCAGCAGTTTTATCACAAGCGGTTTCAAGCGGTTTTAGCGGTTTCAGATAATTTTGCGCGCTTTGCACTAGGAGTAGAAACATTGCCAACACCAATTATTTTACCATTAATAGTAGGAGGTGCAGCAACATGTGAATCATTAGCATTGCTAGTGGTGGTAATAGTCCAAACTTTAGCTACATTTTTCTCTTTAGCTAGTTTTTTATTTTCTTCTCTATCCCACCTAGCACGCAATTCAGCCATTAATCTTATATTCTCATTAATTCTAACTTGGATGGCATTTGCTATAGTAACAATTTTATTTTCAATATCCTCGGGTTTAACAGCCATTTTATTAATTAAAGAAGATTGTGACGTGAGACATGTATGAGATTCGGTTTTCAGCATTTGCAAGTTTAGTCCGCAACCCGAGAAATCTCCATATTCAGATTTTCAAGTTGATTTCCTATATTCTTCAACAAGGTAGATTGTTCATTCATAGTTTTAGTAAACAATTTATTTTGTTCATATTGTGATTGCATAAAGCTCTTGGTGGATCTTTCAATTTCTAACATCTTTTCCTCATTAGGTGAAACATATCTACCATAAGAGTTACCATTAGCAGGATATGGCCTAGAATTTTGAGCAACCAATGAAGCTAACGGAACATTATTAGGATCAACATTAGTCCTATCATTCACAAGCATAGACATAATAGCATCAATCTTATCATTCAAGGAAGAGGATTCTTCAACAGAATTTACCTTCTTACCTTGTGGAGCTCTCTCTCCGTGTGCCATTCAGAGTAATTAATAATCATATTATCAAGGAGCTTTGTTGCTTCACCAAGAGTGATGGACATAAAGGTACCTCCAGCAGCTGAATCCAATAAATTCCGCGAAGAAAAAATTAGTCCTGCATAGAAGGTTTGGATGATCATCCAAGTAGTCAGTCCATGGGTTGGCCAATTTTTAACCAAAGATTTCATTCTTTCCCAAGCTTGAGCAACATGTTCATTATCCAATTGTTTAAAATTCATTATGCTACTTCTCAAAGATATAATTTTAGCAGGGGGATAATATCTACCAATAAAAGCATCCTTGCATTTAGTCCATGAATCAATACTATTCTTAGGCGAGAGATAGCAACCAATCTTTAGCTCTTCCTCTTAATGAGAAAGGAAACAATTTTAATTTTATAATGTCACCATATACATCTTTATACTTTTGCATTTCACACAATTCAACAAAATTATTGAGATGGGCAGCAGCATCATCAGAACTAACACCAAAAAATTGCTCTCGCATAACAAGATTCGATAAATCGGGTTTAATTTCAAAGAATTCTGCTTGTAGTAGCGAGGTGGAGCAATAGGTGTGCATAAGAAATCATTATTATTTGTGGTTGTGAAGTCACACAACTTAGTATTTTCAGGAGTGGCCATTTTAGTAGTAGTAAATAAAGCAAACTAGATAAAATAAATGCAAGTAACTAATTTTTTTGTGTTTTTGATATAGAGTGCAAGACAGTAAATAAAGTAAAGCTAGCAACTAATTTTTTTGTGTTTTGATATAATGCAGCAAACAAAGTAGTAAATAAAATAAAGCAAGACAAAAACAAAGTAAAGAGATTGGGAAGTGGAGACTCCCCTTGCGGCGTGTCTTGATCTCCCGGCAACGGCGCCGGAAATTTGCTTGATGCGTGTAATTGACACGTCCGTTGGGAACCCCAAGAGGAAGGTGTGATGCGCACAGCGGCAAGTTTCCCTCGGTAAGAAACCAAGGTTTAATCGAACCAGTAGGAGTCAAGAAGCACGTTGAAGGTTGATGGCGGCGGGATGTAGTGCGGCGCAACACCAGGGATTCCGGCGCCAACGTGGAACCTGCACAACACAACCAAAGTACTTTGCCCCAACGAAATAGTGAGGTTGTCAATCTCACCGGCTTCGTCTGTAACAAAGGATTAGATGTATAGTGTGGATGATGATTGTTTGCGAGAAAACGAGTAGAACAAGTATTGCGGTAGATTGTATTCGATGTAAAAGAATGGACCGGGGTCCACAGTTCACTAGAGTTGTCTCTCCCATAAGATAAATAGCATGTTGGGTGAACAAATTACGGTCGGGCAATTGACAAATAGAGAGGGCATAACAATGCACATACATGACATGATGAATATTGTGAGATTTAATTGGGCATTACGACAAAGTACATAGACCGCTATCCAGCATGCATCTATGCCTAAAAAGTCCACCTTCGAGGTTATCATCCGAACCCCTTCCGGTATTAAGTTGCAAAACAACGGACAATTGCATTAAGTATGGTGCGTAATGTAATCAATAACTACATCCTCGGACATAGCATCAATGTTTTATCCCTAGTGGCAACAGCACATCCACAACCTTAGAACTTTCGTCACATCGTCCCGGATTTAATGGAGGCATGAACCCACTATCGAGCATAAATACTCCCTCTTGGAGTTAAGAGCAAAAACTTGGCCGAGCCTCTACTAATAACGGAGAGCATGCAAGATCATAAACAACACATAGGTAATAGATTGATAATCAACATAACATAGTATTCTATATCCATCGGATCCCGACAAACACAACATATAGAATTACGGATAGATGATCTTGATCATGTTAGGCAGCTCACAAGATCCGACAATGAAGCACATGAGGAGAAGACAATCATCTAGCTACGCTATGGACCCATAGTCCGGGGGTGAACTACTCACTCATCACTCCGGAGGCGACCATGGCGGTGAAGAGTCCTCCGGGAGATGATTCCCCTCTCCGGTAGGGTGCCGGAGGTGATCTCCAGAATCCCCCGAGATGGGATTGGCGGTGGCGGCGTCTCGGTGAGGTTTTCCGTATCGTGGCTCTCGGTGCTCGGGGGTTTCGCGACGGAGGCTATTTGTAGGCGGAAGGGCGAGGTAAAGAGGCGGCACGAGGGGCCCGGACGACAGGCCGGCGCGGCCGGGGCTCGGGCCGCGCCGCCTGGTGTCTCGGCCACCTCGTGGCCCCACTTCGACTCTCCTTCGGTCTTCCGGAAGCTTCGTGGCAAAATAGGACCCCGGGCGTTGATTTCGTCCAATTCCGAGAATATTTCTTTACTAGGATTTCGAAACCAAAAACAGCGAAACAAAGAATCGGCTCTTCGGCATCTTGTTAATAGGTTAGTTCCAGAAAATGCATAAATACGACATATAATGTGCATAAAACATGTAGATATCATCAATAATGTGGCATGGAACATAAGAAATTATCGATACGTCGGAGACGTATCAGGGCGCTGCCACCAACGCGCTGGCTGTTGTGGTGGGGCGCTGACCACTAGCGCCGCTGGCTTAGGCGCCGCAATGTGCTTTCCTTTGCTTGTCGTCGACCCCGATTAGGTGTTGATCCTAATTAGGGTCTTCGGCCATAGCAGTACCCAACCCTTCAATGAGGCCAGATTCAACGGGCTATCGTCATCGGCACCATGCGGTTGATTAGGAGGAAACAAATCCTGGCAGCCCGGTAACACCCGATCCACTTCAACCCGGTAAACGTCATGCTCCATATCTCGTGTGTGCCACTTCTTATCCAGAGGGCGAAGGATGAACCCCCTCACGACGTCTTTGAGTTCGTCGTTCACTTTCATCAGGAAGGTGCATGGCGTTGAGAGCGCATGCGAGAACATGTGTACGGCGTTAGAGAGAGGGCAAGGATGACGAAACTAATATATTAACTTGATGCACACTAGCTTAATTACCGTGAGGGCGTTGAGCTCGGCTAATGTCGACGGGCCGGCACATGCGGCGGTGGGCGTGCAAGTGACGGAGGGGCTGCTACCCGACATGGCCGGTGAATCCCTAGCACCTGCGACATTGCCGACGGCCGGAGGAGTCTCCATTATAACATCAGCATTGCCGGCGGCTGGCGCGCCATCGAGTTGCTACCGCCGAAGTACGAGTGAAGCTTTGAGTTGCGGTGCCAGTTGCGGTGCCAAACCAGCTTGGACTTGGGCTAGGATTGAGTCCCTCATTTCCTCCGCCTCCCGCTGCTTCCTCTCATTGTGCGCACTTTTATCGGCCGCAGACGACAAGCCGTAGTGACCATGCTTGTAGCCTGTATCGGTGCCAGCCACACGGCCTCTATGCGGCCTTCTCGTTGGTGAATGATCATTAACGATGTTTAGCGCCCGTACGAGAGGCTTGTCCCAGGCTACCCTGCCCGTTGACGCTCGCGACGAGGAGCCTTCGTCACATTGAGAAAGTCTTTGTCTTTCTTCTTCTCGCGGAAGAAACGTGAACCATTTAGAAATGTTGCTACTATTATATAACGATACTTGATCTAATTAAACCGGTAAATTGCTTACCAGTTTTTTCTCCAACGCCAGGACCTTCTTGTCGTTCGTGAACCAAATTATGTCGGTTACCACCTTGGGGTCCGTGACATGTTCCCGCGGTTAGTTTCTTCTTATGGTAGCGGGACCTAATGAATTTTCTTTCAAGTGGGTCCTTGTACTTGAGCCAGGGGTTCTCAATGCCGACATTTATATACGCCTCGTCCTCCTTCGCCCAATAGGGCTCCTTTCCCTCGTACCCTCGGCTCCCAAGGTTGTGGTTGATGATGTTAAGCTCCCGCATTTCCTTCCCTCACAACTTGCGATTCTTGGTCTCTTCTAGCTCTTCATTGGCCACAAAAGCATCAAAGTCCGCCTGGGAGACATGCGAAAAGGCAGAGTGGACCTATTCGAAACCTTTGCCGTCAGCAATCAGCTTCCACACTTGGTGAACTTCAGGAGGGCTTGTGAGTTCACAATGTTCTTGGTTTCATGAGTGGAGGCGTAGTCGCCTAGGAACATGTATCGTGAGTGCAACCTCGCAATGAGCTGGGCTCGCTGATGACGCGTGAAGCACACGTCCGTTGGGAACCCCAAGAGGAAGGTGTGATGCATACAGCAGCAAGTTTTCCCTCAGTAAGAAACCAAGGTTATCGAACCAGTAGGAGATGAAGGCCACGTGAAGGTTGTTGGTGAAGGAGTGTAGTGCGGCGCAACACCAGGGATTCCGGCGCCAACGTGGAACCTGCACAACACAATCAAGATACTTTTCCCCAACTTAACAATGAGGTTGTCAATCTCACCGTCTTGCTGTAAACAAAGGATTAAACGTATGGTGTGGAGAATGATGTTTGCTTGCAAAGAACAACATAGAACAATGATTGCAGTAGGTTGTATTTCAGATGTAAAAGAATGGACCGGGGTCCACAGTTCACTAGTGGTGTCTCTCCAATAAGATAAATAACATGTTGGGTGAACAAATTACAGTTGGGCAATTGACAAATAGAGAGGGCATACCAATGCACATACATATCATGATGACTACTATGAGATTTACTTAGGGCATTACGACAAATAAATAGACCGCTATCCAGCATGCATCTATGCCTAAAAAGTCCACCTTCGGGTTAGCATCCGCACCCCTTCCGGTATTAAGTTGCAAACAACAGACAATTGCATTAAGTATTGTGCGTAATGTAAACAATACAAATATCCTTAGACAAAGCATTGATGTTTTATCCCTAGTGGCAACAGCACATCCACAACCTTAGGGGTTGCTGTCACTCCCCCAGATTCAATGGAGACATGAACCCACTATCAAGCATAAATACTCCCTCTTGGAGTTACAAGTATCAACTTGGCCATAGCCTCTACTAGCAACGGAGAGCATTCAAGATCATAAACAACACATATATGATAGATCGATAATCAACTTGACATAGTATTCCATATTCATCGGATCCCAACAAACACAACATGTAGCATTACAAATAGATGATCTTGATCATGATAGGCAGCTCACAAGATCTAAACATGATAGCACAAGAGGAGAAGACAACCATCTAGCTACTGCTATGGACCCATAGTCCAAGGATGAACTACTCACGCATCGGTCCGGAGGCGGGCATGGTGATGTAGAGCCCTCCGGTGATGATTCCCCTCTCCGGCAGGGTGCCGGAGGCGATCTTCAGAACCCCCGAGATGGGGTTGACGGCGGCGGCGTCTCAGTAACTTTTCTCGTATCGTGGCTCTCGGTACTAGGGTTTTCGCGATGGAAGGATTATATAGGCGAAGGGGCAGAGTCGGGGGACGCCCGAGGGGCCCACCCCATATGGCGGCGCGGCCAGGGGTGGGGCCGCGCCCCCCTATGGTGTGGCCGCCTCGTGGCCCCTCTTCGTCTCCTCTTAGGTGTTCTGGAAGACTCCGTGGAAAATAAGACCGTGGGCTTTTGTTTCGTCCAATTCCGAGAATATTTCCTGTGTAGGATTTCTGAAATCAAAAAACAGCAGAAAACATGAACTGGCGCTTCGGCATCTTGTTAATAGGTTAGTGCCGGAAAATGCATAAAAATGATATAAAGTGTATATAAAACATGTGAGTATTGTCATAAAACTAGCATGGAACATAAGAAAATATAGATACGTTTGAGACGTATCAAGCATCCCCAAGCTTAGTTCCTACTCGCCCTCGAGTAGGTAAACGATAAAAAGGATAATTTATGAAGTGACATGCTACCATCATAATCTTGATCAATACTATTGTAAAGCATATGAGATGAATGAAGTGATTCAAATCAATGGTCTATAGTTTGTTAACAAATAGATAATGACTAAACAACTGAATCATATAACAAAGACTTTTCATGAATAGTACTTTCAAGACAAGCATCAACAAGTCTTGCATAAGAGTTAACTCATAAAGCAATAGATTCTTAATAGAAGGTTTTGAAGCAACACAAAGGAAGATTTAAGTTTCAGCAGTTGCTAGCTTTCAACTTTCAACATGTATATCTCATGGATAATTGTCAACACAAAGTAATATGATGAGTGCAAATAAGCAAGTATGTAGGAATCAATGCACACAATTGACACAAGTGTTTGCTTCTAAGATAGAAGGAAGTAGGTAAACTGACTCAACATAAAGTAAAAGAAAGACCCTTCGCAGAGGGAAGCAGGGATTACTCATGTGCTAGAGCTTTTTATTTTGAAAACATGGAAACAATTTTGTCAACGGTAGTAATAATTCATATGTGTTATGCATAAAACCTCCTATAAGTTGCAAACCTCATGCATCGAATACTAATAGTGTCCGCTCCTTGTCTTAATTAGCTCGGATTTCCATGGATTATCATTGTATTACATATGTTTCAACCAAGTGTTACAAAGGGGTACCTCTATGCCACCCGTACAAAAGTCCAAGGAGATAGATCGCATTTGATCTCTCAATTTTGATATATCTCAACTTGAGGACATCCATAGCGGGACAACATAGAAAACAGATAATGGACTCCTCTTTTATGCTTTAAGCATTCAACAACAGATAATATTCTCATAAGAGATTTGAGGATTAATGTCCAAGCTAAAACTTCCACCATGATACATGGCTTTGGTTGGCGGCCCAAAGTTCTTCTCTAACAATATGCATACTCAAATCATTTAACTCATGGAAATCTCCCTTACTTCAAACAAGACGAACATGCATAGCAACTCACATGATATTCAACAAAGGTGTGACAGGTTGATGGCGTCCCCAGAAACATGGTTACCGCTCAACAAGCAACTTATAAGAACTAAGATACATAAGCGACATATTCTTTACTACAATAGTTTTTAGGCTACTTTCCCATGAGCTATGTATTGCAAAGACAAGGAATGAATTTTTTAAAGGTAGCACGCAAGCAATTTACTTTGAAATGGCAGAAAAATACCACATAGTAGGTAGTTATGGTGGACAAAAATGACACGGTGTTAGAGCATTGTTCCCTTCTTGAAGGCGTTGTTTTTGGAGAGTCTGTATTTCAGTGTTGTTTTGGTGGTGGATGTATTGCTATTGTTAGGCCCGAGATACAGTAGCGGGATTTTTGTTTCTTAGTTTTCTTTTCTAGACTGTGTGCATCCGTAGTACCATTAGGGTGGTGCGTTGTTGTAGAGGCTGGGTGTAATTGGTAACTTTTGATATTAATATATTCTCTTTATCGAAAAAAATAGCAAATCACTGCATGGGCAGGGCATGCGATGCCCGTTCGGCAACCAGTCCGACCAGCAGCGACCGCTGTCTACGAGAACAGGGAGGTGTTTGTCCAGGGGCGCCGTGCTGCTGCGAGTTTACTTAACAGGTCAATTTATTTTGCTGGTGAGGAACCCATCTGACTGACCTGCCTATGCCATTTGCAGATATTGATTCTGGAACAAGTGTCTGTAGTAATTCTGGCTGATTCGATCTCTCTTGCAACGCTATTGCTGATCAGAGATATTCATGTTCATCTAGAAATGCTATTTTGATTTCCAATCATCTGTCTCGAACTTCTAATGTAATATGAAGATGTTTGCATGAACTGATTATATCTCCCACATTTTTGAATTCTGCAGGCAAAACGTCTTCCATTCAAGGAAGCTTTCTAATTAAGGAAGCTTCTCAGAAGGCTCTTGGATGGGGAGGCTGATACTCAATAAAAGCAAACATGTTGATTGCTTGACGTGAAGACCACGCTGTTATTTATGCAAACATTTTCTGTTTCGCAGATTTCTGTTCACTTTATTTCAGGTTCAGTTTATAAGAAATTGAGTTGTGTATAATGAGGATGTGAGTTGTTTTTAGCTTTAGTGCAATATAAGAAGTTTTAGTTCATGTGTATCTATACTTTTATCCTATTTTCCTATTTGCACAACGATCTGTTCGGTTGTTGGTGCAAAGTGGGTCAACTACTTCTTGCTTGCTCCAAACCTTTGATATGAATCGGATCCGAGGAATCATTTAGATGATAGTGTTGTGCATTCGTTTAGTGATAGCTTAATGTATTCCTGCCGTGAAAATAAAAGAGGGTAAAAATACTTTTTGTTCGTCAACTTTCTGTACTACACTGGAAGTGGCCATTTTCGGATACAAACAATTGATGCGAGAAGATCCAAGACCACGATACCTAGAGACCAGCCTGAAATAACCTTTTGCTCATCTGTATAGAAATCTATGCTACCACTTTAAGTTCAACATATGTAATAGTTCTTCTGCATTTCCCTATGAAACTACCAACTGATCATCCACGACAGTACGATGATCAATATGAAGTACCGGTTATTATTACAAGACTAAGTTTCTATGCCTCTCTAATTCCTGCTTATTTATTTGATCCTCAAGATCAGTTTCTTATACACATACAGTTCAAAAAAAAAAGTTTCTTATACACATAATTTCAACGTATGCACTGTCATATTTTGTTACCAACTATCTTAAAGCACAACTGTCCGAACAACAAACTACGCAATACTTCTATCAACTCAAATGTGTTTCTAAAATCGTATCACACAGTCGCCGCGGTGTGCCGCCGCGCTCATACATACATACATACATACATACATACATACATACATACATACATACATACATACATACATACATACATACATACATACATACATACATACATACATACATACATACATACATATATAGAGAGAGAGAGGGAGAGAGAGAGAGAGGAATAGATTCTTAACCTATTGTACACCTCATACAATTTGGGTCTTTAGCACTGAGATAAAAAAAAGAGTAAACACATATTATTGTATTATTGCTCCGTCAAGAATTATAAAGATAGAGGACCAATTTGCCAAACCAAGAAAGTTCCATAACTCACCCTCATGTATACTGCACATACACTAATAGTTGCACCTAAATGAGAGAAGAAAGAAAAGGGAGAACATGTATTAGAGGAGAGAGAACAATAAATCTCCGTGGCCTTCTATAATCCTTAACGGAGTACCACTAAGCCACTAGCTCCGGGGGAAAGACCCATGTTAGCTTCTGCGGTCCAGCGCTCTTCAGGATATTGTTGTATTCAAAAACATTTCTCGGGGCGCTAATAGTTTTGGATCTCATATTGAATTCATCATCTGTGTCAATGAAATAAATAACATCCTCTTGTATCTCCTCACTGCAAGTAGCAGAGACAGACTTGCAGAATGGTTTGCTAATGAAAAGTGCTTGGCCACCTAGCCCTCCCTTCACTGGCACCCACTTGGCAGCGCTGACATCGGCCTCAAAAACATCTACCTTGTGAGTGATGTCACTAAAAAGCCCACCAGATGATAAAACTTGTTGCCTCACCATGAGCAGCTTCCCACATGACTCGATCAAGTAACATGTGACCTTGACGTCATTCGGGGACCCATCAATCTTCATAAGTTTGATTCCTGGACCGATCTTATCCTCCTTAGTCATCTTTGTCAAGTCATACGTGTCATCATCATCATCATCATCATCATCATCATCATCATCATCATCATCATCATCATCATCATGGTTCTTGTACTCACCCTCACAATCACTGGTATCATCGTCTTCGTCGTGATCAGTATCATCATTAGGAGCAGGAAGAACATCATCATCATCATTGTTGGCGTCATCCTCCTCACCATCATCATCATCATCATCACCAATGTTATCATCATAGTCTTCCTCGTCACTCCACAAACCAAAATCCCCGATGACACACTTGCCGCCAGTAACCATGGGCACATCGTTATCATCAGAGGCAATGCCAAGGTAAACGAGATCCTCCTCAAGGGTAATCCCGTAGAGTCTATCTCCAAGGAACGCGACATCGATGATATCAGTAAGGGGATCTGCATGTTGTTTGGGAAACCACACACCCTTCCCACGCCGGGTTAAGATGATGTGGCAACTATAGTGGTTGGTCATGAGAGCGATGATGTCATCCGGGGTCGACCGCAGGAGCACCTTACGGATCTCGAAAAGCTCGGAAACATGACCGATGGCAGCATCCAGCTCGGGGAGCGATAATGTCGTGCCGGAAAACTCGTTGTGCAAGAGGTACGTGTGCTTGCGCTTGTTCTTCGCGTCCTGGCAGTCGACGGCAATCCAGCCGTCGGTAGATCCAATGCACCTCATGTTCTCGGGGAAGGAGGAATAGCATCGATGAATAAGGGCATGGTCGTCGGTAGAGCAGCTTGCGGTCTCGGGGAAGGAGACGAGGTGGCGCAGAATACGGTCGGAGGGGTTCAAGAACCCCCCATCCGGATGCATGATCCATGGCAGCTGCCGTGGAGGGGGACGCGTGGCCGAGCGCCAGGAACGGGACACGGCTTGGAAGCGAGTGCGGTCGGCGGGGTAGAAGAGGCGGGCGAAGATCAGGACTAGGACGTCCACTGGAAGTTCAGGACAAGGCCGCTCCATTGATTCATCTTCATCCATGGTACGGCACTTCGCACACGCGCGCACGCTGCCGACGCGATTCGCTGCTGGCGTGCTTTTGGAGGAGAGAAACAAGCACGTATAGAAAGATCGATTGTTTGTTGCTGTGTTTCTGGCCCTTTTGTACTACATTATATAACGCCGGGATAATAATACACAACTAGACTTCGGCTCCGTCTCCTTACTGGAAAAGAATTTCAGTTCGGTTCGAATAGGGTAGCAGTCCAGGTTTTTTTTTTTTTTTTGCATGGTAATACGATTCTCATTGATAAATAAAAGACGAGATACAAAGTACGTATACACCGATCTTACAGATCTGGAAAGATAGGCTAAACCTATGTGACAAATCAGCGCCTATCCATCTTCTTTGGCACCACCGTAGCAGCCACCAAGGAAAAAATGGGCAGATCACCTCTTCACCTGAGCTGGACGCGGCTCCATCGCTGATCATCAGCTTTCGGACCTCCAATGTAGTTTGCCATAGGACAAACCATTGTCGTTGAAAGAATCAGACCAGGGCAACATGTCCCTGGACACGCCATCGAACTTCAGCGACTGGCACCCACGCACGACGATGTCGGAGTAGGGAACCGGAACCATCAGCCTTCAACCACGAACCCACCACAAGGTGCACCATCTTCCAGGCTGTCACCGGTACGGACCACCGTCCGCACGTACTCCGGACGAATCCTCTCCGCTCCACCTTGGCGTCGGAGACCACGCCGCAGCAACGGGGACAGAGCAGGAGGAAAAACCATCCGATGGAGTCGTCGCCGCCGCCTCGCCGACACCATCCATGAACCCTAAAGCCACCGATCTGAAAGATCGGCAAGCCTACGATGCCACCAACTCCGAGACGCCGCCATGAAGGACAGCGCCGGTGTGGGAGAAGAGTTGAGGCAGATTTATTTGCCCGGGCGCCGCTCCCACCACCCCAACGGCGCGCCATGCCAGAGAACTCCTAGCCCTAAGTACCATGCAAAAAACGGGGTCCCCCTCCCTCCTACCGCCGGAGCGGCAAGCGGAAGGAGAGGGGCCCAACGCAGATGCCGGAGATTGGAGCAGGAAAGTTTCCGCCGCCGCCGCCTGGGAGAGACGCCTTCTCTCCTACTTGGCCTCAGCCTGATCCTTCTGGATAGCAGTCCAGGCTTACTAATCGACTCGAACACGGAAAAATTGGATCCTATACGTAGTACGGATTACGTAGCGTATGCGTGCGTGTAAAAAAGGGATTTAGTCTCAGTTGGTAAGGGTCTTTACTCTTTAGTTCCGGTTTTGTAACCGGGATTAAGAGTATCTCCAGTCGCGTCCCTCAAACCGTCTTCAAAGGGATTTGGGGAGCGTCGGACCAAAAAAACGTTCTCAGTCGCGTCCCTCAAAGCCTCTTTTTGTCCGGCGCGTCCTGATACGGTGTCCGGCGCCTCGAGCCCGTCCCCACCTCACAGAGGACGCTTCGGGCACGCCGGACACAACGAAAAGCGAGGTGAGGCGTGGCGGGACCGACACGTTAGCGGCTGGGAAGCCTAAAACCCCGTCGCCTACCTTTGGTTAAGCGATGTTAATGGCGTCCCAGTTTTCCAGGAGACGCAGGGACGCGTCTCGTCGTGCATGGCCGCGTGACCGTCCGCGCCGGCGTTATTGCTGTTAGATGTATATATCTGTATATTGTAGTTTCCCCATATGTTAGGGGGCTTCCTGCATATTTGCACCTGTACATGTACTATATATTGTGGTCTTTGGTCCCCTGGTAATACATCAAGCATATTGCCCTAACATGGTATCAGAGCAAAGTTTGGTCCTCTAATCCCGTATTGCCGGTCGTAGTTGCCGCTCGCCGTCCGGCCGCTCCTCCGGCCACTGGTCGCCGCCCCTCCGGCGCTGCTCCCCGCCCCCGACGGCCGCCCTCCACCTCCCGGCCGCCGTCCTTGTGCGTCCGCTCGCCCGCGAGCACCTCCCCGCGCCTCCCTGTTGCCTGCTGCTTTCCGCCCGGCCGCTCCACCCGCCTTCGGCCGCCGGTCCGCCGCCCTCCGCCTCCGGCCGTCGGTCCGCCGGTCCGCCGCCCTCCACCTCCAGCCGCTGGTCCGCCGCCGGCCCGCTGCCCTGTCTCGGCCCCCAGGTGCTCTCCCCGCCGTCTGCCTCCGCTTTGCGCCGAGTCCGCAGAGAACTTCTCGCTCGGGCCGCTTCGATCTGATATGTTCTGATCTGAAAAAAAGAGAAAGAAAAAAGAGAGAGAGATATGTCTTCCTCATCGGGCTATGTTGCGATTCCTCGCTGCCCGGTGATCTTTGATGGCGCGAATTACCCTGATTTCGCTACCTTCATGCGCGTCCACATGCGCGGTCTTCGTCTTTGGGGTGTGCTTTCTGGCGAGGTATCCCGTTGCTCCTACGGCGCCTGTTGCATCGACCCCCGTTGCCCTTGCCCCTGATGCTACTCAGGCAGATAAGGATGCAGCCACGAGAGCTGATGATATTGCTCTGGCTGATTATGACCGGAAGGTCCAGGACCACTCTACTGCCGTTGCGACTTACCGGCTGGATCCGGCCGGCTACACTCGGTGGATATATGAGGATGCTCGTCGTCGCTGCTGTTCTCACCTCCGGTGTTACGCCTCGGTATGCTCGCTGAGTTCATGGGTCTTCCCGGTGCTTGCTCGCTCGGTGGGATTTTCTTCGTCGGCGCTATCAGCCGATCGCGGGGATGCTCTTTACCGTCGCGTGGTCCGCCAAGAGCATGCCATTCAGCAGGGTGATTCTACTATTGATGAGTTCTACACTCAGAGTGCCGCTATTTGGCGTCAGCTTGATTCTCTTCGTATTGCCGTGTGTGCCACCTGTCCCTGTTGTCTGATTGTGCGCGCGGATCTGGAGTTTCAGCGCGTCTTTGAGTTCTTGTCGCGGCTCCGTGAGGAGTTTGAGCCGCGCTGTGCGCAGCTGCTTGCCCGTGGTCATGTTCCGATCTCTGAGGTACTGGCTGAGCTTCGTGCTGAGGAGACTCATCTTCGTGGTGCTGGTTTTCTTAAGGTTCCCTATGTACTTGCTGCTCGTGGCCCTCCTGTGCCGTCTGCTCGTGGACCTCTTCTACGGCCGGCTTCGTTGCGGTCTCCAGCACCGCCGCTCCTCCCTGCACCTACTGTGGCAGGTCTGGCCACACTGTCTCTAGCTGCTGGTAGAGGGATCTGAAGGAGATATGCCCTAGAGGCAATAATAAAGTGGTTATTATTTATATCTTTATGTTTATGATAAATGTTTATATATCATGCTAGAATTGTATTAACCGAAACATTAGTACATGTGTGATATGTAGACAAACAAGAAGTCCCTAGTATGCCTCTTAAACTAGCTTGTTGATTAATGGATGATTAGTTTCATAATCATGAACATTGGATGTTATTAATAACAAGGTTATATCATTGTGTGAATGATATAATGGACACACCCAATTAAGCGTAGCATAAGATCTCGTCATTAAGTTATTTGCTATAAGCTTTCGATACATAGTTACCTAGTCCTTATGACCATGAGATCATGTAAATCACTTATACCGGAAAGGTACTTTGATTACACCAAACACCACTTGCGTAAATGGGTGGCTATAAAGGTGGGATTAAGTATCCGGAAAGTATGAGTTGAGGCATATGGATCAACGAGTGGGATTTGTCCATCCCGATGACGGATAGATATACTCTGGGCCCTCTCGGTGGAATGTCGTCTAATGTCTTGCAAGCATATGAATGAGTTCATAAGAGACCACATACCACGGTACGAGTAAAGAGTACTTGTCAGGAGACGAGGTTGAACAAGGTATAGAGTGATACCGAAGATCAAACTTCGGGCAAGTAAAATATCGCGAGACAAAGGGAATTGGTAATATATGTGAATGGTTCATTCGATCACTAAAGTCATCGTTGAATATGTGGGAGCCATTATGGATCTCCAGATCCCGCTATTGGTTATTGGTCGGAGTGAGTACTCAACCATGTCCGCATAGTTCACGAACCGTAGGGTGACACACTTAAAGTTGGATGTTGAAATGGTAGTTCTTGAATATGGAATGGAGTTGGAATATTTGTTCGAAGTCCCGGATGTGATCCCGGACATCACGAGGAGTTCGGAATGGTCGGAGAATAAGATTCATATATAGGATGTCATTTTATGTGAATAAAATGTCACGGAAGGTTCTAGAAGGTTCTAGAAAAGTCCGGAAGAAACCACCAAGGAAGGTGGAGTCCACATGGGACTCCACCTCCATGGCCGGCCAACCCTAGTGGGGGAGGAGTCCCAAGTGGACTCCCCCTTAGGGGCCGGCCACCCCACATGGGAGGTGGAAATCCCACCCTTTGGGTGGGAGTCCTAGTTGGGCTAGGTTTCCCCTCTTATGGAAGGTTTTGGTTTCGGGTCTTATTCGAAGACTTGGACACCAACACTTGGGATCCACCTATATAATGAGGGGCCAAGGGAGGGGCCCGGCCACCCCAAGACCACAAGCTGGCCGCCCCCCATAGAGTGGCCGGCCACCCCTCCCAAACCCTAGCCGCCCCCTTCTCCTCCATATAGTCCGCGAAGTTTAGCGAAGCTCCGTCGGACTTCTTCACCGCCACCGAGCACCCACGCCGTCGTCGTTGTCGGATTCAAGAGGAGCTACTACTTCCGCTGCCCGCTGGAACGGGGAGGTGGACGTCGTCTTCATCAACAACCGAACGTGTGACCGAGTACGGAGGTGCTGCCCGTTCGTGGCGCGGAACCGATCGTGATCAAGATCTTCTACGCGCTTTTGCAAGCGGCAAGTGAACGTCTACCGCAGCAACAAGAGCCTCATCTTGTAGGCTTTGGAATCTCTTCAAGGGTGAGACTCGATACCCCCTCGTTGCTACCGTCTTCTAGATTGCATCTTGGCTTGGATTGCGTGTTCGCGGTAGGAAATTTTTGTTTTCTATGCAACGTTATCCTACGGTGGTATCGAGCCGTGTCTATGCATAGATGGTTGCACGAGTAGAACACAATGGTTTGTGGGCGTTGATGCTCTTGTTATCTTTAGTTGAGTACTTTGCATCTTTATGGCATAGTGGGATGAAGCGGCTCGGACTAACTTTACATGACCGCGTTCATGAGACTTGTTCCTCGTTCGACATGCAACTTGTATTGCATAAGAGGCTTTGCGGGTGTCTGTCTCTCCTACTATAGTAAAGATTCAATTTACTCTTCTATTGACAACATTAGTATCAACGTTGTGGTTCATGTTCGTAGGTAGATTAGATCTATATCGAAAACCCTAAACCACGTAAAATATGCAAACCAAATTAGAGAGCGTCTAACTTGTTTTTGCGGGGTTTGGTGATGTGATATGGCCATAATGTGATGATGAATATGTATGAGATGATCATTATTGTATTGTGGCAACCGGCGAGAGCCTTATGGTTGTCTTTAAATTTAATGTTGAGTAGTATTTCAAAGTAGTTGTAATAGTTGCTACATGGAGGACAATCATGAAGACGGCGCCATTGACCTTGGTGCTTCGCCGACGATGATGGAGATCATGCCCGAAGATGATGCAGATCATGTCCATGCTTTGGAGATGAAGATCAAAGGCGCAAAGACAAAAGGGCCATATCATATCACATATGAAGCGCATGTGATGTTAATCCTTTTATGCATCTTATTTTGCTTAGATCGCGACGGTAGCATTATAAGATGATCCCTCACTAAAATCTCAAGATAATAAAGTGTTCATCCTTAGTAGCACCGTTATCAAGTCTTATCGTTTCGAAGCATCTCGTGATGATCGGGTGTGATAGATTCGATAAGTACATACAACGGGTGCAAGACAGGTTTGCACATGCGGATACTAAGGTGGCCTTGACGAGCCTAGCATGTACAGACATGGTCTCGGAACACGTGATACCGAAAGGTAGAGCATGAATCATATGATTGATATGATGAACACTTTGAGTGTTCGCCATTGAAATTACACCTTTTCTCGTAATGATCGATTTGAGGTGCGATGGATTTGGTTCGTGTGATCACTAAGACAATGCGAGGGATATTGTTTTGAGTGGGAGTTCACCTAGATTTTTAATTATGTTGAATTAAAATTTGAACTCATTTTGTCATAAACTTAGTCTAAACTATTGCAAATATATGTTGTAGAGATGGCGTCCTCAATCAATTTTAACCGAGTTCCTAGAGAAAGAAAAGCTTAAGAGCAACGGTAGCAACTTCACCGACTGGTTCCGTCATGTGAGGATCTTCCTCTCTGGCGGAAATCTGCAATATGTGCTTGATGCACCGCTAGGTGACCCTCCAGTAAAAGCTGTTTACGAGACTCGGAAAACTCGGTACTCTCAAGTTCGGTGTGCCATCCTGTGCGGTCCGGAATCCGATCTTCAAAAACGTTTTGAGCACCACGATCCTCATGAGTTGATGAATGAGCTGAAAGCTATTTTTGAGACTCATGCGGCCGTGGAATGCTATGAAGCATCGAAACATTTCTTCGACTGTATGATGGAAGAAGGCAGCTCCATTAGTGAGCACATGCTCGCCATGACCGGGCATGCGAAGAAACTCGGTGACTTGGGAATAGTGATTCCTAACGGACTCGGGGATTAATCGTGTCCTTCAATCACCGCCACCAAGTTATAAGAACTTTGTGATGAACTACAATATGCGGAACATGAACAAGGAGTTACACGAACTCTTTGGCATGCTAAAAGCTGCTCGAGATTGAGATCAAGAAAGAGCACCAAGTGTTGATGGTCAACAAGACCACCGGTTTCAAGAAACAGGGCAAGTCTAAGGGAAAATTCAAGAAGGGTGGCAAGAAAGCTGCCACGCCTCCTATGAAACCTAAGAACGGCCCTAAGCCCGATGCTTGAGTGCTATTACTCGCAAGGAGAAGGGACACCTGGAAGCGTAATTGCTCCAAGTATTTGGCAGATCCGAAGAGCGGCCTTGTCAAGAAGAAGAAAGAAGGTATATCCGATATACATGTTATAGATGTTTATCTCACTAGTTCTCGTTCTAGTACCTGGGTATTTGATACCGGTTCGGTTGCTCATATTTGTAACTCGAAACAGGAACTAAAGAATAAACGACAACTCGCTGAAAGATGAAGTGACGATGCGCGTTGGAAACGGATCCAAGGTCAATGTGATCGCAGTCGGCACACTTCCTCTGCATCTACCTTCGGGATTAGTTTTAAGCCTAAATAATTGTTATTATGTACCTGCGTTGAGCATGAACATTATATCTGGATCTTGTTTAATGCAAGACGGTTATTCATTCAAGTCTGAGAATAATGGTTGTTCTATTTTTATGAATAATATCTTTTATGGTCGAGCACCACAAAATAATGGCTTATTTCTATTAGATCTCGATAGTAGTGATACACATATACATAACATTGATGCTAAGCGAATTAAATTGAATGATAATTCTACTTATATGTGGCATCTGTCGTCTTGGTCATATTGGAGTGAAACGCATGAAGAAACTCCATACTGATGGATTACTTGAATCACTTGACTTTGAGTCACTTGATAGATGCGAAGCATGTCTAATGGGAAAAATGACTAAGACTCCATTTTACGGTATGATGGAGCGAGCTACCGACTTATTGGAAATCATACATACCGATGTGTGCGGACCAATGAGTGTAGCATCGCGCGGTGGTTATCGTTATGTTCTAACCTTCACGGATGATCCGAGTAGATATGGGTATATCTATTTCATGAAACATAAATCCGAAACTTTTGAGAAGTTTAAGGAATTCCAAAGTGAAGTAGAAAATCAACGTAACAAGAAGATTAAATTTCTACGATCTGATCGCGGAGGTGAATATCTGAGTTATGAGTTTGGCATGCATTTAAAGAAATACGGAATACTTTCACAATTGACACCACCGGGAACACCACAACGAAACGGTGTGTCCGAACGTCGTAATCGAACTCTCTTAGATATGGTTCGTTCTATGATGTCTCTTACTGATTTGCCGTTATCATTTTGGAGTTATGCATTAGAGACAGCCGCATTCACTTTAAATAGAGCACCATCAAAATCCGTAGAAACGACACCGTATGAATTATGGTTTAATAAGAAACCTAAGTCTGTCGTTCCTTAAAGTTTGGGGTTGCGAAGCCTATGTAAAAAGGTTACAACCGGACAAGCTAGAACCCAAAGCGGAGAAATGCGTCTTCATAGGATACCCTAAGGAAACTATAGGGTACACTTTCTATCACAGATCCGAAGGCAAAATCTTTGTTGCTAAGAACGGAACCTTTCTTGAGAAAGAATTTCTCACTAAAGAAGTGACTCGGAAGAAAAGTAGAACTCGATGAGTTAATGAATCTATACTCGTTGATCGGAGTAGCGCGATGCCGGAAGTTGTACCTGTACCGCCTACACCGGCAACGAGAGGAAGCTAATGATAATGATCATGAAACTTCGAACGAGGAAACTACTGAACCTCGCGGATCGACAAGGGAACGTGCCACTCCCGATTGGTATGATCCTTGTCTAAATGTCATGATTGTGGATAACAATGATGAGGACCCTGCGACGTATGAAGAAGCGATGATGAGCCCGAGATTCCAACAAATGGCAAGAAGCCATGAAATCCGAAATGGGATCCATGTATGATAACAAAGTATGGACTTTGGTAGACTTACCCGATAGCCGAAAGGTCGTCGAGAATAAATGGATCTTCAAGAGAAAAACAGATGCCGATGGTAATATTACTTGTCTATAAAGCTCGACTTGTCGCAAAGGGTTTCCGACAAATTCAAGGAGTTGACTACGATGAGACTTTCTCACCCGTAGCGAAGCTAAAATCTGTGAGGATTTTGTTAGCAATAAGCTGCATTTTTCGATTATGAGATTTGCGGATGGATGTCAAAACGGCGTTCCTTAATGGAGACATTGAGGAAGAGTTGTATATGGTACAACCCAAAGGTTTTGTTGATCCTAAAAATGCTGACAAAGTATGCAAACTTCAGCGTTCAATCTATGGACTGAAGCAAGCATCGAGAAGTTGGAACCGACGCTTTGATAAGGTGATCAAAGACTTCGGGTTTATACAGTGTCATGGAGAGGCCTGTATTTACAAGAAAGTGAGTGGGAGCTCCGTAGCATTCTCGATATTATATGTAGATGACATATTATTGATCGGGAATGATATAGAACTATTAAGCGGTGTAAAAGGTTATTTGAATAACGAGTTTTTCAATGAAAGACCTTGGTGAAGCATCGTATATATTAGGCATCAAGATTTATAGAGATAGATCAAGACGCCTAATAGGGCTATCACAGAGTACATACCTGGACAAGATTCTAAAGAAGTTTAGAATGGACGAAAGTAAGAAAGGGTTTTTACCTATGTTACTGGGCAAGGTCTTGAGTAAGACTCAAGGACCGGCTACGGCAGAAGAAAGAGAAAGGATGAATCAGATCCCCTATGCTTCGGCGAGTAGGCTCTATTATGTATGCCATGCTATGTACAAGACCGGATATAGCGCATGCCGTTAGTTTGACTAGCGAGATATCAAAGTGATCCAGGAATGGAACACTGGACAGCGGTCAAGAATATCCTGAAGTACTTGAAAAGAACTAAGGATATGTTTCTTTATTATGGAGGTGACCAAGAGCTCGTTGTAACAAGTTACACCGATGCAAGTTGGAACACTGATCCTGATGACTCTAAGTCACAATCCGGGTACGTGTTTATATTGAATGGTGCCGCAGTTAGGCCGGGCAAGCTCGAAGCGGTGCACGGTGGCGAAGTCTTCAACGTAATCGTAGTACATAGCGGCTTCGCAGGCTTCATCGAAGCGGTATGGATGAAGAGGTTCATTGTAGAGCTCGGTGTGGTTCCTAGTGCATTGGACCCATTAATCATTTATTGTGATAACATGGGTGCCATCGCCAATGCACAAGAGCCAAGGTCACACAAGAGGCCGAAGCATATCAAGCTGCGTTACCACTCGATTCGCGAGTACATCGAAGATGGAGAAGTAAAGATTTGCAAAGTACACACCGATCCGAATGTAGCGAGATCCGTTGACTAAAGCTCTCCCTAGGGCAAAGCATGACCAACACCGGAATGCCATGGGTGTTAGGTATATTACAATGTAATCTAGATTATTGACTCTAGTGCAAGTGGGAGATCGAAGGAGATATGCCCTAGAGGCAATAATAAAGTGGTTATTATTTATATCTTTATGTTTATGATAAATGTTTATATATCATGCTAGAATTGTATTAACCGAAACATTAGTACATGTGTGATATGTAGACAAACAAGAAGTCCCTAGTATGCCTCTTAAACTAGCTTGTTGATTAATGGATGATTAGTTTCATAATCATGAACATTGGATGTTATTAATAACAAGGTTATATCATTGTGTGAATGATATAATGGACACACCCAATTAAGCGTAGCATAAGATCTCGTCATTAAGTTATTTGCTATAAGCTTTCGATACATAGTTACCTAGTCCTTATGACCATGAGATCATGTAAATCACTTATACCGGAAAGGTACTTTGATTACACCAAACACCACTTGCGTAAATGGGTGGCTATAAAGGTGGGATTAAGTATCCGGAAAGTATGAGTTGAGGCATATGGATCAACGATGGGATTTGTCCATCCCGATGACGGATAGATATACTCGGGCCCTCTCGGTGGAATGTCGTCTAATGTCTTGCAAGCATATGAATGAGTTCATAAGAGACCACATACCACGGTACGAGTAAAGAGTACTTGTCAGGAGACGAGGTTGAACAAGGTATAGAGTGATACCGAAGATCAAACCTCGGACAAGTAAAATATCGCGAGACAAATGGAATTGGTAATATATGTGAATGGTTCATTCGATCACTAAAGTCATCGTTGAATATGTGGGAGCCATTATGGATCTCCCGGATCCCGCTATTGGTTATTGGTCGGAGTGAGTACTCAACCATGTCCGCATAGTTCACGAACCGTAGGGTGACACACTTAAAGTTGGATGTTGAAATGGTAGTTCTTGAATATGGAATGGAGTTGGAATATTTGTTCGAAGTCCCGGATGTGATCCCGGACATCACGAGGAGTTCCGGAATGGTCCGGAGAATAAGATTCATATATAGGATGTCATTTTATGTGAATAAAATGTCGCGGAAGGTTCTATGGAAGGTTCTAGAAGGTTCTAGAAAAGTCCGGAAGAAACCACCAAGGAAGGTGGAGTCCACATGGGACTCCACCTCCATGGCCGGCCAACCCTAGTGGGGGAGGAGTCCCAAGTGGACTCCCCCTTAGGGGGCCGGCCACCCCCACATGGGAGGTGGAAATCCCACCCTTTGGGTGGGAGTCCTAGTTGGGCTAGGTTTCCCCTCTTATGGAAGGTTTTGGTTTCGGGTCTTATTCGAAGACTTGGACACCAACACTTGGGATCCACCTATATAATGAGGGGCCAAGGGAGGGGGCCGGCCACCCCAAGACCACAAGCTGGCCGCCCCCATAGAGTGGCCGGCCACCCCTCCCAAACCCTAGCCGCCCCCTTCTCCTCCATATAGTCCGCGAAGTTTAGCGAAGCTCCGTCGGACTTCTTCACCGCCACCGACACCACGCCGTCGTGCTTCGTCGGATTCAAGAGGAGCTACTACTTCGCTGCCCGCCGGAACGGGGAGGTGGACGTCGTCTTCATCAACAACCGAACGTGTGACCGAGTACGGAGGTGCTGCCCGTTCGTGGCGCCGGAACCGATCGTGATCAAGATCTTCTACGCGCTTTTGCAAGCGGCAAGTGAACGTCTACCGCAGCAACAAGAGCCTCATCTTGTAGGCTTTGGAATCTCTTCAAGGGTGAGACTCGATACCCCCTCGTTGCTACCGTCTTCTAGATTGCATCTTGGCTTGGATTGCGTGTTCGCGGTAGGAAAATTTTTGTTTTCTATGCAACGTTATCCTACAGGATCCCAGTTTACGTCAGCGGCACTATACTCGTCGGCAGGCTGGTTCTTCAGGATCTTCTGCTGTTGCGCTATCTGATCAGGACATTATCCGTGGTCTTCGTGATCTGCTCGCTGCTACAGGCTCTTCCTCGACGGGTGCTGCTGGTTCTGGGCGTGGCTCTTCTGGCACCGCGCGACCACCACCTTCTACACAGTCAGGTACGTCATCCCCGTGGTATCTGGATTCTGGAGCTTGTTTTCATATGATCTCTGCGTCTTCTATTCTTTCTGCTCTTCGCTCTCTTGTTTATCCTGTCCGTGTTATCACGGCTGATGGTACCTCTCTTCCTGTTTCTAGTCGAGGCACCCTTTCTACTTCCTCTTTCTCTGTTCCTGATGTTTCTCATGTTCCTAGTCTTAAGATGAATCTGTTTTCTGCTAGTCAGCTTAATGATTCTGGTTGTCGCGTCATTCTTGACGCTGATTCTTGTGCTGTTCAAGATCGCTGTATACATGCCCTGGTTGGAGCTGGCCCTCGCAGCCTTGAGTCCCTGGGGCTCTGGGAGTTAGACTGGCTTCACGTTCCTTCTACTGACACTTCATCTGTCAGTTCTCCTGCGGTTGCTGCTTCTGTCACTAGATCTTTTCAGCAGTGGCATCATCGGCCGGGTCACCTCTGTGGCTCCTGTTTATCGTCATTAGTTCGTAGTGGTCTTCTGGGGTCTGTCTCAGGAGATGTGTCTTTGCATTCGTGTCAGGGTTGTAGGTTAGGCAAACAGATTCAGCTTCCCTATCCTACTAGTGCGTCTGTATCTCGGCGACCTTTTGATTTAGTTCATTCGGATGTTTGGGGTCCTGTTAGTCGTTGGATGCGCATAAGGTCGCTGAGATACATACGCACTAGTAGGATAGGGAAGCTGAATCTGTTTGCATAACTCGTGACGTCACGTTTGATGAGAAACAACCAGGTGTACCGCGAAAAATCATCAATAAACAAAATATAGTATCGATGACCCCCTTTCGAAGTGTGTTTTTCTCGGATACAGTGATGAGCATAAGCGCTATCGCTGTTGGGACCCTCTTGGTCGTCGGATGCGCATCTCTCGTGACGTCACGATTGATGAGACGCGTCCCTTCTATCCTCGTCCCACCTCGGATACTTACCCGGTGGATGATATCTCTTTTCTTCTTTTTCCGGATGCACACCCTGCTGTCCCTTCTCCTCCCCCTCCTCGTTCTGATGCGCCCCCTTCAGCGCCATCCTCTCCTCCATCTAGTCCACCTAGTACTCCTCGTTCTCCGGCTTCGGATCCTTCCGATGCTGTCCCTTCTTCCTCTTCTTCTGATGAGTTGTCCTCCGCGAATGAGCTTCCCCCTTCACGGCCTGTTCGTCAGCGTCGTGCTCCAGCCCGTTACTCTCCTAGTCAGGTTGGTCTCTCTGTCATTTGCGAGCCGACTTTTTATCGGGATGCCGAGCGTCATCCTGAATGGCAGCTTGTCATGGATGAGGAGATCGCTGCGCTTGAGCGCACTGGCACTTGGGATCTTGTTTCTCCCCCTTCTGGCGTTCGTCCTATCACGTGTAAGTGGGTCTATAAAATTAAGACTCGCTCTGATGGATCTCTTGAGCACGGCCGTGACTATGATGAGACTTCCCTATGGCTCATATGACCACTGTGCGTACCCTTCTTGCTGTTGCTTCTGTTCGACGCTGGTCTGTGTCCCAGCTTGATGTTCATAACGCTTTTCTTAATGGCGAGTTGAGTGAGGAGGTTTACATGCAGCCTCCTCCTGGGTATTCTGTTCCCGATGGGATGGTTTGTCGTCTTCGACGTTCTCTCTATGGTCTCAAACAGGCCCCTCGTGCCCGGTTTGAGCGCTTCGCCTCCGTGGTGACCGCTCGCTGGTTTCTCTCATAGTCTTCATGATCCAGCACTTTTCGTTCACACTTCTCCTCGTGGACGTACTCTTCTTCTTCTCTATGTTGATGATATGATCATTACTGGTGATGATCCTGAGTATATTGCCTTTGTTAAGGCTCGTCTCCGAGATCAGTTTCTTATGACTGATCTTGGTCCTCTTCGCTATTTTCTTGGCATTGAGGTTTCCTCCACTTTTGACGGCTTTTCTATCTCCCAGGAAAAGTACATTCAGGATCTCCTTCTCGTGCTGCTCTTGGGGATGAGCGCATGGTTGATACTCCTATGGAGCTTAATGTTAAGCTTCGTCCTACTGATGGTGATCCTCTTCCTGATCCCACCCGTTATCGCCATCTTGTTGGGAGTCTTGTTTATCTTGCTGTCACTCGTCCCCGATATTTCTTATCCTGTTCATATTCCGAGTCGGCTTGTCTCAACTCCTACCACTCGTTCACTACGGCTCATCTCCTCCATGTTCTTCGTTATCTTTGTGGCACGATCACTCGTCGCCTTTTCTTTCCCCGTTCCAGCTCTCTCCAGCTCCAGTGCTACTTGGATTCTACGTGGGCGAGTGATCCTACGGATCGTCGTTCACTTTCTGCTTACTGTGTGTTTCTTGGTGTTTCGCTTGTTGCTTGGAAGACGAAGAAACAAGTAGCATTTTCCAGTTCGAGTGTTGAGGCTGAGTTGCGGGCTATGGCTTTGTTGATTGCTGAGGTGACCTGGTTACGGTGGTTTCTTGCGGATTTTGAGGTCTCTGTTACGACACCCACTTCACTTTTGTCTGACAGTACAGGTGCTATCAGTATTGCACGTGATCCGGTCAAGCATGAGCTGACCAAGCATATTGGTGTTGATGCTTTTTATACACGTGCTCAGGTGCAGGATGAGGTTGTTGCGGTTCATTATGTGCCTTCAGATTTGCGGTTGGCGGATTTCTTTACAAAGGCATAGACTCGAGCGCAGCATGACTTCTTACTCTCCAAACTCAGTGTTGTGGATCCACCATGAGTTTGAGGGGGGGGGGTGTTAGATGTATATATCTGTATATTTTAGTTTCCCCATATGTTAGGGGGCTTCCTGCATATTTGCACCTGTACATGTACTATATATTGTGGCCTTTGCCCCCCTAGTAATACAGCAAGCATATTGCACTAACAATTGCGTCCAACGACCCGCTGCCGCTTCATCTGCCGCCGCTGTACATTAAGGGGCCTGCGGTTCATCCCAATCTCTCACCACTCCTAACTCTTCTACTCGCCGCTCCCAGATCTTCTCCTCGCCGCTCCAACCAATGTCGTCGTCCTCCCGCAAAATCGCCGCGGCGAACGGCTTCGGCCGCGCCAGCCTCACCATGGCGCAGGCGTGGGCGGTGTACCGCGCGAGATATCCCGTCCCGCCGGACATGCGCCTGCTAAGCAGCGGCGGCTGGAGGATGGCCGTGTACGACATAGGCGTCCTGCTGATTGCGCGTAGTTAACACGTCCGTTGGGAACCCCAAGAGGAAGGTATGATGCGCACAGCAGCAAGTTTTCCCTCAGTAAGAAACCAAGGTTATCGAACTAGTAGGAGCCAAGAAGCACGTTGAAGGTTGATGGCGGAGGAGTGTAGTGCGGCGCAACACCAGGGATTCCGGCGCCAACGTGGAACCTGCACAACACAATCACGGAACTTTGCCCCAACATAACGGTGAGGTTGTCAATCTCACCTGGCTTGCTCGTAAACAAAGGATTAGATGTATAGTGTGGATGATGATGGTTGTTTGCGAAGAACAGTAAAGAACAATTGCAGCAGTTTATATTTCAGATGTAAAGAATAGGACCGGGGTCCACAGTTCACTAGCGGTGTCTCTCCCATAAGATAACAGATGTTGGGTGAACAAATTACAGTTGGGCAATTGAAAAATAAAGAAGGCATAACAATGCACATACATATATCATGATGAGTACTATGAGATTCAATCAGGGCATTACGACAAAGTACATAGACCGCTATCCGAGCATGCATCTATGCCTAAAAAGTCCACCTTCGGGTTATCATCCGAACCCTCTCCGGTATTAAGTTGTAAACAACGAGACAATTGCATTAAGTATGGTGCGTAATGTAATCAACACAAATATCCTTAGACAAAGCATCGATGTTTTATCCCTAGTGGCAACAGCACATCCACAACCTTAGAACTTTCTCGTCACCGTCCCGGATTTAATGGAGGCATGAACCCACTATCGAGCATAAATACTTCCTCTTGGAGTCACAAGTATCAACTTGGCCAGAGAATCTACTAGCAACGGAGAGCATGCAAGAACATAAATAACATATATGATAGATTGATAATCAACTTGACATAGTATTCAATATTCATCGGATCCCAACAAACACAACATGAAGGATTACAAATAGATGATCTTGATCATGATAGGAAGCTCACAAGATCTAACATGATAGCACAATGGGGAGAAGACGACCATCTAGCTACTGCTATGGACCCATAGTCCGGGGGTGAACTACTCACACATCGATCCGGAGGCGATCATGGCGATGAAGAGACCTCCGGGAGATGATTCCCCTCTCCGGCAGGGTGCCGGAGGCGATCTCCTGAATCCCCCGAGATGGGATTGGCGGCGGCGGCGGCTCTGTAAGGTTTTCCGTATCGTGGCTCTCGGTACTGGGGGTTTCGCGATGGAGGCTTTAAGTAGGCGGAAGGGCAGGTCAGGGGGCCACACGAGGGCCCCACACAACAGGCCGGCGCGGCCAAGGCTTGGGCCGCGCCGCCCTAGTGTGGCGCCACCTCGTGGCCCCACTTCATAAGTCCTCCGGTCTTCTGGAAGCTTCGTGGAAAAATAGGCCCCTGGGCGTTGATTTCGTCCAATTCGAGAATATTTCCTTACTAGGATTTACGAAACCAAAACAACGTAAAACAAAGAATCGGCTCTTCGGCATCTCGTCAATAGGTTAGTGCCGGAAAATGCATAATAATGACATATAATGTGTATAAAACATGTGAGTATCATCATAAAAGTAGCATGGAACATAAGAAATTATAGATACGTTTGGGACGTATCACCTGCCACCGCCGTCGCCGGGCACGGACCGCAGGAAGGACGCCATCAGGGCCTAGCGGTCTGCACTCGACGCCGAGGAGCGGGCCGATCCGACCTAGGCGGCCAAAGGCAACGACTCCTGGTGGGGCGCCTACTTACATGCACAGTACGACATGGAGATGCACAACACCACCGGCCTCATCGGCGGGCTGAACAGTTGGAACAGGGACATGCGCGTCCTCTTCTGGGGCGTTCTGGGGCGCACCCTGGAGAACGTCATCGACGGCATCCACAACAGCGCTCCAAGGTTGGAGGCGCCGTCCTCACCGCCACCATCTCCCGCAACGCGCTGGCAGCCGAGGAGGACGTACTCCAACTCTTCATCGTCAGGACCGGCCCGATCGACGCCGTCCTCGTCGCACTGCTCCGCGCCCAACACCATCCCCAAGCGCGTGGTGAAGGAGCGGCCGGCGACGCCCATCAATCCGAGGCGCGGCGGCGCCCCCCTCATCCCGAAGCCGGATGTGAAGGAGGAGCAGGACGACGAGGAAGCGGCGAAGGCGGCGCACCTGGTGGAGTACGAGCGGCAGCAGCGGCTCATCGCTAGCAGCGACGACCCCGAGGACTGCCCAGGTGATATGGGCACGGAGGCCTATGTGGAGCCCAATTTAAGGACTCCACCAAGCTAGGTGGTACGCCATCGAGGATTCAGGAGTGACACGCTAGGACGACCTACGCCATGTAATAATTAAGTCTAAGGTTGTGTCATTCATTCTATGTTAGGAAATAATGTAGCCAGGTCATGTGGTGGGCCAATTAGGGTTAAATTAGTGTTGTGTTTGGCTTTGGTCCTGTCCAAGCCAAACCAGGTCAGCCCACCAAGTGGGGCGCCCCAGCCTAGCAAGGCTGGCCGGCCACCTCCCTCTCATATAAGGTGGAGGCACGGCTAGGGTTTAGGATGGAACAAGTTTAGTCTCAAGATTAGGGTTTTCCCCATTGCGTGTGTTCACGTGTATCATCCCTCCGGGGGTACGGCGCTGCCGTTTATCTATTTTATCCGATGCGAAGGTTCTTGTGTTCATCAAGGATTGTCTAGCTCAAGGTTTGAGGCGTATCGTTCATTGATCCGTTGCTTGCTGGATTCGTTCCCTCTTCTCCAGGCTGCGTTCGTCGCGTTGCTGGGAGGAATTACTACCCTAGGTTCTCGCTGTGAAAGATCGGACATCAACTAAGGAGGATCCAGTGGGTCGCTCCCTTATCATGTGGTATCAGCTTTCTGGGTTGCTCACGGCGAGGTGTTGTTGATCGATCTCTTTGGATCGGTTTGCATCGGAGAAGATTGGTTCTAGATCGGAGGAGTTTGGCTTTCGGTCGAAGGAGGTTCGTTGGAGGAAGTTTGGCGTTGTTTGCTGCAGTTTGGAGGTCATCCATGGAGGTTTCGGGGGTCAAAATCGCGAAAATTCGCGTCTGGAATCGGGAAGAAGAAGGCGTTTCACAACGCGCCCCGGTGCCAGGGCCGGCCGACCGGACCCTGGACCGGTCGGGCTGGTCAACCAGCCGGTCAACCGGGCTACAGACCGGGCCCAGCCGGTCAACCGGGCTACAGACCGGGACCAGCCGGTCAACCGGGCTACAGACCGGGCCCAGCCGGCCCAGACCAGGCCAGGTGCTGACGCCAACCGGCGCCGATACTGTGCTGCCCAGACGCGCGACCGGCCACCAGGCCGGTCTGACCGGGTCCTGGGCCGGACCGACCGGTCACCAGGCCAGTTTGACCTGGTCCCAGGCTGGATCGGCCGGTTCCCAGGCCGGTTCAGCCGGGCTCTGGGCCGGGCAGTCTGCTGCTGTTGTTTCTTCGGTGAAGTTGGCAGTTGATGTTGCTATTGTTGCTTCGTTTTCCGACGATGTAATGGCATACGGTGTTCACGTGGCACGAAATCCGGTGATGTTTTCAATGATTACCTTGATATCCGTCGTTGGAAGGAAGTACCGCGTCACGTGACGGAACTGAAGTGGTATTTACGCCGTTCTGCGACAATGGAGGAGTATGAGGATTGGGAAAGGGACATGGAATTAGGTTTCACTCGATGCCGCCGATACAATGGGAACTTCCGTGGTTTTGATGCATATTGTCTCGCTTACCGGCGTGTGGATGAGGAGTTGGACACTTATTGGCGTAATGCAATTGATAGAGGCGAGTTTGCTTATACTTGGGAGGACTTCAAAACTTTTCTTCGTAGTGGTTTTGTGTTACCATATATGGAGAGACGTAAGCAGTCATCCAGAGTTGGGCATGCATTGAAGGAAGTGAACAAGTGCCTGACGGAGGTAATGCAGGCGTGGACAAGTGCATAGTTCCTATTCAGGAGGTTGTTCCACTACCAACAGTCACTGAGGACAAGGTGATATCTTCAGAGGAGAGGAAACCTGGCTCTGATACCAAGAGCACTACTGTGACTGTTGAGGAGGATGTACCATTGAGTGGGCTGAATATGCAACTCAAGAGGGTACAAGATGATACTTGCAAGACAGTTGACAAGGGTCACCGGTGGAGTTTGTTTTAGACTCAGTGCATTATCAAGGGCAAGGCTTGCAAGTTGATGGTTGATGGTGGTAGCTGTACTAATGGCATTAGCAAGACGATGGTGGCAGCATTGGGGTTGTCTACATGGCGTCTTCCTGAACCTAAACGTCTTAAGTGGTTGAATAGCTGTGGTATGCTGAATATTACTCACAAGGTGCGTGTGCCATTTACAGTTGATGATTATGTTGATGAGATAGAGTGCGATGTGTTGCCATTGGAGGTGTGTGGATTGCTACTTGGGCATCCTTGGCAGTATGATCGCAATGTGACACATGCTGGGCGAGCAAATACATATTCTTTTATGCATGGTGGCAAACAGCGGACTTTGAAGCCTTTGGGTGATGATCATATCAAGTCCGATGTGGAGTTAGTGGTGCGTAAAGAGAAGTTGCACAAGCCTAAAGTGCAGCAAGAGGTGCATGATGTTTCGAGCATTGATGTTGGTGATGTTTCAGCCATGCATGTAGATGACAAGCCAGTTCTTGTTGGTGACAAGCCGGATGAAGCTACACTTGTTGTTGATGTGGATGTTGTAGCATGTGCTACGGTTCCGGTTGTGTTGATGCCGGTATACGGATCGATGATGTTTGTGCTGATGATATTTCGAGTACATATGGCGCGGATGTGCGTGGGAGGAGTGGGAGGCGAGCGCGTCGGTGGAGACGGTGGGCAGCGGCACTACCGTGCTAGGAGTACTGCGAGTCCGGTTTTCCGCGACACCGCGGATGCATCGAGGCAAGGATGGACGTGTGAGACATCTATGTGGCCCGGGAATTACACATCTTGTGCAGGGTCATGTGCAGCGACACAAGGGTCCATCAAAACCTCGCAAGAAGAAGGAATTGGCGCCGAAGTCCAAGCTCATGTGGAGAAGAAAGGAGGCGCCAAGTGCTGTATCAAGTCGAGAAGGCCGCGAGGGAGGATGTGGTGTGGAAGGCAAGCAAGACTTGAGGACGGCGAGGACGTGTCATGTTCATATCACGTCACCTTTTCCAGAAGACCCTCACGCGTTGGGGACAACGCTTCTTGAAGGCGGGAGGATGATATGGGCACGGAGGCCTATGTGGAGCCCAATTTCAGGACTCCACCAAGCTAGGTGTACGCCATCGAGGATTCAGGAGTGACACGCTAGGACGACCTACGCCATGTAATAATTAAGTCTAAGGTTGTGTCATTCATTTTATGTTAGGAAATAATGTAGCCAGGTCATGTGGTGGGCCAATTAGGTTAAATTAGTGTTGTGTTTGGCTTTGGGCCTGTCCAAGCCAAACCAGGTCAGCCCACCAAGTGGGGCGCCCCAGCCTAGCAAGGCTGGCCGGCCACCTCCCTCTCATATAAGGTGGAGGCATGGCTAGGGTTTAGGATGGAACAAGTTTAGTCTCAAGATTAGGGTTTTCCCCATTGCGTGTGTTCACGTGTATCATACCTCCGGGGGTACGGCGCTGCCGTTTATCTATATTATCCGCTGCGAAGGTTCTTGTGTTCATCAAGGATTGTCTAGCTCAAGGTTTGAGGCGTATCGTTCATCGATCCGTTGCTTGCTGGATTCGTTCCCTCTTCTCCAGGCTGCGTTCGTCGCGTTGTTGGGAGGAATTACTACCTCAGGTTCTCGCTGTGAAAGATCGGGCATCAACTAAGGAGGATCCAGTGGGTCGCTCCCTTATCACCAGGGCTGCGCACGGCGTGTTTGGCGTCGTTGAACGACAAGGACGCCTGGAGGGGCGACCTCGCGACGGCGATCGCCATGTCCATCCGCGACACCGGCAAGACGCTAGTGGACCTCACCGACGACGGCGAGGCAGGACCAAATGGCCTGGTGAAGGACCTGCCCGTCGGTAAACCCGACGAGCGCATCAACCAGGACGTCATCACCGACGACATGTACAGCTTCCACCAGTACTACGACGCCTTCGGCCCGCCGCAAGTACTTCTAGATTAGGTTTAGTTTAAATTTAATCGAATTTCGTTCGAATCTATGTAATATATAGCAAGTTTGGACGAATTTAATCGAATCTCGCTCAAGTTTTAAATTTCCAAAATTTTTTTTGGGGGAAGCGACTGGGGAGCGACGTCCCCTAAACGCGGTACGAACAAAACACATTCCCCAAACGCTCGATCCGGCGCCGTTGAGGGACGGTTTGGGGGACGCGACTGGAGATACTTTAAATGCACAACTCTTTAGTTTCGGTTGTAATACAAACCGGAACTAAAAGGCCCGCCACGTGGGCTGTGGAGACGCGTCGGGACAAAGAACATTTAGTTCCAGTTTCTAACACCAGCCGGAACTAAATACTATATCATCCATTTTTTATCTAATTATTATTCCCTCCTTTTCTATTTCTATTTTTTTTAGAATTTCTATTTTTTAGTTATTTAACAAGTTTAGTCTCTAACTACACTTAATCTTTAGTCAAATTACTTACTCGTGGTAAAATTTCTGGCTCGGTCATCCATCCTCTTACTACTCCAACACTATCACACTTAACTTTCGAGTTCTTCTCGTCCCGCTTCCAAATGCTTTACGCGCATGTTATTGATACTAGTATCATACCAATCATATTAGCAGTAGTGTTAAGATATTTCTTTTTCGGGAGTGACATACGCATCAAGGAATGATCTCATAATTAATTTGCATTGATCGCAATTTACTATAGTGGTGATCAGCGACAACACAAGGGGAGGAAATTAGAGGAAGGGCATGAGCATATACGGAAGTATGTGACTGATTGACGGGCAGATGCAAAACAGAATCCTGGAATCACCTCCTAATTTAATTTGGATACGATGTAACCAGGAAGGCGGGGATTTTATACGATTTTTGTTTTTGTGGAGAAGGGGCTGTGCTAGACGAGGTATGTACCACACAAATAGATCGGATGGTGTTAGTTGTTGAGCTTGGATTAGACGCTCCGGATGTTTGCAACGATAAAGTTAAAAGTGCAAATTGCAAAGTACGACCCTACCATCAGCAACTCAAATATAATAATGTTAGAGATATATTACTCGTGTGCATGCATTTGATAGTTTAGGATTTGGAATCCCTATCATACCTTATCTCTCTTAGCCCCGAAGTTTTATACCACTATATATACTCGTCCATGAGACTTAATACAACATCCATCATATTCCGTATATCCCTATCTATTGTTCTACGTGGTATCAGAGCAGGAAGCTCCTTGACCTAGCCGCCGCACAAGCTTCCGCGCCGTGCCACCCCCGGGAGGTCGATCTCCATGATCTACTCCAAAGACCGCGCAACCCGTATGAGGGTTCGTCCGCCAATCGGTTGATCGGCTGCCCTCATGTTTTTTTTCTCGGTCTTTAGATCGGTTTTATTTTTTCCCCGTCGGTCACTCGACGGGTATTTTCTTTTTTGGTTACCAATCATAGATCGGATTGAGTCGCCCATCGCTGTCATCCATCTGCGCCTCTACTCCGACAACGGCGTCGACCTGCACCGACCATCTTCATCAACCACGTGGCACGGTCTCATGTATCATACACGGGATGCCTACGTGCGATGCAGCTGGTTGTCTCGCTCGCGTGGTCTCCATTGCCGGTTTGTCTTCGTCGCCATCGACTCTGATCTACGCGTCGTCCACGCCATGGCGCATACAGTGCTGCAGTTGGTCTGATCAACTGATCGCGCGCATGCCTCCACCAAGCACGTCCCCTAGCACGCGCCTACCACTGATCAAGCTACGGATTGCTGCTGCGTCGCCCCTTCGGGCCGCAACGCCGCCGCCTTTGGTCCACGCTACCGGCCTCTGACGTACCTTTCAAGGTGTGTACGTAGCTGATGGCCTCTCGCCGCAACACTGACTCACACCCTGCATCACCGCGCCCTCGGGCGGCGGCATCGGTATAGGGGGTCACCTTCGCCATCCCCCGCGCACCGACGTTCTAGGCTACTACCGCGCCTCCCCATCGATGCGGATCACACTGTCAGCGCAATTTCTTCGTCACGCCGCCGGGTTCTTCCTCACCTACTTCGAGTACCGCCACCGCACCTCCACAGGTAACCTGCAAGTCCACTTATGGTCTTCGCAGGCCTCGCCGACCAGCTCTACAGTCTAGGCATCCAGCATGGTCACTCATGGCCACCGTTGGTTTCGCCGCCTTCTACGTCTCCATCCACCACGACCTTGTCCCCAGCGCCATCATCTCGTCCCTGACTACTTCGTCTACTCCAACAAACGCGGACTGCATCGGCACCTCTCCCTCTTCGCCGCTCTGCGTCTCACCACCGCTCTACAGGCCTCCTCTGTTGGTCCCCTCTGACACTGGTGCATGGTCCATGATGGTTCCTGCCCTCGCATGCCCGGTATTGGCAACACCGGTACGTGCCTTCGTCCCCAACGCGTCTCCGAGTCTGGCAAGCTTGGGTCAGCGCCTCGTCTTCATCGGCTTCGACAACGTCTTCAGCGGCATCGACTTCGTCTATGTCTTCCTCGACCACGTCACCGACTTCTTCTATGCGTACTCGGTTCTGGCAAAACCGAAGTATACCTTTGTCCCCGACGCGCGACTGGCTCTTGCAAAACTAGGGCCACACCTCGTCCTCGATGGTTCGGACTGCATCGACACTCCTCTTCGACGATTGCCCGACGCGTCTCTGTCACTCTCCTCGCGCACTATGCACTTGCGGCTTCATGCGGCTACCTCGACACCGGCACCCGACCATGACATCAACCATGTCAACCCCTCACACGGCAACCTCGACCAAGGCTGCAGCGCCCAACGCTCTCGGCTACCTCGACATCGGCACAAAGGGCTACCACCTCGCCTGAGCCTCACCAACACTCTCTACAGTTCAAGCTACCGCGCGACGACACCGTCCACGATGTTCCCGCTCCCACTACGAGTGGGATGTCAGCACATTGGTTCTACTTCGCTCTCCAGTCTAATCGTCCGTGACACTCCAGTTGTTCACGACGCTACCGTTACGACTGTGAAGGATGTTAGAGATATATTAGGTGTGCGTGTATTTGGTAGTTTAGGATTTGCAATCCGTATCCTACCTTATATCTAGGAGAGCCTTCTTAGTCCCCAAATCTTGTACCACTATATATACTCGCCCATGAGACTCAATACAACATCCATCATATTTCATATATCCCTCTCTGTCGTTCTACAAATAGTATAGATAAAAATCTAATTGCAAAATTTCTCGCAAAATTTTATTTTGTTTCTGTTGCACATTATTACAACTGCTAATTTTCAAATAAAATCCACCCTATTAAAGTATTTTACACATAAATAAAATTGCAAAACATTCATGTGTGGTTCTTATTTGGGCTTGTTTCTATAAAATAAAGTTAAATTTTGAATCCAACTTAAACACGTAATTACTCTATTTCAGTAATAAGCCTATCGTATATAAGTTTTACACATTCGCCGGATCATCTGGATATACAATGCATGCACGACATCGACATGTCAGCTCAAGAAGATACCCAAACCTGTTTGAGTCGACTTGATGCATTGGGCAGTCCGTCTGAATATTTAGTTCATGTAATTGGAACCTAAAGAAACTGGACTAAGAGCACCTCCAGTTCATTGGGCTCCCAAATAACGCCGGATGTATGTAAATTTCGGTTTGGGGCGGCCCAGTTTTCCTGTGGTGAGTCCAGGGAAATCTTGGCGAAATGACGAATTCAAATGAAACAAGACGAAAATCGTTTAAATTTAGCCTAAATTTAGAGATATTTAACATATATAGGCTAGTAGGCTAGTTCGTACATATATATTCGTACATATATATGCCAAATTTGTAATATATTTGAATTCGGCTAGAGGGAATATAAATTAAACATAAAAACAAGGCGTTCTACATGCCGAAATGATGGTAGAATGTTGTGTAGTCGGCGCCGTTGTCGTCGCCGTCGCTGGAGTCGCCGTTGTCCTCGGGTGGCGCCTGATGGCTGCTGCTATGGCCCGGGGCTCCCAACAGCTAAAACCCTGGCCAGGGTCGCCGAGGCGTGGCGCGACGGCGTTGGCCGATACCACTCATCCACGCAGCTATCCTTCAGCTTGATGAGCGGCGCGGGTGCGGCGCGGCGCGGAGCCGCGTCACGCGGCCACCAGGTCCATAAGCCGGCGCTGCTGCTCCGCCTCCTCCCTCTCCCTCTCCCAGTCCTGCCTAGACCAGGCGAGCGCCGTGTCCATGAGGAGGGCATTGTCGGCGGGGATGAGGTCGTTCAGCAACCTCGCGATCGCCTCGCGGATCGCGACGTCCTCGGCCCGCGCGGCCTCCTCAGCGGCGAGGTCGGTCACCGCCTCCTTCTTCATCTTGCCACCTGACGGAGACGAGGCGCGCTCCTCAAGGATGATGAGGGCTCCGGCTCGCGTGGCCGGCCTTGACGCCGAGCCCGACGAGGAGGACGACGCCATTCGCCACGGCATCCAGGAGCTTCCGTGTAGGCGCGACACGAAAGGCACCACTCAACTTTGTGCATGCTTTCTGGACGGAGATGAAGAGGAGACCAATCAACTTTGGATGACGGCGCGCGATCTTGATGCGAATCAGATGGGAAGAAAAGGATGAAGCGCGAAAGTTTAGTTAAGATGCGATTGCATCTTGATCTGCAGAGTTCTTCGTGGACTCCAAAAGACACACGTCCTTTAGAGTCCGATACACATGTTAGAGTCGCATAGATATTCTATTTTCTGTTAAGGCTATTTTTTATTTTAATCTGAACCGTTGCTTAATTGTTGCTCAATCTGATGTGTTGTTTGCTTGTTGTTTTAACTATATAATAGTAAATAGATAGATAGCCTAAACCCTGGACTCGTCGAAAAGGTAATCGTATCGGGTTTTATGGAAGCTACCAAATATTATGTGTTGCATCAACAGAGCAGAGAAACACGATTTGTAGCCTACCAATCAGTCTAACCTTTACTTCTCCCCTGGTGCAGCTAGTAACATTGTTGATCCAAACATAACGCACAACATATGCCAAGCTCCGTTTTTCCGCATACGGCTTCTTGCGGGCTAAATGAGAAAACGCAAAAATTTCCATGCAAGCAAACAATCAGGCCTTAAGTAACATTGCAATCCGTTTCAATAAGCTCGCAGAAACTGAAAATCACAACCTGCATGGTACGTGCAGTTGCAGATCATCAGCTGGTTTAACCATTCTTGTCAACTAACATATTCCATCAGACATTGTAATAAGCTCACGGAAACAGACAATCACAACCTGCATGCTAAACGCAGTTGCAGATCATCTGCCGGTTTAACCATTCTTGTCAACCAAAATATTCCATCAGCGACATACAACCAACATGGCGGTCACCATAAAATTGTAACCACTTAATCTCAAACTTTTACTCTGACAGAAACTAGATATCTAAGTTGTACCAGCGACTATATATCAGGTCCACAAAGTACAAACATTCTATAACATGTCTTGACAACGATATATCTGGGTCCATAGAAAGTGCAAACATTCTATAGCATATTTCAGTTAATTTGTGTAGTGTCCACTTGTTGGGTGGTCAGCCATGTCACTGTCATATTTCGCAACGTGACAGAGATCGATCTGGATTAGTCCCAAGGCTCGTGGAGATTGATACTCTCCATGCTTGCCTCAATGTCTCCCTGCAAGCAGAAATGGGCATGGTCAGTGCAGGGTTCAGGTTCACTGTAAACCACGGTTGGGTACAAAGTTTACAGCTTTTCTAAATTTCTTTCTCCTTACAGCTTGTCTAAATTTAACTCACCAAGAATACATGTATTCCATTGATATCGTGCAAAAAACAACATTAACCTGACCTTACTTCTTATTGCTTCATTCTAGATATTTTCCATTAGGTGTAAAATTGTTTTTAGATTCTATGTAATGCTACATAGACCTGAAGAACAGATACAATCACGATGTTCACACAACGACAATTGTTCTCTTGTAATAAAATAAGATAACAAAAGTAATGCTCTCAGTGTCTCCCTTCTTACAAGTTACAACTAGCTTGCCACACAACCATAAAGAAAAAGATATGCATACCATTGATTTCAAGTCATCTGTTCCAAAGTAAGATACTCTGGCTTCATGCAACGAGTCTGCATTTATGCCCTTCTGTGCACAGCGTGTATTTTCTTTTTCTTCATAAAAGTCAAAATCATCCAGAATTGATGTTCCATGGCGATAAGCCTTGAAAATTTTCAACACTTCTAGACCCTGGGGCAGGCCAATCTACATAAAAGAAATAAAAGGATACGATCAAGACAATCAAGACATTAAGAATTAACTTGCAACAAAGCATAAAGAATGTACTTGATCCGATGCGCAATTCTGCAGTTGGCTTGCCCTGATCTCCACAGAGGAGGCAAAACATCTATATGAAATACATCCCTGATATGGCTTGATGCATTATCAGGAAGTATCGGTTGATTTTGATGTTTCTATTTCTTTCTTTACTTTTGCGAACTCTTTTTGTTGGAAAGATTGTTTGTGAGAGGGTGAGCTAAAAGTTCTGTGTCAAAAGTTGCCTCTCCTAAATATTAGTTGACACTAAGCTGAAATTACTTTACAGTTACGAACCACCTTTATCATTGTATATATCCCCAATAGGCCAATACATATGCAACATGGATCTCATTTTGATAGTTGCTTGACATGTGGGGCTAAGCAGGTCAAACAGAATGGAAATTCAGTTCAGGAGGCAAGATCATTTGATGGTAGCAAAAGAAACAAAATAGGTCCATCTAGTGCTATTCCCTCCGACACATATTACTTGTCACAGATTTAGTACAAAGTTATAGTAAATCTGCGACAAGTAATATGGGTCAGGAGGGAATAGCACTAGATGGACCTCCGCTTTCCTGAAACTAGCTAAAAAAGGGTCAGGTATACCTGCCTGGAGAAATCTGTTCTATATACATTTGATCCACTCTTGGTCATATTTTTTTTAGAGAAATAGAGGAAGCCATACAAGGATTTAGTAAGGCCTAAAAATGCACTATGATGCCTGCCTTATGAGGATGTCTAATGGGGCACATGACATCTCCCCCGGCTTATGTGGTATACGACAAGTAATATGGGACAGAGGGTTTACTTCATAGCTACCAAAGTTCCCCTCCTGTTGTTTTTTCTAAAAGAAATACAAAGTGAGGAATAAGAGAAGTGACCACGCATGGGAGAAAGAAATAGAATAGTGGCATAGCGATACTGCAACTAGTAACATGTTAGACGGGTTCAGGCCATATAATGTTGATCACATAGGACCGCCTTCCTTCATTGGAGGAACATACATAAACCTCTGAAATCAGCCAAAGTAGCAACTTTCTCAGGAACAAATGAATTCTTAGCTTTTCTTTACATTATCTAATGCAATAATAGGAGCAAATCTAAAGGATCATTTCCAGGAAAATATTTTACGGTACAGATTAGGAAAAATGAACCATGGTACCTCTTGAGTGTCCCTGCTGAAAGTAACAGGTCTGTTGTCATTATTTTCTAGAGTGATATGCTTGAAGAGCCGATTCGGGATGTCCTTTATAATGTGCCAAACTACAGGGAAAAAGCCACTCCATTTATTTTGTTGCCAGAAGTCCATGGTCTTCTTGAAATCAACAGGACCTTGCATCTCAGCCATCCCTACAAACTGCCCACTGGTATTAACCTGTAACAGGGAATACAATTAAAACCTGTCTTTCCAATTTGGTAAAACAGCACTGCAATGAACAATATATTGGATAGTTTCATTCAAGTCTAGTCTCAAAGGAGCTCTAAGCTCCCAGTGGTCTGGGCGATCGGCATGCTGTTGTCAGGGAATGTGCGCGTCGTGGTTCTCTCTGTTCTCAACTGTGTTTTCGTGCCGGCTGTGTGGGGAGCCAATTTGTCCATTCCTAGGAATAAGGAGGCCAGAGCGTTCCAAGTGTGAATCGCTGTGATTGGCCTGATGTCAGTGTCTGTCTATTTTTTTTTCATGCAGTGATGCATTTGTGGCGTTGCTAGTAAGGAGCATTCAGCGAATTAAATGCATCTGTTTTGGATAAAATCATGGCATAATCTGATAGCAAGCCCACTAGGGATGCAATTCAGGGAAATTTGACTTAAAAGGAATGCAGTACACCTTCATATAATGCAGCCAGTCTTGTCTCCCCACACAGCCGACACAGGGTAGGATGCACATCAACATCATGCTAGTAAGTATCAACTCAATCTCATCAAAGGAACTGGCTATCATGCACTGAGATGCTTGCTTAATTATCTCACTAGGGCTGTTAAATGCTTTATCTGCCACAAACTAGAAAAGAATAAACAATTAGAAGAAGGGCATACCGAAAACAATAGGAAGACAGGACATTTTGTGCCTTTTTCCTTCGTTAAAGCCTGAGCATCATGAAAAGCAGCATCCAGCTTATTGTTCCCATTTGGTGTACTTGCCCAAACATTGTACTTGATACCTTTATGAATATCATCTTCACTGTATGATTTTATCATGAAGAACTTGGCATGTTCATACTGAACAGAGAAGTCTGATCTATTAAATTGGTCTCTACGGACCAAAGGGCTCAAGATGTCTTTCTTCGTAGACGGCGTTGATGCGCTGTTCAATTTGCTTGCACGTGGACCACAAACTTGGTCCCTTATATCCTCAGAATTTCTTGATGGGTTTTCTTTCTTGCTATTTCTACAGTAGTTACTGTTGCTTACAACCCTGTTAGCCACCCGTGGTCTTGTGCCAGTATGTCTGGTTGTGGTCACCCTGACTTGCTGATTACTAACAAGACCATGGCCGAAATTGTCACCCAGGTGCCTCCTCCCACGAGAAGAACCTTGCTGGTAGCCTCTTGGGTTCCCACTCCCACGAGAAGCACCTTGCTGGTAGCTTGATAATCGATGTGCCTCAGCATCATGACACCTTTGACCAGAATACAAATGTATCCTGTCTCGATAGCGCCAATGGGGAGACAGTACTGAAATATCCTCACCGTAACCTTGTCTACTCGAGAATGAAGGAATGTCAGCATCATACTGCTGCCATTGTCTTGAGTATAAAATGCCATTGGACTTCTGGGTAGACAGAGAAGGGATCTCATCACCATAAATCTGTCTACTTGAGAGCGAGGGGATTTCAGCACTATGGTGCCACTGGCTTGACCGTGAGATGCCATTGAATTTCTGATTAGATAGAGAAGGGATTTCATCGCCATGACCTTGTCTACTTGAGAGCGAGGGAGTTTCAACCCCATAACTCCATGGACCTGAGGATGAAAGCACTCCGTTGCCATTACAACTTCGACTAGACAGAGAAGGGATCTCATCGCCATACGCCCGTCCTCTAGGTAGTGAAGGCCCCCGGTCCCCATTTTTGAAGCACCATCGACTAGAAAACGAAGCAGTCTCATCCAAACAATGGCCCCCTCTGGGCAAATCAACTATCTGGATCAATGAGAACTTGTTATTAAGGCACCATACACAAAAAAGGTTTCACCATTTACTACATATGTCAGATACACAACAATATATACACGCACAAAAAATCATTGCAGTACAACTAATGGTCCATAGATATACTCATATACCTCACTGTGGGGTTCAATAGATTGACCATTGCACTTCGAAAATGAAGTAAATCGATCTGATCCTTTGTAGCGATGCTCAGAATGAAAATCTAAGCTAAAATCAACTTTAGCAGCTTCTTGATACGATCTTCTCACAGTAGGACCAGTAGGATATGATGAAAGGTAGTCATCCCTCGGCCCAAAGATATTACTTCTCATTCCTGCATGCCATGATGTATCTCGATTGCCTGGCCTTGTTTCCAATGAAGAAGAGTTTTCCCAACAACTGCTCGATAAAGGAGAGTAAGGCTGCTGCCTATCATATTCACTCCGTGGTGACATCGCTTGCTTGGAATATAAATGAGACCCAATGTCAGTAGCATATTTGCCCTCCAAAGACTTTTCTTGATAATCCTGCGAAGGGACAAGCTGTTGGAATCTTGATGAACAAAATCATTAAGTTTGATATAAAGCATGCTATCCACAAATTGTATGGCTTTACTAAAACATACTTCGCTTAGAAAATGCTTGTTGAACAAGTGATCAATGATTCTGTTCATGTTTAAACAGGAGTACATCTGAAGCAGATGCATAAATGCAGGAACACTCCGCACTTGAGACCAATGAGAATGCGATTGCATTTTGCTTCTGAATTAAACTAATTGTTCAAACTGACAAAAAAACAAGCTGAAATGTTAAATCATCTTTGTAGTAAGTACAGTGCCTCTCGGGTTTCATGCTTGAGTACTGAAGAGTTAATATATTTATTTAGTCAGCTGGACTAAAGCAACTATCTTCAGTTCAGATAAATACAACCCTTCTAGTGTCGACTAATGACAAAGGAAGATATAGTGTTTCTAAAATACAAAAAATTATAGAAGAGGAAGTGCTTGATTCAAATTTTTTTAAAATAGAGATAGACAAAAAAAAAAAGGTATGACTAAACAAGGGTATACACTCGTACCAGAAGTGACAAAGTCCTGTGTGCGTGATGAAGAAAATCGGTATCGTCTTCACTTTTCATACCATCCCCTGCAGAAAGAAAAAAGAAATTGCCATGGCGGCGGAATAAGAAGATGAAACAAAAAAGATTGCCCAGACTCAACCAGAATTGGGTCTGTCTGGGAGGGAAGCTACCAGGACACATACATGGATGATGAGAGGAGATGGCATCTCGCTCAGCAGGAATATCAGCAGGACACGTGCATTGCCGCTGCGAGGAAATGGCATCTCGCTCGGCAAGCACATCACCCAATATGTTGTTGTTTTCTGTTTCTGGCGGTGTCGCCGCAACAGAGGCGGACGGATCGAAAGCTTCCTTCATCTGCAAGGTGAGCGCTTCCTTCACCTGAGAAAGAAGAGTATGGGAGCAATGATGTTGGGCTATTTGCAAATTGCTGCAACTCAAAATTCTTGCATCTGTCTGAAAAAGAAAAGTTGGGAATCGAATGCATGAACTTGACTTGACACACATCCATGTAGGTACTGCTTCTGTCAAGCTAACATACTAGTATAGTGTTTGCACGCGTAGGTGAATCTGATCAGATGCCACATTATCTTACGAGTGACCCCAACTGCCCCTGGAAAAGTTATTAAATGACCAAACCCTGACAGAGGCACAAATATTCTAGTAGTATCAATGATAAAGGTTCCCTTATTAGATCCCTCACCATACGTAACATGTAAAATGCACCCAGCGAAGAAGAGGTGGAGGGGAGGAGGAGGAGGAGATGATTTACCTTGTACCGGCTGGCGTCGGGGGCGGGGAAGGGGAGGATCTTGAGCTTCCTCCGGCTAGGGCTTCGATCGGACTCCGTGGCGGCGTCCGCGTAGAGGAGCTCCTCTCCTCCAGCCGGCCACCGTCTAGTCGCCGCCGCCGTCCCCTCCGACCGTCCGTTCCAGTCACCGCCGCCGCTATCGCGAGAGGGAGTGCCGGCCGCTTCGTGGCGTCGTGTCGCGCTCACGGGTCGTTTCTAAAAACCGGCGGAAACGGAACACAAAACCGAGCGGGGTAGAAAACCAGAGCGGTTTAACCTCGGTGGGCCGGTATTTGACCCTCCGGGGCCCAACCCCGGTGGATCTGGCCCAAAACTATGTGTATTGAACTGGGAGGACCGATTTGCTTCTTCTAGTTATGTTGTGTTTTTTATAACAAAAAAAAGTTCCAGTAGTTCATGAAAAAAAGGTCAAGCTTTCTTAATAGCGAAAGCCAAGCAGTGCCGCCTTGCCTAAATGCAGCCCGAGACTTGGACTCGATTGTTGTGAGATTACTATCTTAGAAACAAGCTTCTTATCTTTTGTTAAGAATACCATTATAGGACATCCCCGGCTAGCGATGCCCAGTCCCTGCGAGCCGTGGTGGCATGATGACTGGCGGTCAGGTAGGTTACGGTTTCGCTCTTCCTCTTGTTCCTTATATCAATCTGGTTATTCCTCTAGAGGAGGTCGGTTTCCGAAGTACGGAGCGGTTTATATACATACGGCTGAGAAGTTTGCGTATGGCCCCAATCATTATGGCCATGGACGCGTACCCCTGTGTCATGTGGTTCTGGTGTTTCTTTTGCGTCCAAGAAACTTTTCATATGAAACTGAACGCTCGATGTTGTGTAGACCACATGGTAGTATGCGTTATATAAATTCTCCTTGGAAATTAGTTTCTCTTGTAGTCATTTTCTTTTAATATATTTGGCCAATGTTTTTTATGCATAGTATTTTGTCACTAGGATAATTTTACCGTAATATTTTGTGAGCGCCAGGGACTCACCATGTCATACTAAGGAGCCCAAGTCAGGAGTGCTCAAACAGATTATATTCTGTTTTGTGCTACACAGACATTTCAATTGACTTTTCACCAAGTATGGTCAGAGAAATAAGTACAAGATAGAGAAAGTTGTAGGAAAAGGGTGGTACGGTCCACATTTTCGTATTCCATATAATTTCAAATATCATGCTAATAGCCATGCATCCTCTTCTTTGCAGCTCTGAGGTTTTCAAAACACTCAGAACTCTGTAAAACATGCAATGAAAACAAGTATGGCTAATATTTCACCTCCGCATCAGTTCAATATTTGCAGCTCCAACGGGCCCTGAGCTCCAAGGTATTTGATTCCTCGGTTTTATTTGCATAAAATTCCAAGGTGGTGCAGTTGTGTCGTGCTCTGAACAAGTTGTATAGCCAGTGTACATGCATAATAAGTCTCGTTAGCTTAGTGGCTTATCTGGTTCATGGATGGATGCAAAAATTTATATAACTTCAATTGAAAGTTTTGAACATGAACTCTTTGGAATTGCTTATCCACCATCAGTGTGCGTCGGTTTATTTGTATTTCTGACAGTAGCATTGCTTCTTATTTACTTCATCATTGTGCTTCAGTTCTTCTTCATGAAGTATGACTTGGGCGCCTGCGAGCCTGTGTGGAAGCATCGGTGCGTTGCACACAAGTTCACCCTCTGGTTTTCGCAGTTGTTCCTGCTGGTCCAGGTACCCATGTTTTCTTCTTGTGTGTAGATTGACCATCTCGACAGTGAGCAACAACTAAATGCTGCAATAATCAAATATTATATGCTAAGAGGTAGCGTTCAATATTCTAACATGTTTATGATCCATGTTCATTATATTCCTCATTTATGACCTTGCCGACTATCTCCTTGTGGCCTTTTTATAGGAGAATTTTTCTCTGCCTTATACATTAAGTAAGAGATAATGCTCAGTATACAAGATGGCAACACAGAAATAGGTCCTGATGTCTTCTTCGTACTTAATTTCCTGCATCTCTCACCGTGTAGCAGTATCTTTTATCTGTGTAGACACCACACAGGCTCATATCTAAATATCAGTGGGTGATTTTAAGAAATCAAATTGGCAATGTAAGTGGAGATGAACAATTACGTGTTTGGAAATTTGGTCATATCTTGTTCTGGTTCACTTTTTCACTCTGTAATGCTATATTTGACCATGCATATTAGAGATAAGTCAGTCTGGGTGTTTATTTTTCTGGTACTCCACGCTTATCTTGGTCCTTCTCCACCTCTCCATCACCCACATCGATCCCATGCCGACGACAACACTAGACATCCATTGCAAGTCTGATGCTTTTTTTTTCCTGCTGCAACTGCAGGTTTGCAAGAAATTTACGGTTTTGGCATATATCAAGTGTTCCTGACAAGTTCTGTTAGCTAGTTAATCATGTTGACACATATTCAGTTCGCTCTTCTTGTAGTAATGCACGACATTGTCAGTCGTTGCTGTAGTGTTTCCCGTTTTTCAGTCTCTGCATGTTTCTTCAGAGAATAAATAGGATCTGAATCGTGTGCTTGTACACGTTCAGAATTAGCACCTTTGTAGGATCGCTCTGCACGACCTCGTCCGCGGGATGGCACGGGTATAACGGATCGTGGAGAGCGTAGTTTCCGTTTGAGTTGTTGTTCCTCTGAATAAAAGGAAAACCCAGAAAAGACGCAAAGTTTTAACGCGTCGCAAAATCTCTCTGTCTCCCTGAATCTGTTCGTGTGTGTTCTGGCAGGGAAGAGTTTCAGAGCGACAATCACAATCCACTGAAAAACCACCAAATTGCGCTGTGTTCTTGGGCTAGGATCTATCATTTGGTATCAGAGCCACTGGTTCTTGGAGGCGATCGTGGTGGCGGTGTTGGGTGGAGGCGAGTTGGCGGCGGTGACTGAAGATGAGCGATGCGACTCCGCGCAACAGCGGGAACCGGGGCGGCACATACACGACGCCGGCCAGGAGGATCAACACCGATCTTGCCTCGGCTAGCAGCGGTGTTGTGGTGCCGCATTCATCGTCAAGGGGAGGAGGCGTCCCGATCCACTACCCACAGCTGAACGACACGAACTACGGTTTGTGGTCGGTGAAGATGAAGATCATCCTCCGCTCCCTCCGTTGCTGGACAGCGATTGAGGGAAAGGGTGAGTTCGATCCGGTGAAGGACGAGGACGCGTTCGCGGCCCGTCCCGACCAGTGCCGGACTCGATGGTGATGGCCCTCGCGGAATACGACACCGCGGCGGAGGCCTGGGAGGCGATCCGGCGCATGCGCGTTGGTGAGGATCGTGTGAAAAAGGCGCGTGTTAAGCAGTTGAAGAGGCAGCTGGATCGACTGGAGATGGACGACGGAGAGACCGTCCACCGCGTTCTCCCGAAGTTGACTACTCTCGTTGCCGAGATCCGTTCGCTCGGTGAAAAGATCACCGACGAGGCGGTGATTGATCGGCTGTTCAGCGCGGTGCCTACTCGGTTTACCGATGTGGTGAACACCATTGAACAGTGGGGAGATCTGACCACCATGTCTGTCGCTGAGGCCGTCGGGCGGCTCGCCTCACACGAGGAGAACCAGCGTGGGCGCCGCCGCAGCGGTGGTGGCAAGGAGGAGCAGCTGATGCTCGTGTCAAAGGCGTTGGAGCAGCTCCTGAAAGGGAAGAAGGGCGGAGACAATGCCGGCAGCTCGAGCAGCCCCGCTGGCAAGAAGGGTGGTGACCATGGCAAGCCAGGCAAGGATCAAGCGAAGCAGAAAAAGAAGGGAAAATTTGATATTGCCAAGGTAAGATGCTACAACTGTAATGAGAAAGGGCATTTTCAGTCTGATTGTCCTCAGCCAAAGAAGGAGAAGGTGAACCTTGTGGAGATGGAGGAGGACAACCCGGCGCTGCTGATGTTGGAAGCGTGTGAGTTGTCACCAGAGACAGAGTCTCGGTCTGAGCAGGTTCTGCTGAATGAGGAGAAAGTTCGGCCTAAGCTCACCGGTAACCAAGATAATTTCTGGTATCTAGACACAGGGGCAAGTAACCACATGACTGGCTGCTCGGACAAATTTGCAGAACTTGATGAAACTGTCAATGGACGGGTGAAATTTGGAGATGGAAACACGGTAGAAATATGCGGCCGTGGATCAGTGCTCATGCAGTGTCACACAGGTGAACATAGAGTGCTGACAGATGTCTATTTCATTCCTCGGCTTAAGAGCAACATCATCAGCTTGGGGCAGTTAGATGAGATTGGTTGCAAGTACTCATGAGGTGATGGTGTACTGACAGTGTGGGACAAGCAAAGGAGAATTCTGGCAAAGGTGAACAAGACCAAGAATCGGATGTACATTCTGAACTTGCAACCTACGTGAGCCGTGTGTCCGCTTGCTCATGCAAAGGAGCAGAGTTGGTTATGGCACATGCGTTTTGGCCATGTTAACTTCCGTGCTCTGAGGTCTCTGGCTGCAGAAGGCATGGTCAATGGCATGCCTGTGCTGGAACAGGTTGAGCAGGTATGTGACGGTTGTATGCTAGCCAAGCAACGCCGTTCACCGTTTCCAGCGGTTTCAGAATTTCGAGCCTCGCAACAGCTGCAGTTAGTACACAGTGACCTTTGTGGGCCTATTACACCAGCAACACCAGGAGGAAAGAGATACTTCCTGTTGGTTGTTGATGACTTTTCTCGGTATATGTGGTTGGCCCTGCTCAGCACCAAAGATGAGGCACTTGAGGCCCTCAAGAAGATTCAGAAGGCAGCAGAGGCAGAAAGAAACTTGAAACTGAAGGCCATCAGAACAGACCGGGGAGGTGAGTTCACCTCAGACGCTTTCAGCAGTTACTGCGAGGACCATGGAATTAAGCATTTCCTCACAGCCCCATACACACCACAGCAAAACGGTGTTGTCGAAAGAAGAAATCAGACCGTGGTTGGCATGGCTCGGAGTTTGCTGAAGAGCATGGGTGTCCCAGGCAGATTTTGGGGAGAGGCCATAACCACCGCCGTCTATCTTCTAAACCGCTCTCCGACCAAGAGTGTGAAAGGTATGACACCTTATGAGGCTTGGCATGGGAAGAAGCCATCAGTTGGTCATCTGCGTACGTTTTGGTTGTGTGGCACATGTAAAAAAATTGGGTCCTGGAATTACCAAGCTCTCAGATCGAAGCTCTCAAATGGTGTTTATAGGCTATGAGCAAGGCTCTAAGGCCTACCGCATGTATGACCCAGAGAAGAAGAGACTTGTGGTGACCCGAGATGTGGTGTTCGAAGAGGACAGAGCTTGGGAATGGCATCCAGCTGCATCTTGTGAACTCGAACCGAGAAGTGCGGCCATTGTTCACTATCCGACAATAGGAACACTGAGCACACAAGGCAACCCTGCTGCGGGAGAGCCCTGGCCTGATCAGTCTGCCCCGAGTGCACCGCAGGTTGCAAGCAAGACACCTCACGGTGGACATGGCACCATGCCCCAAATGGAGTTAACATCACCTTCCGCAGCAGCTGCAGGTGCAGTGTCACCTGGACCGTCTCAAGCACCAGAATCGCCTTGGTCTGAGCCCTCACTAGGACCGCAAGGCAAGCACCTGCTCCGTGAGATTTATGAGGAGACAGAAGAGGTAGAGACTGAGTACTCAAACCTCTGCTTTCTCAGCCAAGAGGAACCTGCCACGTTCCAGGAAGCAGAAAAAATCAAGAACTGGCAGCAGGCGATGAGGGAGGAGATGAACTCCATCACTGAGAATGACACATGGAAGTTGTGTGATCTGCCAAAGGGACACAAAGCTATAGGCCTGAAGTGGGTCTTTAAACTTAAAAAGGACCCTGCCGGGGCTGTGGTGAAGCACAAAGCAAGACCTGTCGCCAAAGGATATGTACAGCGACAAGGAATAGATTATGAAGAAGTGTTTGCACCTGTAGCTCGTATGGAAACAGTGCGTTTAATTCTGGCACTAGCTGCTCAAAAGGGCTGGGAAATCCACCACATGGATGTCAAATCAGCTTTCCTGAATGGTGACTTAGAGGAGGAAGTTTATGTAGCTCAGCCTCCTTGTTTCGAGCATAAAGGTGGAGAACACAAGGTACTCAGACTCAAGAAAGCACTGTACGGGTTAAAACAGGCTCCAAGAGCCTGGAATGCTAAACTTGATAGAACACCGATCGCTTTGGGTTTTGAGAGGTGCCCGGTTGAATATGCTGTGTACAAAAGAACTGTGGGAGGCTCCAGTCTACTAGTTGGGGTTTATGTGGATGACCTCATCATTACTAGTGAGAAGATCTCAGAGATCACTGCATTCAAGGAACAGATGAAGAAAATGTTCAGTATGAGTGATTTAGGTTTGCTCAGTTATTACCTTGGGATGGAGGTAAAGCAAACTTCAGAGGGGATTTTCTTGGGACAAACTGGATATGCATCCAAGATTCTGAAGAAATGGGGCATGGAGAAATGCAACCCGGCTGCTACTCCTCTTGAGCACAAACTGAAGTTGAGCAAAGACAGTAAGAGCCCTCCTGTGAATGCAACTGACTACCGCAGCATAGTTGGCAGTTTGAGATACCTGACTCATACAAGGCCAGACATTTGCTATGCGGTTGGTGTGGTCAGTCGCTTCATGGAAAATCCTACTAAAGAGCACCTGGTGGCAGTGAAGCACATACTGCGGTATGTGCGAGGATCTCTTACCCTCGGCTGTTTTTACAAAAGGGAGGAGATGGCGAAACTGAAGCTGATGGGATACAGTGATAGCGATTTAGCAGGGGACATAGATGATAGAAAGAGCACAACAGGGGTAATTTTCTATCTTGGATCCAGTCCAATCACTTGGTCTTCACAGAAACAGAAGACAGTGGCTCTATCATCATGTCAGGCCGAGTATATTGCAGCAGCTGTTGCAGCCTGTCAAGGGGTTTGGCTTGTTCGTTTATTGAGTGATCTGTGTTGAGAAACATACATCAAGATCCTGCTGAAAGTACAATCAGTCGGCTATTTCTCTGAGTAAGAATCCTGTTTACCATGAAAGGAGCAAGCACATTGAGACGCGCTATCATTTCATCCGTGAATGCGTGGAAAATGGACAGGTTTTGGTTGAGCATGTCCGAACGGAAGATCAGATGGCTGATATCCTGACCAAAACTTTAGGGAGAGTGAAGTTCCTAGAGATGAGGGAGAGGATTGGGATGACAGCCACAGGTTAGTGTGTCAACAAGCTTAAGGGAGAGATTGTTAGCTAGTTAATCATGTTGACACATATTCAGTTCGCTCTTCTTGTAGTAATGCACGACATTGTCAGTCGTTGCTGTAGTGTTTCCCGTTTTTCAGTCTCTGCATGTTTCTTCAGAGAATAAATAGGATCTGAATCGTGTGCTTGTACACGTTCAGAATTAGCACCTTTGTAGGATCGCTCTGCACGACCTCGTCCGCGGGATGGCACGGGTATAACGGATCGTGGAGAGCGTAGTTTCCGTTTGAGTTGTTGTTCCTCTGAATAAAAGGAAAACCCAGAAAAGACGCAAAGTTTTAACGCGTCGCAAAATCTCTCTGTCTCCCTGAATCTGTTCGTGTGTGTTCTGGCAGGGAAGAGTTTCAGAGCGACAATCACAATCCACTGAAAAACCACCAAATCGCGCTGTGTTCTTGGGCTAGGATCTATCAAGTTCAACACAGCTGCAAAATACACCTGATGTCGATCTTTAAAGCATTTTAGTGCTCTTGCCACTAAGATTCTTTAGTGCTTTTTTCTGGACATTTGTGTTGTTGTACATGAAATAAAATATCATATCTTCATCTTAATGAACACTTGTGTTCTGGGCAGACGTCAAGGTACCAGGGCCGGCTCTGGCCCAGGGCAAGAAGTGCGACGGCCCGGGGCCCAACCAAAATAGGGGCCCATTATTTCTGTCACAGTGCATATAGAAAAAGGTAGAAGAAAAAAATTTAAGCCCATCTAGCATGCACGCAGCTTAAATTGGGCCCATTTATAGAATTTGCCCTAGGGCCCTCCAATTCCTAGATCCGGCTTTGCAAGGTACAAATGATTATCAAGCCATGAACACGATACATACCGCTGCTGCTTCTCTCCTACAGCCTATGTTTAATTGAATGCTTATTTAGACCTCTCATTATGAAGCATATCGAAAAAATGAAGCATAGCTCAGTTTATTCCTTACAAATGCTTAGAGACTTATTGTAGTACTAAATCTGGTACAAATTATTGTTTTATGGCCTCATCAACCACTTGATAGGTCCAACACGCCTAGGGTACATAGCACCATTTACAACTGCAGGGGCCGATCGCGGAGACTATCTCATCGACGAGGTGCCCGCAGTTGACTGAATTGTATTACATCAGAAGAAAGAACTAGGTAGCTTCTCTTATTATTTTCACAATTTTAGATATGTGTATGGTCATGATATTATTGGAGTATGATGACGACCTGGTTTGATCCAAATGATGAAAAAATTATGAGTATGATCAGATGTGTTGGGTTCTCTCCTTAACCTGGGAAGCGTGGCCTCATGCGCCTAGGAGCGCCCTTGAGCTGCCGGGGTAAAAAACATCCACGAAAGCTGAATACTCGGGAGGGATGCATCATCGGTGATGTATGCTGAGATGCCGTCTCTCGTCGAGTCTCTGCCACACAGGGATATCTGTCCCGATACCCGCAGACACCCGGTTCATGTATAAAGCACCATCACTGCCAGACGGAAGGAGGGAGTGCCTGTGCCATTTCGGGAACGACAGAGCGACCGGTTGGAGCAGAGTATCCCCGCAAGGCCAGAAAGGATAGATCCCCTAGAGTGTGTGTGTGTGTGTGGGGGGGGGGGGGGGGGGAGCAAGTCGGTCGAAGACCCAAGTCAAAAAGGAGGAAGCAATGCCGCATACCTCTCGGATAGTAGTGGTCGATGCCCGTTCGGCGTCCACCCATCCTTCTGCTCTTCCGGCACGTCCCCAGTGTTGGGAAGGAAAGCATACTCCAGCTGGCCATTGTGATACCCCTTGGTGGTATAAAAGGAGGACCGTGGCCAAGGAGGGAGAGAGAGGAAAAAACCCTAGCTAGAACTCTCGATAGAAAAACCTTGTAAACACATCGAATATCAATATCAATCAGGGTTGTTAGCCTCCGGACAGCCTGAACCTAGGTAAAATTCTTTGTGTGTTCTTACGTGTTTTTGCAGCTCGGCAATGATATAGAGTTCCTTTCTCGCCCCTCACCGAGTCTCTTAAGAGATGGGGTGGGGGTGCTAATCCCCTGGTGTCCGAGTCTTTCTAACCTCGACAAGATGATGGATCACTTGTTTTATTCATAAGCCGTTGAGTTCTAATTTTTTTTACCTGCCATACTTTTAGAAAGTTATTTATTTAGTATTTCAAGCATCGAAGCTCTTGCAATTAAGTGCAATTAATTATTATATGATTGAGTGATGGGTGCTGATGAAATTTTGGAACTAATTTGTTTCGTAACAATATACATGGATCTTGCTATATACAAATTTTACGTGGAGAGCAAAGAAATCTAAGGATTTCCGTAGCAACGCACGAGCATTCAACTAGTCATCGCTAGAAATCATCTTGCACGTAGGCGATCGACAACGGAGTACAGACACGCGTCTAGGCAACAAGGACGCTGCGTCTGCCCATGGGGCATTGTAGCATGAAAGACTGTTTGGAGGCGCAGGACGCGGATCTACATGCAACTTGGGGGTGCACAAGACCCTGGGTCGAAGGAAATTTCTTGGGATTGTACAAATGTATTTTTCCACCCCTGAAAAAATGAATTTTATCCATTTTGGCATTCGTATGCGCACCTGGTCGTTGAATGCTCTAGCTCAGCCGTTGGCTGCCGCGGAAGGTGCAAGACGTGGTATCCTCTATTTGAGGAGAAGCTCGATGGGGTTGTAGCCGGATTCTGCGACCTACGAAGCAAAGGAAACAGGACGAGCTCGGGCAATTCACGTATAACATCTGGACTCCATACATCTCGACAGTGGTCTGCAATCCTTTTTTGTGGGTGCTACTTCACGTATAGCATATGGAGTCTGGACTGTCTATTAATGAAGCACGGAGGGATCGCTTTATTTGACGTATACGAAATATCGATCTTTCTACGCACGTGCTTGTTTCTCCGGCCAAAAACCTGGGCCTGCGTGAAGTTGCCGTACCATGGATCAATCAATGGAGCGGCCATGTCCTGAACTTCCAGTGGACGTCCTAGGCCTCATCTTCGGCCGCCTCTTCTACCCCGCCGACCGCACCCGCTTCCAAGCTGTGTCCCGTTCCTGGCGCTCGGCCACGCGTCCGCCTCCGCGGCAGCTGCCATGGATCATGCGTCCGTCTGGCGGGTTCTTGAACCCCTCCGACCGTATTCTGCGCCACCTCGTCTCCTTTCCCAAGACAGCAAGCTGGTCTACCGACGAAGGAGCCCTTATTCATCGATGCTTTTCCTCCTTCCCTGAGAACATGAGGTGCATCGGATCTACCGATGGCTGGATCGCCATCGACTGCCAGGACACGAAGAACAAGCACAGGCACACGTACCTCTTGCACAATGAGTTTTCTGGCATGACAATGTCACTCCCCGAGCTGGACGCTGCCATCGGCCATGTTTCCGAGCTTTTCGAGATCCGCAAGGTGCTCTTGCGGTCGACCCCAGATGACATCATCGCTCTTATGACGAACCACCGTAGTTGCCACATCATCTTAACCCGGCGTGGGAAGGGTGTGTGGTTTCCCAAGCAGCTTGCAGATCCCCTCATCGATATCATCGATATCGCGTTCCTTGGAGACAGACTTTACGGGATCACCCTTGACGAGGGTCTCATCTACCTTGACATTGCCTCTGATGATAACGACGTGCCCATGGTTACCGGCGGCAAGTGTGTTATCGGGGAAGATTTTGGTGTGTGGAGCGACGAGGAAGACTATGATGATGATGATGATGGTGAGGAGGATGACACCAACAATGATGATGATGATGATGGTGGTGGTGGTGGTGGTGGTGGTGGTGGTGGGGGGGGCGGCGACGACGACGACGACGACGACGACGACGACGATGACGACGATGATGATGATGATGATGATGATGATGATGATGATGATGATGATGATGATGATGATGATGATGATGATGACGATGACGTCGATGATGAGGATGATGAGAGAGATGATGACCAATACAAATATGACTTGACGAAGATGACCAAAGACGATATTACTCATGGAGTGGTCAAACGTATGGATGATGACATCAATATCATGTGGTACTTGATCGAGTCACGTGGAAAGCTGCTCATGGTGAGGCGACAAGTGATAGAGTCGGCTAACCCTGACATCCATATTGAGTTCACTCACAAGGTAGAGATTTTTGAGGCCGACATCAGCTCGGCCAAGTGGGAGCCAGTGAAGGGTGGCCTAGGCGGCCATGCGCTTTTCATCAGCAGACCGTTCTGCAAGTCCGTCTCTGCTGCTTGCAGCAAGGAGATACAAGATGATGTTGTTTATTTCATTGACACTGATGATGTATTTAATATGAGATCCAAGACTATAAGCGCCCCGAGGAAGATCCAAGACTACTGGTGGACACTGACGAACGGCGACACAGATGAGCTAACCTGGGTCTTTCCACCAGAGCTAGTGGCTTAGTAATAAGAGTAGCAACCTTTGTTATATATATTAATTATCATCACAGTAATATGTGTTCAGTTTTAGATATTAATTATTATCATACAGTAATATGTGTTCAAATTTTTTTTTATCTCAGACCGACGACACAAATTGTATGAGGTTCTGAATTTATTCCTCTATATTCTTCGCCACAATTAAATATGAGTCTGCTGTTGTGATTGTATGTCGCTTCTCGCTTCCCATTCTTGTTTTAACTACCTGATTTGTCGGATCATCTAAATTAAACAAGTTTGCTTAGAGCGTTGAGCTAACAAGACCAAGCAAATGCACAAGCTCATCGGCAAAGATGCAGATCGACTCTGTTTCAAACAGATTGTTTGCTCAGCGTACTGAAGTGTACTACAAGAAGCTCGCCCGCCCTGCTCGTGGTTGTGTAAGATTAGGGAAACCACACCTGGCGGTGCCTTGTATTGATCATATATTGATCAATACAAGACCCACATCGTGTGCTTTATACGGTTATATATTTCTGTGTGTAGTCCTTGTATAGCTGTACGTGTATTATATGGTCCGAGCACCGCCTTGTAACCTCTATATATTGATCAATACAAGGTAGCCCAACATGTGGTTTCCCTAATCTTACGAGGTATCGGACGCAAAACCCTAACCTACACCGCCCCACCTCTTCCGCCGCCGCCAAAACCAACCCTCGCCCCTAGCCCCGTGCCGCCACCCCTGTCTCCATGTCCCTCTCCGACGACGAGGCTACCAAGGCTCTCAATGAACGGATGGATTCCGAGGCCGCCAAGGCCAATATGACTCTCCCCACCGCCAAGCGGTCGAGTGTGGGGTCGTTCTCTTTGATCTCGCTGAATGTCCATGTTGTCGGCCTGCACTCCATCAAGGGCATGTCCTCGTCGAGCTCGCGCTTGACACCGGTGTACACCGACGGTGGCGCACCTTCTTCCGTGCTGCCGTCCGCAAGTATGCCCTCCTGGATCACCTCGACAATGATGCTCCAGATCAGCCGACGCCATGACTCCGGGCGACGACCACCTCGCCGTCGGTCTCTGGAAAGGCATCAACGACCACATTAATCGCCAGCTGCACCTCACGACATAGCTAGGCGATGTCAACATGGGTGAGCTAAGCATGACCGACTATCTGAAGAAGGTCAAGTATCTCACCGATGGGCTGTCAAACCTTGGTTCACCTGTTAAAGACGCCGAGATGGTGACCCACTGCCTCAACTGTCTCTCTGGGCAGCACGACTCCGCCTCTGACCTGATCTCCCTCATGCCCGGGATCACGTTAGCGTAGTTTCGTTCATTGCTGGAGCTTTAGGATATGAAGCGCAAAAATCAACGTGCCCACAACACCGACATGGACCTCTTCACCAGTAGCCCAGCACCGGATCCCCTAGCAAGGCCCCCGGGAAGGGAAAGAAGAAGGCCGCTAAGGAGACTACGCTACCCCACGCGCCAGCACCACTCCCCCTCTGCAGCCCCGGCAACCTCTCCTCCTACTTGGCCGTCACCGCAACACCCCTAGAACGACGCCATCCAGATGTGGCCCTATGGCCCCGGGCGAGTGCTCGGCCATCCGCCCTCTTATGCGCCGGCGCCCGCCTAAGTGTCGCACCACGCCCCCTCACCACACGCCTTCTACGCACAGGTGCCCTACCACGTGTTGCCCACCTCCTACGGCTACGCATATGTGTTGCCCCCTACGAACTCGTCGCCCCCACTCCACTATTCCAGACACCATCGACGGCCTCGCGGGACCAAGCGATGGGGTTGCAAGCTCCCACCAAAGAATGGGTCATGGACATCGGCGCCTCCTCCCACATCACATCCGTTCCCGGTATGCTTACCTCCGTATCTTCCTCCTATACCTCCCCTCGTGATGTTATTGTCGGTAACGGCTCCACCCTTCCTATCACCAGTACCGTACATGCACATTTTCCTATTTCCACTCCATCTCGTCCTCTTTACCTCCGTAATATTTAGTTGCTCCTAACATAGTCAAAGACATGTTATTTGTTCGACAGTTCACTATCGATAGTCATGTTTCTGTCGAATTTGACCCTCTTGGTTTTTTTGTGAAGGACCTTCTTACCAGGACCAAGATTCTCAAATGCAATAGCTTCGGAGCTCTCTACTCCATGCGCCCATCATCCATTAGCCGGCCACATTCCTTCCTCGTCATTGATCTACCACTTCGGCACTGTCGGCTAGGACACCCTAGGTGGCCTATCATCATGGAGTATGTAGCTCGCTCTTCGGTTATTCATACAGAAAAGAATAAAACTACCTTGTGTCATGCTTGTCAGTTAAGTCATTATGTCCGTCTTCCTTTTTCTTCTACACATCGTGTAACCAATTAATTCTCTATTTCAAATAATTCATTATGATTTGTGGACATCTCCTGTTGAGAGTATTTCTGGCTTTAAGTATTACCTTGTTTGTCTTGATGATTTACTCAGTATGCTTGGGTCTATCCTCCACGGTCTAAGTTAGAAGTCTTTTCTCGCATGCCATACCTACATGCTTTATCTCTTACTCATTTTTGCACGCGCTTGCAAGCTATTCAATGCGATAATGGCCGCTAGTTCCATAACCCCTCCTCCATTCATTTGCCCAACTCCATGGAATTGCACCCCGCTTTTCATGCCTATATACTTCGCAACAGAATGGTAAAGCTAAATGTATTATTCGAACTCTCAATGACATTACTCGCACGTTGTTAATCCAACCTAGAAAGCCTCGCTTCTGTATCGAGGCTCTTCACACATCTGTTATGTTCCATAATCGGCTACCCTCTAAGGCAATCTCGGACCGCGTTCCCTTCCGTGCTCTTCTTGGCATGGATCATGCGTATGCTGGTCTTAGGGTCTTTGGATGTCTGTGTTACCCCAACAACACCGTTGTTGCACTGCATAAGCTTGCGCCATGCTCTGTGCCCTATGGGTTCCTTGGGTATCCATCCCAACATGATGACCATCGCTGCCTTGATCGCTCGACCCAAAAGATCATCATCTCCCGCCATGTCGTGTTTGATGAGTCCAGCTTCCCTTTTGCCTCCACCGGGTCTCCTGCATGTCCTACTCCTTTCATGCACACTTATGATTTCTTGCAGGATGTTGAGCAGTCGATGCCATCGACGCCATTCACCGTGCCTATCATGGGAATCCCCACCTCGGCCACGTCACCACGATCTCCATCGATGACTGCTGTAGGCTGCAGTCTCTACTGCATTGCCTACCGAGAGCTCTGTTGTGGGCGCGTGGCAGCCTGCCGTGGCAGCTTCTGCTGCCTAGCTTGCCGTGACACCTGACATCGGCTCATGCCAGCCTACTGTGGCAGCATCTTCCATGGACCCCGTGGCCCTCCGCATCCACCATCTCACACCATGGTCACTCGTGCCAACAGGGGCATCGTGGAGCCAAAGACGATCTTTGATCTTCATATTGAGGGTTTATCCCCAATTCCGAAGAATTATCGTGGCGTGCTCAAGGACCATAACTAGCACTCAGCTATGGTCGAGGAATATGGTGCTCTTCCCTCCAACAACACTTGGCACCTCTTTGATCCACCTCGCAATGCTAACATTGTTACAAGCAAGTGGATTTATCGTCACAAGATGAAGTGTGGTGGTTCTTTGGAAAGGTACAAAGCATGGTTGGTGCTTCGTAGATTGACACAACGTGAAGGTATTGATTTTGATGAAACCTTCAGCCCTGTCGTCAATCCAGCCACTATCCGCACAATGCTATCTCTTGCGCTCTCTACTGACTGGCCAATTCATCAAATTGATGTCAAGAATGCATTCCTCAATGGCACTCTCACCGGGACCGTGTATGCTGGACAACCTTCCGGTTTTATTGATCCAAAGTTTCCTGATAAAGTATGTCGCCTCAACAAATCTCTATATGGCTTAAAGCAGGCGTTTCGAGCATGGTTTCAACGATTTGCTTCTTTCATTGCGTCTGTTGGGTTCATTGGCCTCCAAGTCCGACAACTCGTTGTTCGTCTATCAGCGTGGTGCTAGCATGGCCTATCTCCCGCTCTACGGGGATGACATAATCCTGACCGTATCTACCTCGACTTTATGCATAGTTTGATTGCCTCTCTTCGTACCGAGTTCGGTATGATAGATATGGGTGATCTTCATTACTTTTTGGGCATCTCAGTCAAACAGTCTCTTCCTCTCATAGGAGAAGCATGTGTTGGAACTTCTTGACAGGCTCGTTTGTTGCAGTGCAAATCCATCTCTACTCTAGTTGATACCGCATACTCTGACGCTGATTGGGCAGGTTGCCCCGAGATTCGCCAGTGGTTTTTGTCTCTTCCTCGATGCTATCCTGGTGTCATGGTCTGCTAAGCGGCAACACACGGTCTGTCGCTCTAGTGTAGAGGCTGAGTATAGGGCGGTTGCAAATGTTGTGGATGAAGCATGTTGGCTACGGCAGCTTCTTCAGGAGCTTCATTGACCGTTGAATGGTGCTACTGTGATTTTCTGTGACAATGTGAGCTCTATTTACATGACTCGGAATTTTTTTCATCATCAACGCACCAAGCATGTGGAGATCGATCTACACTTCGTGCGAGACCGTGTCACCACAGGCAAGGTCTGGGTTCTTCACTTCCGAGTTCTTCTCAATTCGTGGACATCTTCACCAAAGGATCGCCATCTCCTCTCTTCTTGGATTTTTGGCAGTCTTAACATTGGTGGACGCCCGGTTTCGACTGAGGGAGGGTGTTAGAATATATAACCGTGTTGTATTTGAATAGATATATGGTTGTATATGTGTAGTCCTTGTATAGTTGTATGTGTATTGTATATGACCCGGACTCTGCCTTGTAACCTCTATATATTGATCAATACAAGGGACCACAACGTGTGGTTTTCCTAATCTTACAATGATCCCATGGATGACCTAGAAACACAGGAAGGACTGCATCTTTGAAGGCACCCAACCATTTGTTCCTTCCCTGGTGGTAAAAATCAAGAAGGAAATCAGGCTTTGGGCACGAGCCGGCGCCCAAGGGCTACACGTAGTATGCCACGCACTTGGGATGTGCACCGACTCTTGTGTACACAACTTGTAAACAGCCTCTAGGAGGATGCAATCTAAACTCTATCTTTTCAATGAAATTAAACTTAAAGGTTCTTTGTGTTTTCTCAAAAAACAGGTAAGTACAGAATCTCTTTGCCATGATTTTTTAACTCAATGTTTCATTGGGTGGACAAGAAAGAAAGTCTGGATATTGATGGAACCACTTGCATGGGTTGACTTGTGGTTACCGTGGTTGCACTTCTGTGGTAATAAATCAAATCAAATCTTTATCCTCACTTGAAAAAAAAAAAGTAGATAGACATACCAAAATGTTAGTTACCCAATAATACTAGCCAACAGAACTACTCCCACGGTCCCATGAAAGTTGTCTGATTTATCAAAATCCGAATGTATCTATACTTCAACTTTCATGGGACTGAGGGAGTAGTTAATTTGCACTTTAAATATAGAGCAAGTCGGACACCTACGACATGTTTGGTAAAAAAAATATTAACATGCATGCATGGCCCTTGCCGTTGATAGTTCTACCTACTTTAAAGATGAAGAGAAGAGAAAAGTGGAAGAGACGCATCTCAAACTCCCAAGTGATCATACCTCGTAATAGAAACCAGAGCATCCAGCGACAGCAATGGATGTAAGGGCATTATTATCGAATATGAAGACGACAGAAGCCATGAAGCAATGGAGTAATGGCTAGAGGAAGCCTCCAAAAGGATCGCATGATCCGTCAAGCTGATTGACGACCATGCACCATGGATGGAAGGATCAATGCGATCCCTTTGGATGTTTCCCCAAGACATTGTTGTTTTCTCTCTCTCTCTCTCTCTACACAGTACACACACAGATGTGTCTTTCTGTCTACCTACAAGAAGAGAGAAGAAAGAGGTGTTGTGCAAGGAAGCTCCAGTGAGGTCCTTATATAGTACGTACGCAACCTTGCTTTTGCCCACAAGTTAAGTTCACGGTTGCTTTTCTGACAAACAAAGGGATCAATATTTTAGTATTATGCATACTGCCGTTTAATCCGCCCATTCTTCCATGGATTTTTCGTGGCCAAAACCTAAACAAAGCATATACATTCGGGCCGCCAATCAAGAAAGCGGATTTCCTGAATATGGGCATCTCCAGACCTCCATCATCCTTTACTTTACTTGCAAACTTTAAATCATGATGACGACCTCATATCTCAAGCAAGTTTGTAATCATATTTCATAAAATTTAATCGTAAGGATTTGGCAGGCAGTTAGTAGTGGATGCCAAATTAATGCTCGATAGACGACGGTTTGTTTATGGTGTAATCAATTATGGTTGCATCATTAGGTGAAGCATATATAAACTTGGGCTTCTCAACGGATCGATGCCCTTTTCACTTTCCCTGAACTTTTATCCATCTTGTAGCTAGTTTACAGGCCTTGCTTTACAAGTAATTATATGCTTACGAATGATTGATTGTGCAAGCTACAAAAGTTGGGTGACTGTATCAGCACCTGCCAGATCTCTTGGTGAGATTGGGGACACCATTTTTTTAGCCTAGATTAGGAGATGCATGTGGCACTGCGAACAACTAATCGCAGCCATTCAATCATCATAATCCCCATCCATTACTGTGATTCTCCCTACCCTTTGCTGATGTACCCCTAACTGCTTTCTAGCTGCTACTGCTATTCTCTCGGAATCTTGGCCTCTATCTTAATGACAAGTGCTTAATAGCATTTTGCACAGTGGCTAGCTAAGCTTGGCTGAAGTATTTAAAAGGTCCTAGATTGGCAAATGTCACTCAGATCTGAGTAGCAATCATGCCATATACTGTATGTTAGTTGTGCCTAGTACTTCATTAATATAATTTTCATGTTACAGAGGTTGTTAACCACAGTGTTGTAACATGCCTGAATGTCCTATTATAATGCCTCTCCTGTCCTTCTGTTTTTTGCTTTGACAGTTTTGCTACAGAGCTGTAACATGCATCCAGGTTGCACATAATCTAACAGAAGCAGAAGCGTTAACAGTTTTGCAGTATCACGTAAGTGCCATCTGCCGCCACATGTCGCGTCTCACGGTATCCATGTGATGTGAATTGTTTTTTGCCAAGCCGAAAGTGAGTGATATGAACATACGATCTGCCATGTGCCTTTGTATGATTCGGTTCCTCCTGACAAAGTTCAAACATTCTTTTTGTGTGAGCCGCTATTGATAACCACCAGATGCAATCTTATCATCCTAGCTAGCAACTAAGCGAAGATTGCTCCATCTAGGAGATTTCTCACATGTCTGCAATCCAACCACATGACTGTTCGCTGATGTGGTTTTAGTCTGACTCTTCTGATCTATGGATCTCACCTTTGGCCATGGTTCTTGCTCTGACCCGATGGGCCGTTTGCGCCTTAGCACGACAACTTCACGTTTGTTTACTATAATAAGCTCTAATACGATAAGTTTTTTCGGCTCCGGTGATGGAGGGGCGAGGATGGTGGCGCACCTTCGACTAGCACTAATGTCTGTAGTCGTCGCTAGGTGGTACAAAGAAAAATTTGTAATTTTTATTACCTTTTGAATTCTTTGTACTACTATGAATGATTATCAATAGATGGGTGAGTTTTTTTCGCAAATAAAGTAGGGGAAAAAAGATAGCTGATAAATCACATGTTGGCATGTTGCTGCAATGCTGCCCCAACAGCATGTAACCCATGAACTCACATGTGGAGATCTGCAAAATGGGCATATGTTGTACCACTCACATGGAAGACATAGATGCCCATGTTGCCATCTCTTTCCTTCCATCGTGATGTGTGTGACCGAGATAGATAAATCCACACTTCTATTATTTTCAACAAAGAAGGGCAAGACCCGCCTTCTTTGGTGCAGCAATAATTAAGGAAATCCAGGCGTGATACTAGATTTGAATGCCCATGTCCTGAAAGTCTGAATCCAGAAATGTTCAGTCTGAATAGAAGAGTCTCTTCTCCTTTTAGGGCATCTCCAATGCGGTGACCCAAACGGACATGCTGGGCCGTCCGTTTTGGACCGTTTGGGTGGTCGCGCGGACACGCGGACGGAGCCCCGTGTCCGCGTGTCCGTTTGGGTCGTGCGCTGCACCCAACGCGGCAGATTTTGGTCGTGGCGCCAAACCGCGGATGAGGTGGTCAACGAATGTTACCTGGTATCCGATGTGCGGTGTGGGGGAGCTTTCCTCGCCGGGGAAGATCAACATCTTTTCCTTCTTCATGAACCTGAGCTTCTTAAGCAGGTTTGCGTCCTGGTTGGAGATCTTGGATCTCTCCCACTCCGAGAGCTGCAGGTCTTCTGTTGCCATTGGAGAGGTGTGCTTGGAGAGCCTCGACCGCGGTGGCATTAACTAGGTTGATTGTGATGGGGGGAAAGCAAAGGCGCAGGAGCTTTGTTGTGACAATGGGGGATTTTGGAGAGCGACAAAGGTGCGGCGCAGCGAAGGGATTAACAGAGGAAGAAGAAGGTCCTTTATAGCAAACCTACGAATCGATGTGCCGTTGGATGCAAAAGGAATGGGCTTGATGCCTACACGTGTCTCCATGGGTAATAAGGTCTTTTTACTGCGACGGAACTGGACATACGCTACAGTGCGCGTGCCAGAAAAAGCGGAGGACATGTGTCCCCCACTTGCGTAACGTGTAAGTACCGCAAATTTTGGGTCCACAGGTCAGTGACAGGACATAACTCGCGTTTTCCCGATACAGTGGTCGTGGCTAGCTATAGTCAGCACTGATGTCACTCTAAAAGAAAAATGTCGACTACGGTGTTACGAGGATTGGCGACAGAGAAGGAATAATGATAATTTCGAGAGCCTATGATCAAATACAAGCATTTGTTCATATGCTCGGGGGCTACTCTGATCAGAAGTATTGTTTATACTTCTGATAAGAGGTAAACGCGGATGATAAAATATAGAGTTCTTCATCAGAAAAGCAAGTTGAGCCTACATCCAAGTATAAATACTCGACTGTAGCCTCGGGGGCTACTCCCATCGGGAGCGCTGGTCGCGCACCCGATAAAGATGGAAGAACTCGAAAAGATGACAATATAGCGACAAAAGATGTTAAAATGGTGAGCCTACAACCAAGTACAAGCACTTGGTTGTAGCCTCGAGGGCTACTCCAATCGGGAACGCTGTTCGCGTGCCTGATGAAATTATAAAAGGCGTGGTGAGCATATTTCGAGTTATACAAATAACTCTTCATATACTCCCATCGGGAGGACAAGATAAAAATATACAGGTCATCCGGTGACTCGAATAAATGTGCTATTCCAGCAGCCGAAAAAAGCACTCGACAATATATTCTCAGAGCGTCTCAGTCGCGAATTAATCTCTGAATGTCGCAATACTTTGCGAAGGTAAGTCCCTGGGATCCGTCCTGTGCGGCGTGGCACCGTGTAAACACCCGGATTTTTAAGTCCAGATGCCTATTATGCCATACATCGCAATCCTAGGAAGATTGTTGTTGCGAGACATAACAGTCGATATCATAAGTCATCATTCATTACAAACCATAGTCGTCTTACAAATTCAGATCACATGATCCAATATTACACAAATAGTTGATCTAATGATCAACGAACACATTACATAGTGGAAGCGTAATAGGAGGGGACTATCTAGTCCACAGGCCAACGCTTGACGTCAGAAGATTCCTAGTTGTCGTAGGCGTCCTGCTAGTCGTCACCTTGGTACTGCTGTTCATCTTCATAGTCTGGCCATTGGAATAGCCAGGGACACAGCCGTGAGTACTTTGAGGTACTCGCAAACTAATACTAATGTAAGTACTATCAATTCTAGTAATGGAATGCTAAGCTCTAGTTTTATTTGCATAAAGCCAATTTTAGTTCACAAGCATTTCATAAAAGACTCTTCATATGCTAACTAACTCAAGTGGGAACATTAGTTTCATTCCCACAACTCAGTTGTGATTCAAGTAAAGTCACCATTCAATTCATCAACCATTTTCACGAAAACATCTGACGCCGGAAACAGTATGGCCTTTCCAACCGTCCGTAACCGTGGACACGGATATTCGAATAGGTTTACACTCTGCAGAGGTTGCACACTTGTGCCACAACATTTGATTACATCCACCCTGAATCATCGTAACTCAGTACGCAGATCATCAACCATAACCTTTCACTTACATACCCTAGTATAGGCACCTCTCCCCATGTGCTTGGCCTACCAGTGAAGACAAACCGTCAGCCTGGGAACTGCACGGGCTTGGGCCGTACATTCACCTCAATTCACATCATTTCACTTTCAACGGAGGCAGCCTCGGCATAACCCCTATGATGCTTGTTCAGAGGGAACTCATACTAAGATGCATAAACTTCCAGTTAAGCCCTACCCATAATCAGGTATTGTGGGGGTACTAAATAATTGGAAAGGTATCGCATCCAAACCCAACATTAGTTTTTATCAAAGTTCACCATATCATTTCAGTCATATTCACCTTCAAAGCTCTTTCAATAGAATGACTCGTCATTCCAAGGTTTTCAAATTCCTTTCAAAACACAAGTTCCCATCTAGAGTAGTCACTTTTATTTTTTAGCACTAGCACTAGTCATGAGGGATACTACTTAGCTCATAAGCTTCTTAGGCTAAGTTTGATACTCTTGATCTACTCTATACTTAGACCAAAGTTAACTATAAAAGTAAGCTTTAAATAAACAAAGTAAAAACTTGCAAGGTATAAACTTGGAATAGGATCATTGAACATAAGGTAAGGTGGAATGGTGCCTTTCTCAAGAGAGCTTTGCACTTGCAAGAATATTAGCTTGCCTTGGTTGGTGTACTGATCAAAGTGGTCTTCCTCTTCCTGGTAGTAGACCTCCTCCTCCTGGTACTCCTCGGTACTAGCGTCTAAAAACGAATACGAGATAACAATCACGAAACAAGCTTAAGATCTAGTCTAAGCACACAAAGGGGTTCACACAAACTATCCTAGTGACAAGGTATCAACTTGTCAATGCCTATGGATTGTAGGCTAGGATTTAGTTGGAAGTAGAGGGCAAGTAGATCTCGAAGGTTTCAGCCGAAAAGTACTCGACGATTATGAAAACTAGGGTTTGTAAACAATGATTCGATGATCTCTTCGTCCCTCGACTCCCCCTTTATATAGGAGGCGGAGCCGAGGGTTTCGTTTTGTACAAGTTACAGAGTCCGGGACGGTTTCTAACTCATCCCACCAGATTACAAATAACACTTCCTATTACAACTCTAACTTTCCTTAATATATCTTGGGCTCCCGAATCTTCTTATTCTTCGGGTAGTGGGCCTTAAGTAAACCCCGGGTACTATCTTCGGCAGGCCCATTTGGGATGCCTATGTCAGTAGCCCCCGAGATTTTGCTTGAATCGTAGAGTCAGGGAAAATCTCCACTGTTTATTTTTATTCGAGAGCTTTAACTTTTTTATATTTCTTCATATAAAATTCTATATTGTACAGGGATAATGGTAATTGGGGCTAGTTCATCCGACGGATCAGGTACTAGTTAACCGCTCTAGTGGCAATCCGCAAAAACCTACTTCAAGATCACGTCCCCGGACATGATCTCGGGATACTCGGTGCAAACTTCGACGAGTGCCGCTTAAGGTCTTACCATTCCGTCGAGTCCCAATCAAATTTATCGAGTACCTAACGCGTCCGTTAGGATTTTTCTTCGTATCTGTTGATACGGATAAAAGTAGCAGAGCGTAGTCTTCGGCGATGCCACGCCCGGCAGAACGGATCTGGGGTCTTACCTTCGCAAATTTGCGGCATTCAGAAATTGATCGCAACTTTGGCGTTCTGAGAATATATTGTCGAGTGCTTTTCCGGCTGTTGGAATGGCACATTTTATCGAGTCAAATATGATTTATATTAATCTCCCGATGGGAGTATATGTAGAGTTAATTATAACTCGAAATATACTCTCTTGCTTTTCTATCTTTCTTTCTTTTTCTTTTTATATTTCATCGGGCACGCGAACAGCGTTCCCGATGGGAGTAGCCCCCGAGGCTAGCAGCCAAGAACTTGTGCTTGGTTGTAGGCTCAACATTTTAGTCCACCTTGTCGCTATATTGTCATTATTTCCCGATATGATCTTCTTTTCATTTCTCGGGTGCGCGAACAGCGCTCCCGATGGGAGTAGCCCCCGAGGCTACAGCCAAGAACTTGTGCTTGGTTGTAGGCTCCCACAATTTCTATATTGCCATACTCGAAATTTTACTTTTATCGAAAGTAGCCCCCGAGCATTTGGGCAAAAACTTGTATGTGACCAAAGGCTCCCGAAGTATTCAAATAACTTCTCCTGTCGCCAATCTTCTTTTTTATTTTTCTTGTCGGCACGCTTCCCTTAGTCAAATTCACTTCATCTCTATTAATAGTCGGGATTTTTCTGCCTTGTGGGTCCATTGTTTCCACCACGTTGACACGTCGTGCAAGTGGGGGACACACGTCCTCCGCTTTTCCTGGCGCACGTACGGTAACGCCTGTTCCATTCCATCTCAGTAAAAATACCTTTTTACCCTTTTATCTACAAGATCCTTTTTCACCACACGATTTCTTCATCCAACGGTGCATTGCTTCGCCCGATTCCTATATAAACCTTTCTTCAACCTCGGTTCACTCCTTCGCTTGCGCCGCACATCTGTTCCTCTTTGCAAAAACTTCCCCTGCGCCCAACTCTCTTTGATCTTCCGCACGCACGAACGTTGCTTTTCCAGTGCCGTTGATGCCACCGCGTACGCGACTCACTCGCCACGGCACTCCGTAGTCCAAGATGGCCGCCGAAGATCTTGAGTGGGAGAGATCTAAAATCTCCAACCAAGACGTCAACATGTCGAAGAGGCTTGGCCCGATGAAGAAAGAGGACGCCATCCGTTTTCCCAAAGAAAGAAAGCTACCCAAACCCTCCAATGGAGTACCGGGTTAGTTTCGTTGATCACCTCATCCGCGGCCTTTCTCGCCCCAATTCACGATTTCCTCCGCGGCCTTCTTTTTGTTTATGGGATTCAACCGCACCGCGTTGACTCCCAATTCCATCCTCCATATTTCCATTTTTATCACGCTGTGCGAATGCTTCCTTGGAATCCCTCCTAACCGGGCTCGTGGAAACGCATTTTCTCGCCTCCGCCGCAATGGCTCCCACAACGCCACCTATAACATAGGCGGCGTTGTTATCTCGTGTCCGAACCGACGTTGATTACTTCGACGTCAAATTTCCTGATTCTCGTCCAAGGATGGCGCAAAAGGTGGCTCTACATACACGAAGAAAGTGCCAATTCTGTGGAACACAACATAATCCCTTTCGACGGAAGTGCCAAAATTCAACGCCGCCGCTCCGGGGATGCTGAAGCTTCCGAAGAAGAGAAAAAGGCGACGTAAGCACTTATGTCTCGTATTCATCGCCTTCAAAATACTCGAGGCAAAGAGCTGTCCGGTGTTCAAATCACTCGCCTACTTTCTTAGGATTAGAGTGCAGCCTCTTCAGGCTCGCAAAAATCCCCTTTGGACGTATGCTGGTGAAAATGACGCCAATAGGCTCTCCAATGATCTTTCTTTGAAGGACTTGGAGAAGCTGATTCGAAGAATCTCTTCGCTGAACAAGAAGGATCCTGTTCCCTCCTCTTGCCGCGTGGAACCATACAGCTCCGCCAATCCTCTCCCCGAGGTATTTTGTCTTCTCGAATTTTTATCTTGTTCCGAACTTTCCCTGCATCTCATTGTATTGATATTTCTCTAATTTTTCTTTTGTCGCTATTTTCCTGCAGAACCATCCTACTATGGCTTCCCTTCCTCCTCTTCCTGAGGATGGAGAAGTCGAAGAAAGGGGCATTGTCACTGATGACAATCAGGAAGCTCCGTCTTTTGTGAATGATCCCGTGGATTCTCGAAAGTCTGCGGGATCTTCCGAGGACACTACGTCGGTCCAATCTCCTCCTCCCGCTGTTTCTCCAAAAAGGAAAAGGAAGAGGAGTAACGCCGAAGATTCCGGCACTTCCAAAGCCGAAGAAGTTGACCCTTCACAACAAAAGGCAACTTATGATCCATATTTCGCATCCCTCGTCAGCTCGTAAGTCACCTTGATTTCCCCTTATTTCTGTAGTCGAAGTTTTTTATCTTGTCTTGCTTTTTATGTTATTGATCCTCAATCGCAGTGATGACGAGGAAGAAGTACCAACTCGTGACGTGGCTCCTCGGACGAGCACGTCACACACTTTGCTTGTATCGGAGACGGTAGTTGAAGGAGAAGAATCTTCGCCTCCTCAACAAAACGTCGTCACCACCACTCCTCCTTCAAGCCCCCTTGCTTCTTCACCAAAAAGGACAAGGGTTGAAACGATCATCGAGCCTGCCCCTCAATTGGGCAGCTCTTCGGCCCTGCTCTTGGATGATGTAAGTTTGTCGATATCTATATTTCCTCTATTTTGCTTTTTCATGCCTTCACTCTTTTTTCATGCCGATGTTTCTCTTGCTTTGTTCTTCTTTGACAGCCCATGATCAAAGATCTTATCCGCATCGGATCCCAATTCATTGGGTACCGTGAGTATGCCAGCAGAACTGAAGGTAACAACCTTTATACTTGCCGTTCTTTCTGACTTTTTGCTCCTGTTGTTTGTCACAATTTTGTGATCTTTCCTCCTTTTTTTATTTCGACAGAGAAACTTGCAGAGGCTAATAAACGTGCCGACGCACTTGCTCAAAAACTGGAGCAAAGTGAGGCGGCTCGCAAGAAAGCCAAACTTGTTGCTAGCGAAGCTAAAGCCGAGGCTGATGAAGCCAGAGCAAAAGCTGCTAGTGTCGAGGAACTGCAGAAAAGACTTAAGGATGCTGAATCTGCTTTAAACGAGCATAAAGCTGCACAAGCTGCTCGTGAGCAGGGGATCCTCAAGCGTCTGAAGTCACAAAGTCGACGTACTTTGAGTAATATTATCGATCCCTTCTATTTTTTAGTGGACTTCCTGTTTCTTGTTTTTTGATTAATGTTTTGTTTCCTGTGGCAGCCCAAACAAACCAAGATTTTGATCTGGAGAATCCCGACAATGACCCTCTCCTTGACGCACTTTCTTATCTGGAGCTTCATGGGTCCGAAATTCGTGAAGGCGTGGCAAATGCTAGTGCAGGATTGTCGACGCTGTTCCCCTACTTCTTCCCGAAGAAAGAGGAGCCCCCGACTTTCCTTGCCCTTGCCAAGAGCTTCAATTCATCGGAAGACCTTGGACTGGAAGATGCGTCGAGGAAAACATGAAGATTGTCTGTCGAAAACATCGTTGCCCCGGTTGCTGACAGCCAACAGACTATTGATTGGATGAAAGTTGGCGACACCGATCAAATAGAGCAATCGAGATGGAGGTCGCTGATTAAGGCAGCCAAGCCCAACACGAAGAAAATCTTGGCATATCTCGGGATCAAGCCAGCTTCGACTCCTAGCTCATCGAGGCCGGAGGTCTAGTTGCATGCCTCCTTGTTTTTTCTTTCTCTGTTTCTTTTGCTCTTGTCGCCAAAGTAGTTATTTGGCGATACGTACTTCTTTAGCTCCACTGTAAGGTCTTTGTAATTATCCCGAAAGATTAATGAAAACTCTATCTTTGCTTGTTGATTGATATTGTCTTGTTTTATTAAATTTCAGTTGGTATTTGATAACTATACTCCATCTTCCGCTCCTTCCAATATTTCGCCTTCTTCTTCTCGCTCAAGGAGAGCTCTTGCTGATACTACCCCTGTCGAAGATTCCTTGCCGCAAGAATTGGATGAGCTTCGGCAGCAACTTCAGTATGCGAAGAAGCAAACACTTGTAATGTTGGAAAAGTCTTGTAAGTCATCTGAAGCCGAAAAAATTGCACTTCAGCAAGCTCGCGAGGCCGTGGCTGCTAGGGAAATTGCTGCTTCCGCGGCTGAAAAGGCGACTACTCGAGAAAATTTCATGCTCGAGTTAATGAATGAAGCCAGTGCGGATATGTCGGGTATGCTTGTTTCATCCTCAATATCTTCCGTCTTCATGCTACGTCTCTTAAAATTTTCTGCTCCTTTGTGTTAATAGGTTCCTTTACTGATGCTGTTGCCGAAGAAGAGAGGGTAAATACTAGGACAAACCTCCTTGTTAACCTTTCCCTTGATCATGGTTCTCTGTTTTGGGCTACCCCAGAGAGGACCCGCCGGATTGTCGGATTTCAGGATCGCGCCTCTCAAACTCGCGACTTCCTTGACTTCCGTACCAAGACCCCGTCTATGGTTTATAACTCCATGTTTCCTCGGAACGTTCAACCAAAAACTCTTCCCGAGTTAATGGAGAAATTTAAGGATGCCCACAGGATCCATGACTTTGTCAAAGCTCAACTGGTAGCTGGCGCCAGATTTGCCCTTATCATGCTTCAGATCTGCCACTCAAAGCTTGACCTGACCCAAGTTGTTGCGAAAGTTCACGAAAAGGTACGGCGCCGAAGAGTTGGTGTCGATCGTATTAACACGAAGGTTTCGCCTATAGCTGAAGAAATGATTGAAGACCTTCTTCGGATGGATGCCGACTTTTTTGCAGATGGTCATTATGCTGATTTTCTTGGCGCTGCTCCTGAAGAAAACAGGATTACCCTTGATTATATATTGAATCATGACTAATTATTTTCCTTTGGTAGATAATTCTTCCTTGTAAATCGTGTTGACGTCAGAAACCCACCGGCGGGCAGCAACGGGCAACACAGTAGAGCCGGGAACAACTAGGGCTGCGGCTGGCCCCAGTCCCTCAGAGCGACGGCCCGCAAAGCCTCCTGGTCACACGTCCGATGCTATCGCAAGGGCGTGCCACCTGACCTATACCGGTCGGGAAGGTGTTGGATGATGCCTCGCTTAGTTTCCTGCAGGGCATACACGTAAACATTAAATACGAGCCTCGATCGGCTCTCGAGTTATCTCGTGAATCGGCTCAAAGAGCCGATCCACCCATGATTCGTACAAGGTGTCCGAATATATGGTGGTCCTGCTTGATCAAGATAAAGCTAATGAGATCTACGACGATTTAGGGTTTTCACCGCATAATCGGATCATCCTACTCACGATTGGGCCTCGCGCTCGCGCACGGTGACCGTAAGCCGATCCTAGACAGGGCCTAAAAACCAACACGAGGTCGATCCCCGAACATCCTTTCTAGGGCTAGCAAACTTCACCCTACACGCCGCTGGATCCTCCAACCCTTTGTAGGGCCTAACTAATGCGGATATTAAACTAATCCTTGCGGAACAAGGAGCAACCGTAACGGATCAGATCTACTAAACTATGATCAAGCGGGGTGCCGCCCCTACACCTGAGATAGGTGTAAGGGCGGCTAGATGTATAAGGGTTGCACTACGACAGCATATGATACGAAGAACAATGCTAACCCTAACACATCTAAGATAACTACGTTGCTCTCCATCAAAAAGGCTTCAACACGAGCAACGCATGAACAACGTGGGTAGGCTTGTGCTGCCTAGATCGCAAGATGCGATCTAGGCAGCATGGTGCTTACCGGAGAAACCCTCGAGACGAAGGAGTTGGCGATGCGCCGAGATTTGTTTGTGTTGAACGTTGGTTGTTGTTTATTCCATAAACCCTAGATACATATTTATAGTCCAGGGGACTTTCTAACTTAGGCGTGCACGTAACCGTGCACGGGTCAAACTCTATCTAACCGACACGTATCCTAATATGTTACAGATACACGGGCCAACTAGCCCAAACTTTGCATGTAATGCCGATTCACGTATCTCTTCTATATATATATCTTCAAGTCCATCTTGATCGCGGCCCACCTCTGACTCGGTCAAATTCTGGTGATAACACATGCCCCCTGGTTTTGGAAATGTCATTTCCAAAATCATTACGCTTTTCTTTCGTCGGGTCATGTCGTGGCAGAGCAGAATCCGCCGCAGAATCCTCATCATGATGCCTTGCCCCTTCCACTTCTCCACGTGGCCGCAAAATTTTCCTGTTGGGCATCATCTCCTCGGAAACTGCTGTGGCATTGAATCTCCCTCATATCCCTTTTATTTAACCGTTCTAAACAGCTCGCTCCTCCTTCGTCCTCCTCGCATTAGCACCCAAAAACCCTCCTGTGCCACCATGTCTTCTTCCTCCTCCTCCTCCTCCGAGCTTTCCTACGGGTCCTCCTCCTCCCGCGAGACGCCGCCGGACATCCGTGCCCCAGAAGAATGGGACGAGGAAAGCCACGCCTCCTCCATCTGGTCCGAGGAGGACAAGTCCTTGACCAGCGGGGATGAAGATCTTCAGTTCCTCGCCGACGGGAACTGGAGTCGGAAAGTGAGGACGACCGGTTCCCCTGGGACGGCTGCCCCACCTCTGAAGAAGAGGAAGAGGAAGACGACGACGACGACGACGACTCCCTCGAGGGCTACCCGCCGGCGAAACGCCTCCGCATGTGGTGGGACGACGACAGCAGCGACGATAAAGACGGGGATGAAGCTCCCGTAGAGGGCTACGGGAGTAGCGACGAGGAGCCCATCGGCAGCAGTGCCGATGAGAATTCTGAGGATGACGACGAGGGCAGCAATGGCCCGTAGATTAGGATCTACTAGTGTAGGCCTAGCAGTAGTAGATTGGTCAACAGACCCTTCTTTTGTTCTTCCTTCTTTGAGCAATCGGCTCTTTCTCTGTAAGAAATCCTGTTTATGAAAGAAGAAGTTTCCCCAATTTGACTTTGCCGATTTCTTTTAAACCGATTCCCAATGAGCCGATGGTAACGCATCGGTCTCTCATAATCCGCCCTTCCTTTCTTCGACCACGGGGTGACTGCAATCTTGGCCAAAACTCAAAAAGCCGATGTCAGCGCATCAAGCCTTCATGAATTATCCTTCGTCCTTTCGAACAATGAATTTGAGTTCCGTCGGATCACCACCCTTGACGAAAATCGCGGCGCAGGACTAGCCGATGACCACCCAATCGACTTTCAAAAACAGAGCATCCACCAGGCCAGCTGCCCCCCGAGTCTCAGTCAAGGCGAAACAGAGACGAGGGCATGCCCTTCAGACAAATGGACCTGGGCTAGATCATGTCTGAGAGAACTATCATGCAGAGCCAACCGATTCCCAACAAAATCGGCTTTCCAGAGCAGAGAACCCTCAGGGTGAGCTCCCCCCCGAGCTTCTTCAGTCCACTTCTCTGTCTTTGCAGGTCAGATCGGCTCCTTTCCTTTGGTGGATCTGAGGCAACCTGCCCCTAGCTTGATCTGCACATCCATGCTGCTCTTGGCATTGTCCTTGAAGAGAGGATCTGAGCCCTTAAACCACTCCATTGAGGAGTTCTTCCATTAGAGTCTCTCTTCGTGGCCCACTTCCTGCTCCATCGAGCCACCTCTTGAGTCGATGGCCATGCATCGGCTGTGCTTAAAATTTTTTGAATTTTTTACGGCCGAGACTTATGTATCGGCCCCCATACTTCAATATCCATCATCAAAGGATATCTTAGGCTGCTGGGCATTTGCAGGACGCTTCTACTGAATATCCTCGTGTTTTATCCACCTGGGTGCCCCCGAGCCGATTCTTTCAAGGGACTTGATGGTATCGGCTCTGTCGGATTAAATGTTGAACCCAGGCAGAATGGATGGTGAGAATAATTTTGGCCGATTGCTGGAATCGGCCTCCACGTTGCTTGTTCGATGAAGGTTTTGTAATATTCCTCCATAAACTTTTTGGGGCCGATCACCAGGATCAGCCTCGCCATACTTGCTCATTGGTTTGTTCTTGCTACTCGGTCAGGCCGGTGGATAAAACCAGCCCAATCTCTGACTTTATCATGTTGGTGCGCTTGCTGTCGTCCACCTCGAGGGCATCGTGTAATCGTGGAGCACTAAGCTTTGTTGGAAGGACGAGCACCATGTTTGTGCCAGCCGATGTTTCATCATCGGCTTTCCTTTGCTTGGGGCGCCACTCCATTTTCCGTGGACGACCCTCTTCATCCAGGGTTCGCTGAACTTTCGCAGCCAGATCAGGTCGTGCCTTCCTCAATGTATGCAAGTATAACCTTTCGGCTTCCTCCAGGCCGCGGAATCGCTGAACCCTGCGCTTTTGGGAATGGCTGAGTCCATCAGGGCACCACCTTGGCCGGTGGTACCTGTCTTCTTCTTCTCCCTCGTCTTCTGAATCCTCGAGATCTTCCAACCGAGGGTACTCAGCGCGTTTGCTTTGTGGCGGGAGAGGCCCTAGGCGCTTGAACACGGACACGTTGGCTGTCTCCTTCTTTTTCTGGTTGCATTCTGGGCAATTGCCGATTGTGGGCAATCGGCTCATTCCTGAATCCCAGCAGTGTCTGAAGAAGGGACAGTCCCAGTGCCTATCCTCGTCGACTCGCTCCCCAACTTTTCCTTGGCACGGCGCTCGTGCTCCTCCTCCTCGCGATCATGCCGACGACGTCTCCCGTCGTCCCTAGCCGTACGATCTTCTTCATCATCGTCGTTGTATCGCCGGCGTTGGTCATACCGACTCACATACTTGTTGAGGAGGTGATCAGAGAGAGGTCGTTGATACCTTATGTTTTTCACTTCTCCCTCTGTGACGTAGCGCTTGCCGTCTTGGCGGAGCCGATCGCGTGGAGCGGCTTCCTCTGTATCTTTGCTATGAGAGCAGCTGCCCTCATCTCCGTCCTTACCAGAGTGGTGTCCATGTCCTACCATGTTGATATTGCACGAGAAATCCGAGCCGGCACCCTCCATGGTAAGTATACTCCACCATGTTCACGGCGGGGAAGGGGTGTGTGTCGACCTTCATGGCGTACTGGTTGAAAATTAACCGTCCATTTTCTATCGCCATTTGGATCTGCTGCCGCCACACCCTGCAGTCGTTGGTGGTGTGGGTGAACGTGTTATGCCACTTGCGGTGATGGCTTTCCGTTCAGCTCTTGCACCGTGGGGATCTTGTGGCCTTCGAGTACCTTTATATGCTTCTCCGTGAGTAAGAGATCAAAAATCTGCTCAGTTTTGGTCACGTCGAAGTCGAACCCTTTTGGAGGGCCTTGTGGCTTCACCCATTTGCAGGACACGGGGCCTGCCGCTCTAGTCCATTCAGCCACTGCTACCTCTCAATCTCCCGCAGCTCCTTCATCCTCGTCTGCCTCAACCAGGGTCACCGCACGCTTGAATTTGTCCTGGTAAACATCTGGGTGGCGCTGCTCATATGCTGACAGCTTCTGCACCATGTGCGCCAACGAAGGGTAGTCTGCTTGGGAGGCCACGTCCTTAATCGATGATGAGAGACCCACCACCGCCAACTCGACCGCTTCTTTTTCACTTACATGAGCCGAAAAGCATCGGTTCCTAATGGTCCTGAAGCGCTGGACGTATTCCGACACCTGTCTCCCGCGCTCTGTCGTACTTGTGCTAGATCGGCAATACCAACCTCGGAAGCCTCTCGAGTGATACTGCTCATGGAACTCGCTCTTCCAACTGCTTCCAAGTCCGGATGGAGTTCGGTGGCAGCGATGTGTACCACCCGAAAGCCGATCCCGTGAGGGATCGTGCGAAGAACCTCACACGCAACTCGTCCGATGCTGAGATCGTGCCCAGCCTGTGCCAAATATCGGCTCACATGCTCGATGGAGCTGGAACCATCCGATCCACTAAACTTTGTGAAGTCCGGGAGCCGATATTTGGGGGTAGCGGGATCAATTCGTAATCATTGGGGTACGGCTTGGTGTAGCCGAACGTCTTCCTTTTCGGCATCATGCCGAACCGACCTTTCGGGATTGTACAAATCTGATCCGCGGTGATGGCCGACGGTGTCGAACCCCGAAGATTCGCCGGGTGGCATACTTAACCAGCCATGCTTGCTTTTCCAGTTCCGATCCAACTGCAGGAGCTGGGCTCTGGAGGTTTGTCGGAGTGGCGTATTTAGCCAGCCACGTTTGCTTCTCAAGATCTGCTCCCGACGTTCCTCCTGCCGTTCCAGAGGTTCCTGCTGTTGCAACCTGGTTCGAGAGTGCCCGTGTATTGCAGCCTGAGTACGTATGCGCACGCGTATCCGTGCGGGATCTCCTTGGGTGCCTCAGGTAGGAATTGGTAGTCACTAGGATCACCACCAATCTTGTAGACGACGTATGCCGATGAGTTCGGCACTTCTGGTGCCGCCCATGCGAACAGCAGCGGAGGATGGGACTGGAGTGGCATCTCTCCTTTGAAAGTCCCCAGAGCTGGTCCCGACGGAGAATACCGGTGGCTCATAATTTCCTGGACCACGCGCAGAGCGACACGCTCCAAAGTGTTCACCGAGCTCTCGTAGTGGCGGTGCAGCGAATGAGCCACCATGTAGTGGATCTCTCGACGCAGCGACCTGGTGCGTTCTTCCGACGGGGCGGACAGGTCCACTCCATCGAGTGCGCCTTCAGGTGTGAACCCCTTCCACTCGACGCCATGGGAGCGGGTTCCGTGGAAAGAGCCGATGAGTTCGGCTTCGAGGGTTGCCTTGATCTCGTCATGTTTCTTCTTGAGTTCATCAGGCAGATCCTCGTACTTGACCGGAGTGCTTTCCGCCATCTCGGATGTAGATGGCGATGTGGTGGATGTCGAAGGTTGTCCCACCGGGCGTGCCAGAATGTGTTGACGTCAGAAACCCACCGGCGGGCAGCGACGGGCAACACAGTAGAGCCGGGAACAACTAGGGTTGCGGCTGGCCCCAGTCCCTCAGAGCGACGGCCCGCAAAGCCTCCTGGTCACACGTCCGATGCTATCGCAAGGGCGTGCCACCTGACCTATACCTGGTCAGGAAGGTGTTGGATGATGCCTCGCTTAGTTTCCTGCAGGGCATACACGTAAACATTAAATACGAGCCTCGATCGGCTCTCAGGTTATCTCGTGAATCGGCTCAAAGAGCCGATCCACCCATGATTCATACAAGGTGTCCGAATATATGGTGGTCCTGCTTGATCAAGATAAAGCTAATGAGATCTACGACAATTTAGGGTTTTCACCGCATAATCGGATCATCCTACTCACGATTGGGCCTCGCGCTCGCGCACGGTGACCGTAGTTTCCATCCTAGACAGGGCCTAAAAACCAACACGAGGTCGATCCCGGAACATCCTTTCTAGGGCTAGCAAACTTCACCCTACACGCCGCTGGATCCTCCAACCCTTTGTAGGGCCTAACTAATGCGGATATTAAACTAATCCTTGCAGAACAAGGAGCAACCGTAACGGATCAGATCTACTAAACTATGATCAAGCGGGGTGCCGCCCCTACACCTGAGATAGGTGTAAGGGCGGCTAGATGTATAAGGGTTGCACTACGACAGCATATGATACGAAGAACAATGCTAACCCTAACACATCTAAGATAACTACGTTGCTCGCCATCAAAAGGCTTCAAGACGAGCAACGCATGAACAACGTGGGTAGGCTTGTCGTTGCGTAGATCGCAAGATGCGATCTAGGCAGCATGGTGCTTACCGGAGAAACCCTCGAGACGAAGGAGTTGGCGATGCGCCGAGATTTGTTTGTGTTGAACGTTGGTTGTTGTTTATTCCATAAACCCTAGATACATATTTATAGTCCAGGGGACTTTCTAATTTAGGCGTGCACGTAACCGTGCACGGGTCAAACTCTATCTAACCGACACGTATCCTAATATGTTACAGATACACGGGCCAACTAGCCCAAACTTTGCATGTAAGGCCGATTCACGTATCTCTTATATATATATATCTTCAAGTCCATCTTGATCGCGGCCCACCTCTGACTCGGTCAAATTCTGGTGATAACAAATCGTGATTGTGATTATATTGTGAAGCAAACATCATATTTCTATATTTGTCTAGCCCCCGAGTGTTTTCGGTGGCTATTCACTGTATTTGTATAATGCGAGGTTTTGAACCAAGGCATTTATTCAATATGTAGTTTTGGCGAATATCAGCCCCCGAGCTTCTTTATTGAGTACTATTTTGTATTTTTATTAACTCACGAGGTATTTTAATACCAAGGCAAGGCTTTTCTTTTTTCGAGGAACTATATTGAAATTCGTCGGGTCGGGGATTTTGAGCATGTCGATAAAGAAAAGTTATATTGACACTTGTCTTTATTATATTGCAGCACCGCGAGCCCGCCTCATTAAAAACCTTTCCCGGCCCCACTCGGTGCCCCGAAAAGGAAAAGAGTGCGTCTAAAACTCGCGGGCGTTTCGGTACATTGAAGTTTTACAAGGACTATGTTTTAGCTCTAGGCGTAGAACCGCTCGAGTTGCGCCACGTTCCGGGGTTTTGCTCCTCCACCCCTGTCTTCTTGTCCTTTATCCTGTATGCTCCTCCTCCGATCACTTCCGTGACAATGTAAGGGCCAAGCCATGGTGACTCGAGTTTTTCATGACTTTTTTGCGTTAGCCGAAGAACTAGGTCTCCCACCTGAAAAGATCTTGGCCGCAAACGTCGACTGTGGTAATTCTTCAAATCCTGTTGGTATTTGGTTACCCTTGATAATACTTCGTCTCGAGCTTCGTCGAGTGCGTCTACGTCGTCTTCCAATGCTATCCTGGAAGTTTCTTCATTATACTCTGTGACTCTGGGGGAGTCGTGCTCTATTTCTATTGGTAGTACTGCCTCTGCTCCATGGACCAGGAAAACGGGGTCTCCTGTGTCGCTGTATTTGGTGTTGTTCGGATGCTCCACAACACACTTGGTAGTTCTTCTGGCCGGGTATGTCGAGCTTTTTCCGAGTGGTCCTAACAGGCGTTTCTTGATGCCATTGCGAGATGATGCCATTGGCTTTCTCGACTTGCCCGTTGGTTTGAGGATGTGCAACCGACGCAAGTGCAACTTGATACCCACTTCTTCGCAATAGTCTTTGAATTCGTGGGATGTGAAGTTCTCGCCATTGTCCGTGACGATGTCTGTGGGGCACTCCAAATCTGAAGACGAGGCCTTTTATGAATTTTATCTGCGGATGCTCCGTCCGGTGAGTTTATCGGCTTCAGCTTCTATCCACTTTGTAAATTTGTCGACGGCTACTAGCATGTATTCCTTTCCTCCCGGCCATGATTTGTGTAACTTGCCCACCATATCGAGTCCCCATTGTGCAAAGGGCCACGACAATGGTATTGGTGTTAGTTCTGCTGGCTGGAGAGTGAGGTTTTGCGGCAAACCTTTGACACGCATCGCAAGTCCTTACTATTTCTTTGGCGTCCTCGATTCGTTGTCAACCAGTAGAATCCTGCCCGAAAAACCTTGGCTGCAATGGCTCGACTACTCGCGTGGTGGCCGCATATTCCTTCGTGTACATCCTTCGAATTATTCTTCCTTCTTCGGGTGTGACACACCTTTGCAGGACGCCTGAAATACTCCGCTTGTACAATTCTCCTTTGATCACCGTGAAAGCTTTAGAGCGTCGAATTACTCGCCTTGCCTCAACTGGATCATCAGGACAGGACCAGCAGTTATCTGTTTACCTCGATCCATTGCGTTGCTTGCGGTTGACGATGTCGAAGATCTTGAACGTGCCATCGAAATCAGATCCTTACGCCTCTAGTTCCCACAGACGGCGCCAATTGACAAGGTATCAACTTGTCAATGCCTATGGATTGTAGGCTAGGGTTTAGTTGGAAGTAGAGGGCAAGTAGATCTCGAAGGTTTCAGCTGAAAAGTACTCGACGATTATGAAAACTAGGGTTTGTAAACAATGATTCGATGATCTCTTCGTCCCTCGACTCCCCCTTGATATAGGAGGCGGAGCCGAGGGTTTCGTTTTGTACAAGTTACAGAGTCCGGGACGGTTTCTAACTCATCCGCCGGATTACAAATAACACTTCCTATTACAACTCTAACTTTCCTTAATATATCTTGGGCTCCCGAATCTTCTTATTCTTCGGGTAGTGGGCCTTCAATAAACCCCGGGTACTATCTTCGGCAGGCCCATTTGGGATGCCTATGTCACCTAGCATCATCACATACATAACATGTGGGTTGAATTTGTTTTCTTTCTTGAAGAAAAATAATTTCCTCTCATTACAATTATTAACTAGTGCTTCTCTTTAGTTCTTTGAGGAAATAATTTCCTCTCATTGAATCTTGTTAAGATTTAATTTCCTCCAACAAATCATGCATGAATCCATGTTGACCAAGGTCAACCATTCATCATCATCATTTGAGAAAATGATTTAAATGAGGTAGAGTACCTCATGCAATTTAACACTACTTTGATCATAAGTTAATATCATCAACTAAGTCAATATGAGATTATGTATAACATGGTTACTACCTCATATTGAATTACTTGAGACAAGATTTAAATGAGGGAAAACATCTCATAAGATTTATTAAATAGTTTGGACAATATCAATTGACTAAAAATAGCCATAGAGCCCTTTATTTAAACTAGGCCATGATCACTCAAAGTAACCACATCATATTTTTGCATAAACATGTAGAGTAGGTGAAATGTGATTTATGAGAGTTGGAATCAACTCAAAAGCATTTTTGGTTGATTTTTAATAATTGTTTGAACTTGCAAAAGTCCATGACTTGTTATTTTTGTCACATTAATTCTACAAAGAATCCCATGATGAGACCAGTGTAGTTAGTTAGGAAATTTCATAAGCTTTCCAAAGGTATGTAATTCATCAAATTTGGTTGAGCCAATTTGATTCTATTCAATTTTGAACAAAGCATCTGCAAGCCAAATTGAAATAAACCTAAATTCGAATTTGAAATCGTGGGCCTAGGCGGGAAAACCTACTGGTCCGAAATGGTTTAAACGGGGTAAGCCATCCCACCACGCGTCCGCTGCGCGTGGGCTTCCTGACGGGTGGGCTCCACCCGTCAGCCTCTGTTAAAATGCGAAAGGGTACGGGGGCTTGTGGGATGCACGATTAGAACGAGATCCGACGGATCTCATTCATCGCCGTCGCCGGCGAGAGAAGCTCACTGGCGCGGCGCAGGTGGTGGGTGGGAGGCTCACCGGCGGCGCGGCGAGGGTTGGCAGTGTGCTTGGTGAAGGTGTAGACGACGGTGAAGCTCCAGGTACCGGCGGCGTCTCCGGGGATGGCTCCAATCGACGGTGAGCTTCCGCGGCGGCTCACGGGCAGTGGTGGTGCAATTGCGGGGCTACGGTGGCTAATCGAGGTGGGGAGGTGTTCGAGGAGGTCGAGGGAGATGAGGGGAATCTTGCGGTGTGGAGAATGAAGCGAGGGGTGGTCTCCTTTTATAGGGGCGGAAGGGGACCGAGGTGCTGCGGCAAGGTCGACCATGGCGCGGGCGCTGCAGCGAGCTAGAGGGGTAGGCGAGGGCGGCGTCCTGTTCAGCGTGTCCAGGTGGTCCTCTGGGCAGCAACGGCGAGGTTGGGCAGTGCCTAAATCGGTCGGGCGCATGCAAGCATCCGCGCAGCAGTGGCGGGATTCGATCTTCGTCTCCGGCGACGGCGGGTGCGGGTAGGCGAGTTGAGCATGTCTGGCGTGTCCATGGTGCAACGGCGCGTCGCTGGGCGAGAGAAGGGGTCCAGGGGTGGCCTTCATCGTCGTGGCGACGTGTGCCCGTGGCGCGCTCCGGCAGGCACGCGTCGACGTGGCCATGCCGTTCCTGGCGTGCCAGGGCGTCGCGGGCGCGCGTTTGTCTGGTCGCTGTCGTGCTTCTCTCCGGCAATGGCGGGTACCAAGGGGTTCAGTATAGCGAGGGGAAGCCGAATGGCAAGGTTGGCATGGCTAGAGTGGAGAGAGGCTAGGGTTTGCATGTTGCATGGGTGACATGGCTTGCATGCCTTTGGCATGTCCATGTCTAGCCCTCCTCTAGGTTTTCTATGCATGGGTTGGGTTGAGAGGGGACCAGGGAACAAGGTA
>NC_061513.1:294387232-294527377 GCF_022539505.1 Lolium rigidum
GTCCGTGTTAGTTGCATCCAAAATACACAAATTAGAGGCAAAACAATAGCAAAAGTGTTCGGGAAAGTAGATACGTTTTGGACGTATCAATCGACAGCTGGGAAAATTTTGAGGATATATTTATGAAGAATTTCCTGTCCACGTGCAAGAAACCCGCGTCATTGGAGCAGCTAAGGGCCTGTAGACAAAAGTGTGATGAACCAATGAGGATGTATATCCAGAGGTGGAACATCATCAAAAACTCGGCAGAAAACATATCTGATGAGAGAGCAATAGATGCGTTTGTTGCTGGAATTCGAAGGAAGGACTTCGTCGAGGATTTGGGAAGAACCAACCCGAAAACAATAGCAGCACTCATGGAAATAGCGAATCGCTGGGCAGATGGAGAGGGCGTTGTTCACAACAAACGGCATAGGCCGCCTGAGGATGAGCGCAATCGAAACATTCAAAATAGACGACGATTCTCTCGCTAGTTCTTAGAGTATGACGCTCCCGGCCAAATATCGGCTGGCTTTCGAGGAAATAGCGGAGGTAATAGTCGGGATGATTATCAAAAAAGTGGTGAGCAGCGCAACGATTACAAGGACGGCTCCCGTCCAAACAGGAAAAATAATGGACCAAGGTTCCAAAGGCCGTATGTGTCACCCGAAGATCTCTTGAACGGACCATGCTAAATGCACTCCTTTCTCGACAATAACGGAAAGAGGCAGTCGGGGCATCTGCAGAAAGACTGCCGAACTTTCCTAGCACTACACAGATATGTAGGACATACCAGCACACAGGCAGTAACCAGAAACCCCCAGGGGCCAAGGAGTGAGATTCACCTTCCACCTCCTCCCGCAATCACGGACGAAAATCGACACCAGTTTCAATTGGCGGCAGCTCCAGACCCGGGTCCTTATATTGACACTAATGGTGCGGTCTCGATGATTCAGAAGGCCAGGCCATCCAATAGAGCTCAAAAAGTAATTTCGCGACAAGTCTTCATGGCAGAAAAGATGCCTCCACCAACAATCGTGTACCTGAATTGGTCGGGACAGGACATTGGCTTCACGATAGCGGACCACCTGCAGCAAGTCCCTCGACCAGGACAATCAGCTTTGATCCTGCCAGCGGTGGTTGCAGGATTCGACGTTTCACGAGTGTTCATAGATGGAGGCAGCAATTTAAACCTCATGTATGCAGATACATTGAGGAAGATGAATATATCCCTGGCGAACTTAACACCAACTGACACGCGTTTCCATGGGATCACACCAGACAAGCCAAGTTACCCATTGGGAAATATCAATCTCGACGTTCAGTTTGGAACCCGAGAGAATTACAGAAGAGAGAAGCTGGAGTTCGAAGTCGTGGATTTCCCATCACAGTATCATGCTTTACTGGGACGACCCGCGTATGTCAGGTTTATGGTGGTACCACATTACACATACTTGTTGTGGAGACTCCCTGGACCCAACGGCCCAATCACAGTAAAAGGCAGTTTCGCGCTAGCGGATAAGTGCGACAAGGACTTTCATCGACTGTCAGAAACTTTCGGGATGCAAGCAGAGTATATGGCGTCAAGATTAACAACTGATTATGACGTGTTGCCAGATGGAGGGAGGACGCCAAAGGAGCAAACCTTTGACACCACCAAAAACTCAAAGGAAGTGCAAATTCACCCAACAGATCCCAAGAAGACGACAGCTATCGCAATAAATATGGATCTCGCATAGGAAAGCGCGCTCGTCGAGTTCCTCCGTGAGCGCTGGGAAATCTTCGCATGGTGTCCAGCGGACATGCCAGGAGTACCCAGGGAACTCGCCGAGCACCCTCTCAACTTCCAATGGCTAGACCAATCAAACAACCTTTGCGGCGTTTTTCGGAACCAAACCGCAAAGCTATGCTGTCAGAGATTAATCGACTCAGAGAAGCTAGATTTATCAAAGAGTTACACACAGAGGCCACGTGGGTAGCTAACCCAGTGCTGGTCCCGAAGAAAAACACAGAGGTCCTTCACATGTGCGTCGACTTCACGTGTCTCAATAAACATTGTCCAAAGGATCACTTCCCCCTCCCAAGGATCGATCAAATAATCGACTCCACGGCAGGCTGCGAACGTCTTTCCTTCCTGGACGCGTATTCTGGTTACAACCAGATACGATTAAAAGAAGAAGATGAGGTCAAAACAGCTTTTATAACACCCTATGGCGTGTTCTGCTACAGAACAATGCCTTTCGAGTTAAAAAAATGCGGGAGCAACATATCAACGGATGATGCAGAAGTGTCTTGCCGCACAGATTGGCAAGAACGTTCAAGTATACATTGACGATGTCGTCATAACAACAAAGAAGGGGTTAACCCTGATCGAGTATCTCAAGGAAACTTTCGACAATCTCGCTAAATTCTGCCTCAAGCTGAACCCGACGAAATGCTCTTTTGGCGTCCCTGCGGGAGAACTTCTCGGGTTTCTGTTGTTAGCAAGAGGAATCGAGGCTAACCCGAAGAAAATTCAAGCCATCGTGACGATGCGGAAGCCAACAAAGTTAAAGGAAATACAACAGCTAACTGGGCGAGTTGCAGCTTTAAGCAGATTCGTCGCCAGGCTGGGAGAAAAGGCGTTGCCGTTCTACGCCTTGATCAAGCAGGGAGAAAAGTTCGAGTGGAACGAAGAAGCAGATAGAGCTTTTGAGGACCTCAAGCGCACAATCTCGACACCACCAATATTGGTGGCGCTCAAGGAAAAGGAACCTCTCCTGTTATATATCGCAGCCACGCCTCAGGTGGTTACTACAGTACTTGTGGTCGAAAGAGAAGAAGAAGGAAAACTTCATGGAGTCCAGCGGCTGGTATACTTCATCAGCGAAGTTTTATCGCCTTCAAAACAGCGGTACCCGCAGTACCAAAAGTTAGCATATGGAGTGTTCACAACCGCAATAAAACTCCGACACTATTTCTCGGCACATCCGATAATAGTGGTCAACGAGGCGCCTTTGTCCAATATATTAAACAACCCGGAAGCTACGGGTCATGTCTCCCTTTGGGAAATAGAGCTTTCCCCTCGGGACATCACGTATGACAAAAGAAAAGCAATAAATTCACAGATCTTACCAGACTTCATCGCAGAGTGGAGGGAGCTACAAAATACAGGACCCCCAGATTTGTCGACAACCTGGACTATGAACTTCAACGGGTCCAAAAGGCTAGAAGGAGCTGGAGCAGGCATGATATTAGTGTCACCTCAAAGAGATAAGTTGAAATATGTGCTGCGGATGACGTTTCCCAATGCGTCTAACAATGAGGCGGAGTATGAAGCACTCATACATGGGATGAAGATGGCAAAAGCCTGCGGTGCAACTCGGTTAAAAATCTTCGGTGACTCCCAACTCGTGGCTCAACAGGTGATGAACCAGTGCGACGCATTCAATGATAGTATGATAGCATACAAGCAGGTATACAATGAACTCCAGAAACTCTTTGATGGGTGCGAGGTAAATCACATTAGTAGACTCAGAAACGACGAAGCCGATGTTTTGGCAAACATCGGGTTGCAGGGCTTAGCAATACCACCCGGCGTATTTTGGGAGGAAATAACCGAAAGGTCAACCAAGGCGAAGAAACAGCCAGAAAAGAAGGAGAAGCTTGAGAAAGACTCAGGGGCTCCAGCAGGATCAGAAGCAAGCAACTTGGGAGACGAGGAATCACACGAGGTAATGGTAGTACATGTCTCTTGGATGCAGGTTTACGTAGCATACATCCTAAGGAAAGAAATACCCGAAGATCCGGTAGAAGCCAGGCGAGTTATTCAACGGTCAAAAGCCTTTACTGTGGTCAAGGGAGAGTTGTATAAATGGAGTATATTGGAAGTATTGCAGCGATGCGTTACACCCGAAGAAGAAAGATTAATTCTAAAGGACGTGCACGAGGGAGTGTGTGGACACCACGCAAGCAGTCGAGCTATAGTAGCCAAGGTTTTCAGAGCAGGATTCTACTGGCTAATAGCAATAGAAGATGCAAAGGACATAGTGCGCACCTGTGATGCGTGCCAAAGGTTTGCGGCAAAACCTCATTCTCCGGCAGCAGAATTGATGCCAATACCATTGTCATGGCCTTTTTTTCAATGGGGTCCTGATATGGTGGGAAAATTTCATAAAGCATGGCCAGGAGGATACGAGTATATGCTCGTACCTGTCGACAAATTTACTAAGTGGATTGAGGCAAAGCCGATAAATTCGCCAGATGCAGCATCGGCGGTCAGTTTCATGAAAAGTATCATTTTTCGATTTAGAGTTCCTCATAGCATCGTCACAGACAATGGCAGCAACTTCACCTCCAAGGAATTCAAGGCATATTGTGCTGAGGTAGGCATCAAACTGCACTTTGCATCAGTTGCGCACCCGCAGACCAATGGTCAAGTCGAGAAAGCGAACGGCATCATCTGCAATGGCATCAAGAAACATCTGCTAACACCATTAGAAAAAGCTCGACACACCTGGCCAGAAGAACTTCCTAGCGTATTATGGAGTATACGGACAACACCCAACACAGCAACACAAGAAACTCCATTTTTTCTGGTCCATGGAGCTGAGGCAGTGCTTCCGATAGAAATAGAACACAATTCTCCAATAGTGGCGGAATATGACGAAGAAACTTCAAGAAAGATATTGGAGGACGATGTCGATACACTCGACGAAGCTCGAGACGAAGTGATGTCACGAGTCACCAAGTACCAGCAAGATCTGACAAACTATCATAGTCGACGTCTGCGACCAAGATCCTTCCAAGTTGGAGACCTGGTTCTTCGGCTCACGCAAGATAGCCATGAAAAATTCGAGTCGCCATGGCTAGGTGATACGTCTCCGACGTATCGATAATTTATTATGTTCTATGCCATATTATTGATGATACCTACATGTTTTATGCACACTTTATGTCATATTCGTGCATTTTCTGGAACTAACCTATTAACAAGATGCCGAAGAGCCGCTTGTCTGTTTTCTGCTGTTTTTGGTTTCAGAAATCCTAGTAACGAAATATTCTCGGAATTGGACGAAATCAAGACCCAGGGTCCTATTTTGCCACGAACCTTCCAGAAGACCGAAAGGGATACGAAGTGGGGCGACGAGGCGCCGCCACCATAGGGCCGTGCGGCCAAGGGGGGGCCCGCGCCGCCCTATGGTGTGGGCCCCTCGTCAGCCCTCTGACTCTGCCCTTCCGCCTACTTAAAGCCTCCGTCGCGAAACCCCTGATGCGAAAAACCACGATACGGAAAACCTTCCAGAAACGCCGCCACCGCCAATCCCATCTCGGGGGATTCTGGAGATCTCCTCCGGCACCCTGCCGGAGAGGGGATTCATCTCCCGGAGGACTCTACACCGCCATGGTCGCCTCCGGAGTGATGAGTGAGTAGTTCACCCCTGGACTATGGGTCCATAGCAGTAGCTAGATGGTTGTCTTCTCCTCATTGTGCTTCATTGTTGGATCTTGTGAGCTGCCTAACATGATCAAGATCATCTATCCGTAATACTCTATGTTGTGTTTGTCGGGATCCGATGGATAGAGAATACCATGTTATGTTAATTATCAAGTTATTACATATGTGTTGTTTATGATCTTGCATGCTCTCCGTTATTAGTAGAGGCTCCGGCCAAGTTTTTGCTCTTAACTCCAAGAGGGAGTATTTATGCTCGATAGTGGGTTCATGCCCGCATTGACACACTGGGACGATGTGACGAAAGTTCTAAGGTTGTGTTGTGTCTGTTGCCACTAGGGATAAAACATTGGCGCTATGTCCGAGGATGTAATTGTTGATTACATTACGCACCATACTTAATGCAATTGTCCGTTGCTTTGCAACTTAATATCGGAGGGGGTTCGGACGATAACCTCGAAGGTGGACTTTTTAGGCATAGATGCGGTTGGATGGCGGTCTATGTACTTTGTCGTAATGCCCAATTAAATCTCACCGTACTTATCATGACATGTATGTGCATTGTTATGCCCTCTCTATTTGTCAATTTCCCGACTGTAATTTGTTCACCCAACATGCTTTTATCTTATGGGAGAGACACCTCTAGTGAACTGTGGACCCCGGTCCATTCTTTTAATACTGAAATACAAATCTGCTGCAGTACTTGTTTTTACTATTTTCTCTGCAAACAATCATCTTCCACACAATACGGTTAATCCTTTTTTACAGCAAGCCGGTGAGATTGACAACCTCACTGTTTCGTTGGGGCAAAGTACTTTGGTTGTGTTGTGCGGGTTCCACGTTGGCGCCTGAATCCCTGGTGTTGCGCCGCACTACATCCCGCCGCCATCAACCTTCAACGTGCTTCTTGGCTCCTCCCGGTTCGATAAACCTTGGTTTCTTTTCGAGGGAAAACTTGCTGCTGTGCGCATCATACCTTCCTCTTGGGGTTCCCAACGAACGTGTGAAATACACGCCATCAAGCATATTTTCCGGCGCCGTTGCCGGGAGATCAAGACACGCTGCAAGGGGAGTCTCCACTTCTCAATCTCTCTACTTTGTTTTTGTCTTGCTTTATTTTATTTACTACTTTGTTTGCTGCATTATATCAAAACACAAAAAAATTAGTTGCTAGCTTTACTTTATTTACTGTCTTGCACTCTATATCAAAAACACAAAAAATTAGTTACTTGCATTTGCTTTACTTATTTCATCATGTTTCCTTTTAATTTTACCACAAAAAACATACCGGTAGGACGCGGGTCTATCATTGGGAGAAACAATATAGAAGAATTCTTCAATCATGTTAGTACCGTTGAAGATTTTGAAGATAGACACTTGGTAGAACTTGCTTCTACTTATGAAATTGCTGCTGCTGCTTTAGTTCGCATGTTGGAAACTAAATTTGTTAATCTCAATCCTATAATCCAACACATGTTTCTTACACTGGGTGATATGGAAGAGGGGGAAAAGAAAGATTTTGTTTTAGAAACCCTTCTTAGAGAATTTGGTGGTCTAGCAAGAGAGGCTAGAAAGATCTTTGCTAAATTTAATATGCTTGGTTCTCATACTAATTTTGTTGGTCTCCTTGAAAAAATGGACATGGATAGAATAAGGTACACTAATAATATTAATGATGGTGGGGAGATCAAAGCACCAATACCATGTAAACTCCTAGCTATGAATGATGCACTAGAACATAACTATGCTTGGCTTGTTCCCGAAAATTTGTTCGATGAGAGTAGCAAGCCCAAGACTAATGAAAAGGGAGACGCTGAAACTTATGTATCCAATATACTATGCATGGTTGAGAAAACTCCAAACCCCGCTGTAGGTGCACCACCCTTCGATAACACTTGAGTTACACTTTCCGCGCCTAGCTGAAAGGCGTTAAAGAAAAGCGCTTATGGGAGACAACCCATGTTTTTACTACAGTATTTTTGTTTTATATTTGAGTCTTGGAAGTTGTTTACTACTGTAGCAACCTCTCCTTATCTTAGTTTTGAGTTTTGTTGTACCAAGTAAAGTCTTTGATAGTAAAGTAAGTACTAGATTTGGATTACTGCGCAGTTCCAGATTTCTTTGCTGTCACGAATCTGGGTCTACCTTCCTGTAGGTAGCTCAGAAAATTAAGCCAATTTACGTGAGTGATCCTCAGATATGTACGCAACTTTCATTCAATTTGGGAATTTTCATTTGAGCAAGTCTGGTGCCCTAATAAAATCCATCTTTACGGACTGTTCTGTTTTGACAGATTCTGCCTTTTTATTTCGCATTGCCTCTTTTGCTATGTTGGATGAATTTCTTTGATCCATTAATGTCCAAGTAGCTTTATGCAATGTCCATAAGTGTTAAGAATGATTGTGTCACCTCTGAACATGTTAATTTTTATTGTGCACTAACCCTCTAATGAGTTGTTTCGAGTTTGGTGTGGAGGAAGTTTTCAAGGATCAAGAGAGGAGTATGATGCAATATGATCAAGGAGAGTGAAAGCTCTAAGCTTGGGGATGCCCCGGTGGTTCACCCCTGCATATTTTAAGAATACTCAAGCGTCTAAGCTTGGGGATGCCCAAGGCATCCCCTTCTTCATCGACAACATTATCAGGTTCCTCCCCTGAAACTATATTTTTATTCCGTCACATCTTATGCACTTTGCTTGGAGCGTCGGTTTGTTTTTATTTTTCTGTTTTGTTTGAATAAAATGGATCCTAGCATTCACTTTGTGGGAGAGAGACACGCTCCGCTGTAGCTTATGGACAAGTATGTCCTTAGGCTCTACTCATAGTATTCATGGCAAAGTTTCTTCTTCGTTAAATTGTTATATGGTTGGAATTGGAAAATGCTACATGTAGTAACTCTAAAAATGTCTTGGATAATTTGATACTTGGAAATTGTTGTGCTCATGTTTAAGCTCTTGCATCATATACTTTGCACCCATTAATGAAGAAATACTTAGAGCTTGCTAATTTGGTTTGCATATTTGGTTTCTCTAGAGTCTAGATAACATCTAGTATTGAGTTTTGAACAACAAGGAAGACGGTGTAGAGTCTTATAATGTTTACAATATGACTTTTATGTGAGTTTTGCTGCACCGTTCATCCTTGTGTTTGTTTCGAATAACCTTGCTAGCCTAAACCTTGTATCGAGAGGGAATACTTCTCATGCATCCAAAATCCTTGAGCCAACCACTATGCCATTTGTGTCCACCATACCTACCTACTACATGGTATTTATCCGCCATTCCAAAGTAAATTGCTTGAGTGCTACCTTTAAAATTCCATCATTCACCTTTGCAATATATAGCTCATGGGACAAATAGCTTAAAAACTATTGTGGTATTGAATATGTACTTATGCACTTTATCTCTTATTAAGTTGCTTGTTGTGCGATAACCATGTTTCGGGGACGCCATCAACTATTCTTTGTTGAATATCATGTGAGTTGCTATGCATGTCCGTCTTGTCCGAAGTAAGAGAGATCTACCACCTTAATGGTTGGAGCATGCATATTGTTAGAGAAGAACATTGGGCCGCTAACTAAAGCCATGAATCATGGTGGAAGTTTCAGTTTTGGACATATATCCTCAATCTCATATGAGAATAATAATTGTTGCCACATGCTTATGCATTAAAGAGGAGTCCATTATCTCGTTGTCCATGTTGTCCCGGTATGGATGTCTAAGTTGAGAATAATCAAAAGAGAGAAATCCAAAATGCGAGCTTTCTCCTTAGACCTTTGTACGAGCGGCATGGAGGTACCCCATTGTGACACTTGGTTAAAACATGTGCATTGCAAAGATCCGGTAGTCCAAGCTAATTAGGACAAGGTGCGGGCACTATTAGTATAATATGCATGAGGCTTGCAACTTGTAAGATATAACTTTCATAACTCATATGCTTTATTACTACCGTTGACAAAATTGTTTCATGTTTTCAAAATAAAAGCTCTAGCACAAATATAGCAATCGATGCTTTCCTCTTTGAAGGACCATTCTCTTTTTACTTTTATGTTGAGTCAGTTCACCTATCTCTCTCCACCTCAAGAAGCAAACACTTGTGTGAACTGTGCATTGATTCTTACATACTTGCATATTGCACTTGTTATATTACTCTATGTTGACAATTATCTATGAGATATACATGTTACAAGTTGAAAGCAACCGCTGAAACTTAATCTTCCTTTGTGTTGCTTCAATACCTTTACTTTGATTTATTGCTTTATGAGTTAACTCTTATGCAAGACTTATTAATGCTTGTCTTGAAGTACTATTCATGAAAGACTTTATGATTCACTTGTTTACTCATGACATTACCATTGTTTTGATCACTGCATCCACTACATATGTTTACAAATAGTATGATCAAGGTTATGATGGCATGTCACTTCAGAAATTATCTTTGTTATCGTTTTACTCGCTCGGGACGAGCAGTAACTAAGCTTGGGGATTCTTGATACGTCTCCGACGTATCGATAATTTCTTATGTTCTATGCCATATTATTGATGATACCTACATGTTTTATGCACACTTTATGTCATATTCGTGCATTTTCCGGAACTAACCTATTAACAAGATGCCGAAGAGCCGGTTGCTGTTTTCTGCTGTTTTTGGTTTCGTAAATCCTAGTAACGAAATATTCTCGGAATTGGACGAAATCAAGACCCAGGGCCCTATTTTGCCACGAACCTTCCGGAAGACCGAAAGGGATACGAAGTGGGGCGACGAGGCGCCGCCACCATAGGGCCGCGCGGCCAAGGGGGGGCCCGCGCCGCCCTATGGTGTGGGCCCCTCGTCAGCCCTCCGACTCTGCCCTTCCGCCTACTTAAAGCCTCCGTCGCGAAACCCCTGATGTGAAAAACCACGATACGGAAAACCTTCCAGAAACGCCGCCGCCGCCAATCCCATCTCGGGGGATTTCGGAGATCTCCTCCGGCACCCTGCCGGAGAGGGATTCATCTCCCGGAGGACTCTACACCGCCATGGTCGCCTCCGGAGTGATGAGTGAGTAGTTCACCCCTCGGACTATGGGTCCATAGCGGTAGCTAGATGGTTGTCTTCTCCTCATTGTGCTTCATTGTTGGATCTTGTGAGCTGCCTAACATGATCAAGATCATCTATCCGTAATACTCTATGTTGTGTTTGTCGGGATCCGATGGATAGAGAATACCATGTTATGTTAATTATCAAGTTATTACATATGTGTTGTTTATGATCTTGCATGCTCTCCGTTATTAGTAGAGGCTCTGGCCAAGTTTTTGCTCTTAACTCCAAGAGGGAGTATTTATGCTCGATAGTGGGTTCATGCCCGCATTGAAACCTGGGACGATGTGATGAAAGTTCTAAGGTTGTGTTGTGATGTTGCCACTAGGGATAAAACATTGGCGCTATGTCCGAGGATGTAGTTGTTGATTACATTACGCACCATACTTAATGCAATTGTCTGTTGCTTTGCAACTTAATACCGGAGGGGTTCGGACGATAACTCCGAAGGTGGACTTTTTAGGCATAGATGCGGTTGGATGGCGGTCTATGTACTTTGTCGTAATGCCCAATTAAATCTCACTGTACTTATCATGACATGTATGTGCATTGTTATGCCCTCTCTATTTGTCAATTGCCCGACTGTAATTTGTTCACCCAACATGCTTTTATCTTATGGGAGAGACACCTCTAGTGAACTGTGGACCCCGGTCCATTCTTTTAATACTCGAAATACAAATCTGCTGCAATACTTGTTTTTACTGTTTTCTCTCGCAAACAATCATCTTCCACACAATACGGTTAATCCTTTGTTACAGCAAGCCGGTGAGATTGACAACCTCATCTGTTTCGTTGGGGCAAAGTACTTTGGTTGTGTTGTGCAGGTTCCACGTTGGCGCCGGAATCACTGGTGTTGCGCCGCACTACATCCCGCCGCCATCAACCTTCAACGTGCTTCTTGGCTCCTCCTGGTTCGATAAACCTTGGTTTCTTTCTGAGGGAAAACATGCTGCTGTGCGCATCATACCTTCCTCTTGGGGTTCCCAACGAACGTGTGAAATACACGCCATCACTAGGCCCGTACATCGTCACTGAATTAATCAAAGGAGGAGCATACAGAATAAAGGACAAGAAGACAGGGATCGCAGAGCCAAACCCCTGGAACGTGGCGCAGCTTAGGCGTTTTTACGCATAAGTTTTCATACGCACTTTTTTTCCTTTCAGGGCACTGAGTGGGGCTGAAAGGTTTTTAATGAGGCGGGCTCGCGGTGCTACAATATAGTAAAGATATTGGTGATATACATCTTTTTCTTCGACAGGCTCGGGGGCTTGCAGCCCGCAGATTCAATATACAAATCTTCACAATATACAACTTACAAGTTATTTGCCTTGGTTAAACACCTTGCAAAGCAGTAAAGACACAAAAAATAGCAACTGAAACACTCGGGGGCTAAACAATATAGACTCAATTATATAGTCCTCGCAATATACAAGATTTTTTAGAAAACAAGCTCGGTAAGCCTCATATATATCATCTATGTTTATTCTTTCACCTTCTGCAGAGGCACCCATGAATTCAGCATAATGTCCTTCCAAGAAGAAGTCAGCATCCATCCGAAGTAAATAATCAATCATATCTTTGGCTACGGGTGTCACCATATCGTTGATTTTGTCGACATTTCTTCTTCGCCTCCTAAGTTTAACGTGACAAGCTTCAACAATGTTGGTCATATCCAACTTTGGATAGCGGATTTGCAGCATGATCATGGCAAACCTGGCGCCAGCCATCAATTGAGCTTTCACAAACCCATACACTTGGTGGGCACTTTTAAATTTCTCCATCAAGTCAGGAAGCATCGTGGGTTGAAGATTCCGAGGAAACATAGCATTATAGACCATAGCCAATGCTCTAGTACAGAACTCGAGATACTCTCGAACCTGACCCGCGCGGTCTTGAAATCTGACAATTTGTTGGGTCCGATCCGGAGAAGACCAAAAACTTGAATCATTGTCCAAGGCAAGATTAACAAGAAAATTGGATCTCGCATCAACTCGTTGATCTTCGGCAGCAGCATCCAAAAAAGAGCCTATTCACGGGACAGGGCACAAATAAGATAACAAGATAGTGAAGGACAAGAGAGGACTCAAAAATTGTGAAACATACCTGCCATGTCCAGAATTGCGTCGGCCATCAAGTCAAGCATATAATTTTCTCGGGACACGGCTTGTGCAGCTTCGGCAGTCGCAGTTTCTTTCAATGCTAAAGCTTCTTGGGCCTGTTGAAGAGCTATTTTCCCCTGCTCGGACGATTTATGGGACTGGTCCATCACGATAAGGGATTGCTTCTCCATGGCTTGGAGCTGTTGGCGAAGTTCGGTAAATTCCAATTGATCCGGGACAGGACACGAAGAATCGTCAGGGAAAACGCCGTCAGGTATCCGGTTCGCGCGAGAGGTTGCAGGGGAACCAGACGACTTTCCAGCAGTCTTAGAGTAGTTGTCAAATACCAACTGGAAGAAAGAAAAGATCGACATCAATTGCCAAACAATGGAACACTCCTTTTCATTGATAAGTGGGGATATTTACAAGAGTAGTGGTCCATTACAAAAGATCAACTCCTAGTGAGTCGATGAAAAAAGTCGTATATCATAAGGATATCGACACCTACCAAAAGAAAGATAAGCAAACGGAGGAGTAAGTTGGTCTACTTGACCTCCGGCTTCGCGGAACTAGAGGAGGCAGCTGGCTTGTATCCGTGGAAGGAGATGATCTTCTTCGAGTGCGGCTTGGCAGCCTTAATCAAGGATTGCACTTCTCCCTGTTCATCCTCTTCGTTTCACCAGCTTTCGCCCAGTCGACGTTCTGCTGGCTTTCGACAACCAAAGATATGGTGCCTTCAACGCCAATCTTCAAGTTTTCCTGCCGGAAAGCCAATCCAAGATCCTCTTCGGGAATGAAGCGCTTGGCCAGATCAGAGAAGGTGTCTGGCTGGCTTTTCTTCAGGGAGAAGTAGGGGAAAAGGCATGTAAATGCGGTCCGCGCATCAGCAATACTACGGCGCGCCAGATCCCCATGAATTTCAAGGAAGGAAAGGGCGTCGAGAAGACGATCCCCTGCAGGCTCCTGAAGTTCAAAATCCTGACCCATTTTTCCTGCTGAAACAAAGTTCGGGTTATCAACAAGTATACGGAGAGCTAATCTTGGAAGAGACTCGAGCAAAGCGATCAATGAACTTACTGACAAAACATCGATTCTGCGATTCCAGGCGGCCAATGACATCCTCTTCACGAGCAATCAGTTGAGTTGTATTCTCGCTTAAAGCAGTTTCAGATTGGTGGAGCCTCTTTCGAAGTTCTCCAGCAGAGGCAGCGTCTTGTTCAGCGTTCTCGCGAGCTTTTTCACGTTGCTCTAGCTTGATGGCGAGATCATCGGCGCGCTTGTTAGCTCTAGCGGAGGGAAACAAGGCAAGAGCGCTAAGACAGCCAGCAATATAGTTTCCTCGGTGAAAAAATAAAGAAGATAGAAAGGCGTACCTTTCAAACTTTCGACAGTATCTCGGTACCCAATAAACTGAGTACCGAGACTGATGAAGTGTTTCATAAGAGGCTGTAGAAAAAAACAACAGAAAAGTTCAGAGCGGGAAAACTTGACAAGCAATGAAAAATAGCAGCAAGGGTACTTACATCATCCAAGGGAGGCGTCGTCGAACTCCCGGCCAATAAGCCTAGTTCCTCGCCAAGTTCAATCCTCGCTCTCTTTGGCGAGGGGGCTCGGGGTTGCTGGCGACCGGAGTCGACATTTCCAAGTCCTGACGAGGAGGCGAGGTTTCCTCCGTTGCACGACGAGTTTCCGAAAGAACTAAAGTTTGCGACGTGCTCGTTGGAGCAGTCACATTGGCAGCGGGTTCTTCTTCTTCGCCACTGTGCAAAAAAGATAATATAAGAGTATTCACAAACAATATATAAAAGAACAAGACGGTAGGGTAGCTTACGAGCTAACGAGGGCATCCTCGTAAGGATTGAAGGCACCCTCCTCTCCGGGGGAAGCTTCTTCGGCAGGTGATTCGCCGGGTTTGCAGGTGCCGGAATCTTCGACATCACCCCTCTTCCTCTTGTTCCTTGGAGAAGCAGCGGAAGGGAGAGAGTGCACCGACTCGGAAGCGTCGGATTCAGTATCTCTTTCAGAGGAAGCCGCGGATTTGTGATATCATGCGACTTCACTCTTAGGGCGAGAAGTACCCTATGCATCGTCGGTAACAACGGCTCATTCGTCGACCTCCCCACCTTCTGGTAGGGGAGGCAGGGAGGATAAAACTTGATGTTTCTGAAGAAGGAAAGATTTCACCAAAAGAAAGTTCAGCGAGACAGTAGTTTAAACAATAAAAATTTAGGAAGACAATGTATGCAAGATAGTAGTCGAAAAAACATAATTGCGAGAGGACAAATCATCTACCTTGGGAAGGGGATTGGTGCTGCTGTATGGCTCCACTCGGCAAGAGGATGGAATTGAGTCCTTCTTGCTTAGGGACGAAATGCATCGGACAAGCTTCTCCAAATCCTTCACAGGGAGATCTTTGGATATGCGGTCGACATCTTTCTCGCCAGCATGTAGCCACATCGGATTTTTGCGAGCCTGTAGAGGCTGCACCCTAATCCTAAGAAAGTGCGCAGTAATTTGAACACCCGACAGTTCCTTACCGCGAGTGTTTTGGAGTTCGTGGATGCGCTTCATCAGCGCATCTGTCGCCATTTTCTCCTCTTCAGTAACCTCCGCATCCCATGACCGGCGTCGAAGGATTTTTGTGCCACCATCAAAGGGCGCGACGTTGTACTCCTGTGAGTCAAGATACTCCTCGCGGATGTATAGCCACCTCCTGCGCCACCCTTGGATGGAGTCGGAAAATTTGACGTCGAAATAATCGACATCGGGACGAATACAGATCACAACACCCCCTATATTGTAGTTGGTGCTGTGGGAGTTGTTGCGGCGAATGCAGAAGATGCGTTTCCAGAGGGGCCAATTCGGATGGGTCCCGAGAAAGCACTCGCAGAGGGTGATAAAGATGGAGATGTGGAGAATAGAATTGGGGGTCAGCTGATGTAGCTGTAGCCCATAAACAAAGAGCAATCCACGAAAGAATTCGTGGATAGGAGTAGAAAGGCCGCGGATGAGGTGGTCAACAAAAGTTATCTGGTATCCGATGCGGGACGTCGGGAAGCTTTCTTCACCGGGAAAGATCAGCGTGTAACATCCCAAAATTTTAAAACAAAGAGAAAATGGATTTCCCTTTTTCCAAAAATGAGAACCAACAAAAACTTTTATTGAATCAAGTGCTATGCATAGTGCTTATGCTTGATAATTGTGTGGTTGCTAAAATTCTTGTGTGAGCTACTTTGCAATGTTCTTAAATCCTAAACCTCACCCTTCTTTTTCATCCTCCAAAAGAAAACAAAATAAAAAGGTTTTAATTTAAAAATAAAAGGCCTATGTAAGCCTATGGATATTTTTGCAAATGGTGAGTTAGGCCATGTGCTACCTTGTTGGATGAGTTGAAGTACCTCAACAAAACCAATCTAGGGCTTACTCACCAATTTCCCTTGTGAAACAAAAAGAAAATAAAAAGGTACTGTTGCCGGCCAAAACCCACCGGCGAGCAGCGACGGGCAACACGGAGAGTCGGGAGGCTCCCAGGACTGCTGGTGGGCCCTGGTCCCTCGGGCGACGGCCCGCAATGCTCCGGCACACGTCCTGGCTAATGCGAGGGCGTGCCACCTGACCTATACCTGGTCAGGAAGGTGATGGATTGCTTCAATTAGTTTCCTGCATGGCAAACACGTAAACATTAAATACGAGCCCCGATCGGCTCTTAGGTTACCCTGTGAATCGGCTCAAAGAGCCGATTGACCCATGGTTCACGTTGGATTTACGATAACATGGGGATCCTGCTTTATCAATACCAAGTTAAATCAATCTACGATAGTCTAGGGTTTTCACCGCATAACCGGAACGTCCTACGCGTAGTTGAGCCTGGCAGATACGAAAGATAATAGAAAACTAGTCCTAAAAGAGGCCTAAAAACCAACATGAAGTCGATTCCCGGAACAATCCCTCTAGGATCAGCAAACCATACCTTACGCACTACTGGATAGTTCAACCCGTTTGCAAGGCCTAATCATGCGGATATCAAACTAATCCTTGGAGAACAAGGAACAACTATAACAGATCAGATCTACTAAATAAAGATTAAGCAAGATGCTTCCCTTACACCCAAGATAGGTGTAAAGGCAGCTAGATATTGAGGGGCAGCGTAGCTAAGCAAGCATATCAGAAAAGTATCGACGTCAGCCCCAAAACATCTACGATAAACAGTACTACTCGCCATCAACAAGGCTTCAGTACGAGCAATACCAAACAACGAATAAACTGATACTGCCTAGATCGCAAGATGCGATCTAGGCAGCATGACGCTTACCCGGAAGAAACCCTCGAAACAAGGGGTGGCGATGCGCCTAGATTGGTTTGTTGTGAACGTGATCGTCCCCCTTTCTCGAAAACCCTAGGTACATATTTATAGTCCGTAGACTTTCTATCTTTGGAATAAACCTAGCTATGTACGACTAAACTCTATCTCTTTATCCTAAACTTAAAACGTAATCTACCATAATATACAGATACACGGGCAATCTAGCCCAAACTCCCGCACAAGGCCGATTCAGAGACACTTTATGTGCATGTCCTATAAGCCCATCTCAATCACGGCCCACCTCCTGCTTTGGCCAAATTCTGGTGATAACACATGCCCCCCTGGTTTTGGCAATAATAATTCCAAAACCACTCTGTTTTTTCTTCATCGGTTCATGCGTTGCAGAGCAAAACCGCTTAAGTATCCATCGAAAACGTCAGCGCACAAAGAGCCGATGGCAACGCATCGGTCTTTTACAAAAAACCGCCAGCAAGGCCAGACTTAGTTACCCATTTAGACCAGTCCAAGCGGTCATTCCCCAAATTTCAAATGGTAACCTGTGACCCTCGTCTCAGATCCCCAATTGCCCATCGAACGGATTCAACCCGCAGCAACGCGAATCTCAGATCCCCAACCGCGCAGATTCATCTCCGCCGGCGAATGAGATGGCGGAATCATCCATCGCTAACGCCACGGTCTCCGGCTCGAAGGTAAGCTGCCCCTCACCATCCGAGCATAGTGTTAGAATTGATAGCAAAACATCTGAATTAATGCTTTATTCCACCATTAATTTTAGTTATCAGACATCCTGCTGCCGCATCCTTCTCTTCCAAATTCTCTTTGTCTTGGCCCCCGTACTGCCGAGGGTCCTGCCCACCTGATTTCTTGCGAGGCCAATAGGATCCCTTTGTGAGCCAAAATTTAGATCTAACTTCTTGGGCCAACTGCTTACGAGCCTGGCCTAACCCTCCTGAAGATTGGGTTTCCTAGTATAGTAGAGTATCCAAAACTTACCAATCCACATGGGAAACCACCAGAATAGCCGATGCTCTGTCCTTATCATTGTCTCCCCTTGAGAAGCACGAAAACCTTCTAAAAACCATCGGCTACTTCTGGTCCGATGCTCTGAACTGCTTCATGTTTGGCCACGGCCCCATGACACCAACTCTGCTAGATGTGGCAGTGATCACTGGCCTAGACATTACATCTCCCAGCCCTTCTGCTTTCACGTTGCCAAGAGTTCCCTTCAAACTCTCTTCCAAAACAGAGTGCACAAACTGGGGTGCTTACCTTCGACGCCACATGAAAAATAAAGGTCCTGTAACAGAGAAAGAACACACGGCCTTCCTAAATTTCTGGTTGGAACACTTCATATTCTGTGGCCCTTCACTTGCTCCGACCAAGAATTATCTTTCCTTGGCCTATGAACTTGCTAGAGGCACCCAGCTTGGCCTTGGTAAACTGTTCCTTGGAGAGGTCTACCGATATCTCCAACTAACGTCTGTCAAATTATTCTCCCAACAGACAGTCAAAACAGGAGGTCCCTGGTGGTTTATTCAGCTATGGGCTCAGCTGTATTTCCAGAACCATATCCCAAACTTCCCACTTCGGGCTACTTGCACCTTTCCAGACACTAGTGCACCAGCTACGGCCAAGCCTTGTATAGCCTTCCAGGTAGTAAACTGATCCCCAAGGAAGCATCAAAGTGGTTCAGCATTTTCTTCCAGGGCCTGGACAATCCCCTATTCTTTCCTTACACGGAGTCTGAAAATTTTGAAAACCCAGTCTCCTTCAGGTTAGACAGTTTTGCCGATGACACCAGCACCCGGCAATTGTATTCCACCATGATCCGTCCCTGCTTCCTTCCAGTTGGCATGAGCACATCGAACAGAATCATCAAACCTGGTTATGAGTCATATCAGCCTGTCGTAATCTACCATAATATATAGACACACGGACAATCTAGCCCAAACTCCCGCACAAGGCCGATTCAGAGACACTTTATGTGCATGTCCTCTAAGCCCATCTCAATCACGGCCCACCTCCTGCTCTGGCCAAATTCTGGTGATAACAGGTACATAAAGACATATGTGGCACTTAGCCATAATAGCCAATCTTGCCCTAAGCCCTCATACCTTACCCAAATGTTTTGGAACTCTTCTCAAACTCAATCTAACCCTAAATAGATCCTCACAACATGCCCAATTGGATCAAGTGAACCAAAATGGAAAAATAAGAAAATTCCAATTCAACACACACATGTGTTTATGGACATTTTTCAAAGCTTTGACCTAGGCCAATTTGGCTTGTGCCATTGTTTGTAGAATGTTACTAAACCCTTTTACACACTTTTTGAAACAAAGAAACCCAAATCAAATCAAGAGAAAATAAAAAACCTAGTCACATATGATAATGGTCAGGTGTGACATTTTTAACATCTTACCCACTTTGAGCCTCTTTATTAAGAGTTTTCTAAACCAAACTTTAACAACTCTTTGCATCTCATCCAAGACCACATCAAGGTGAACAACTTTGCTCAAGACCACCCCTGCAATTTCCTTTTCAAATTCAAACTAGGATCAAGCAAAGTTGGGACTTTGAAACAAATTCTAGATCATCCCACTTTGCAATTTTTGCAATTCTTTGAAATTTTGAAAACCACCACCACCAATGTGTGTCTCTGGTCTTATGCAACATTTCCAACCAATCCAATTTCAAAATTTTGGAATTGCATTGCATAGGGCAAATTTTGACAAAAACTAGAAATTCAAATCTACCCCAAATCACCAAAATCACTATTCCTAATAGTGTTGGCCAACCCTACTCAAAACTTGTGCCCTACCCTGTCCCCTGGTCCCCTCTCACCACAACCCATGCATAGGAACCCTAGATGGAGGCCAAACATGGCATAGCCATGGCCATGCCGGCCATGTTCCCCATGGCAAGCCCCCTCTCACCTCTCTCACTCCTAGCCCTAGCCAGCATGCCCTACTGCTTCCTCTTGGTCCCCTGAGCCTGCTGGTGCACGCCATTGCCAGAGAGGAGGGCCACAGAGGCGGCACGCGTCGCGCCCATGGCGCCCAGGGCCATGCCGATGACGTCGTGGGCGCGCCCACGGACGCGCACAGTGCACGCGTCGCCTCGACGTTCTGCGCCTCCCCCGGACCCCATTCCTTCACCGTGAGCCTCGCCACCGCAACACGAACCTGCCGGACACGCTCCTTTGCCCACGCGCCTGCTGTCGCCGTCGACAACCTCGCCGCTTTCCCGCCACCGTGCCGCACGGCATCGCCAACGCCAGAGTCAATCCGACCGCCCCCGTCCAAGCCAGCATGCTCACTAGCATCGCCTGGATGTCGCCTACCTAGCGCCGCCCTCGCCTACCCCTCTAGCTCACCGGAATCGCCGCGCCATGGTCGACTTGCCGCAGCACCCACGGTCCTCTTCCGCGCCTATAAAAGGAGAGCCTCCCCGAGCTATCCAAGCACGCTATTGCCTTCCCCACTCACCTCTGAGCCTCCTCGAACCCTCTCCCATCCACATTGCCGCCGGAGTTGCTCCAATTGCATCGACGACCGCCGCGCCAGTACCTCAGCGACGATGACAATTCGCGCCACCCCAGCTTCCCCCACGACCACCGCTGACCTCGCCATCGACTTCCAGTTCATCTGCGACCTGCCTCGACCCTCGCCGGAGCCCAGGTTAGCCGTCGACCCCCACCACCGCCGCGACCAGGTTAGGGTCTCGTCGGAGACGATGATGACCTGCAGCCGTTCGATCACGATCTGATCGTGCGATCCGTTTTAAAACATACCGGTTCGGTGATTATGACCCGCTGACAGGTGGATCCCACCGTCAGGCGGCCCGCTGAGTGTCAGCGCGAAACTGGGCCGGCCCACTTCTCTCTCTCCCTCGCTGGCCCGTTAGTTTTCCCGCGCGAGCCCAGTAGTTTGAATTTGATTTATTTCAATTCAATAAAAATGCATACTGGTGTCCTCTTTAAATTTAAATAAAGCAAAACCTACCAAACCAAATTTGACCAACTTTATATTGTTGGAAAGCTTATGAAAAGCTCTATCCAACCACATTGGATTCAAATCCATATCTGTTGTAAATTTTGAATAGTAAAAATAACAAGTCAGAGAGTTTTCAGACTTCAAATAAATTTAGAAAATCAACCAAAATGAATTTTGAGTTGAATCCAAATGCTATGATTCACATTTCAAACCCTCTAATTGTTTATGCAAAATTATGGCATGGTTACTTTGTGTGATCATGGCCTAGTTGAAATAAAGGACTATATGGCTATTTCTAGTCAAGTGATATTGTCCAAAACTATATAATAAATCATATGAGGTGTTTGCCCTCATTTAAATCTTGTCCCAATTAACTTTATATGAGGTAGTGAACATGGTTTACATAATATCATATTGGGTTAGTTGGTGATATTAAATCATAATGATGGTAGTGTTAAATTGCATGAGGTGCTCTACCTCATCTAAATCATTTTCCCAAATGATGATTATGAATGGTTGGCCTTGGTCAACATGGATTCACAGGTTATCATTTGAGGAGATTAAATCTTAACAAGATTCAATGAGAGGAAATTATTTCGTCCAAGACTTAAATAGAAACCCTAAGTCAAGTTTGGTAATGAGAGGAAATTATTTTTCTCTTAAGAAGAAAACAAAGTCAACCAACATTTTTGTAAGTGTGGAATGATATATTAGTTTGTGTGAACCTTGAGTGTGCTTAGAATAGCTCCTCAGCTTGTTTGGTGATTGTTACCTCGTATCCGTTTTAGACGCTAGCACAGAAGAGTACCAGGAGGACGAGGTCTACCATCAAGAGGAGGAAGACCACTTTGACCAGTACACCACTCAAGGCAAACTAATATTCTTGCAAGTGCAAAGCTCTCTTGAGCAAGGCACCATTCCACTTTACCTTATGATCAATGATCCTATCCCCAATTTTATACCTTGCCAGTTTTTACTTTGTTTATTTAAAGCTTTCTTTTATAGTTAACTTTGGTCTAAGTATAGAGTAGAGCAAGAGTATCAAACTTAGCCTAAGAAGCTTATGAGCAAAGTAGCACCCCTCATGACTAGTGCTAGTGCTAACAAATAAAAGTGACTACTCTAGATGGGAACTTGTGATTTGAAATGAAATTTGAAAACCTTGGAATGATGAGTCATCCCATTGAAAGAGTTTGAAGGTGAATCTGACTGGAATGACATGGTGAACTTTGATAAAAACTGATGTTGGTTTGGATGCGATACCTTTCCAATTATTTAGTACCCCCACAATACCTGATTATGGGTAGGGCTTAACTGGAAGTTTATGCATCTTAGTATGGGTTCCCTCTGAACAAGCATCATAGGGGTTATGCCGAGGCTGCCTCCGTTTGAAAGTGAAATGATGTGAATTGAGGTGAATGTACGGCCCAAGCCCTGTGCAGTTCCCAGGCTGACGGTTTGTCTTCACTGGGAGGCCAAGCTCATGGGGAGAGGTGCCTATACTAGGGTATGTAAGTGAAAGGTTATGGTTGATGATCCGCGTCTTGAGTTACGATGATTCAGGGTTATCCCTGACGGATGTAATCAAATGTTGTGGCACAAGTGTGCAACCTCTGCAGAGTGTAAACCTATTTGAATAGCCGTGTCCACGGTTACGGACGATTGGAAAGGCCATACTGTACCGTTGTCCGATGTTTTCTTGAAAATGGTTGATGAATTGAATGGACTTGACTTGAATCACAACTGAGTTGTGGGAATGACACTAATGTTCCCACTTGAGTTAGTTAGCATATAAAGAGTCTTTTATCAAATGCTTGTGAACCAAAATTGGCTTTATGCAAATAAAACTAGAGCTTAGCATCTCATTACTAGAATTGATAGTACTTACACTAGTATTAGTTTGCGAGTACTTTAAAGTACTCACGGCTGTGTCCCTGGCTATTCCAATGGCCAGACTATGAAGAGGAGCAGCAGTACCAAGACGAAGGACAGCAAGACGTCTACGACAACTAGGACTACTCCTGACGTCAAGCGTTGGCCTGTGGATTAGATAGTCCACCCCTACTTTGCTTCCGCTATTTGTGATGTTCGTTGATCAATAGATCAACTAGTATTGTAATATTGGATCATGTGATCTACCTTTGTAAGACGACTATGGTTTGTAATGAATGATGACTTCATGATATCAACGGTTATGTCTCGCAACAACAATATTCCTGGGATTGTGATGTATGGCATAATAGGCATCTGGACTTAAAAATCCGGGTGTTGACAAGTTGGTATCAGAGCCATTGTTTGACCTTAGGAGACCCTAGTTAAAATGGACGTCTGAAAAACTTAGTTTCAAAACCAATGAAGTGAATATTTATGAAAACTTATTCCCCCTCTTATCCTTGAGATCTTTTCAAAATGAGAAATCCATGCTCTACTTTCCTTGTAATCCTACATAAAATTTTGCACACTTGACACTTCTCTAACTTACTCATCCTAATTGCTCACAGATGGAGTACAAATGTGAGTCCTATCAGCTTGGTCACGGAGGAAACCTAATGTTCGAGAAGGATTTGAAGCAACTAGTTGAATATCTAGGACGCCCGTATCCCGAGTTCTTTGGAGTGCCACTCAACAATTCATCGGGAAGACAACCTCGGTGGGAAGTTAGTGCAGATCTGAGAGGAAAGCTTGGAGCCCCAATATGGGAAACCATATGGTTTTCTGTAACGGGAAACACTTGGAAGGAAGGAATAGTCAGAGCGATGCAAGAAGCAATTGCCCGTCTGTGTGGACAAAATGAGAACAAAATCAAGAACACTCGCTTCATCTACTACCCAAGACATGACCCCATGGGAAGACCGATGACCATGCCCCCGCACACGGAGATGAACCACTATGTAGCACACCTGGACTTCATGTTGTACAAGACCCGCAAGGAGTTGGACAACGCCCTCGCCTTTCGCCAAGCACATTACCCCTGAAGATGAGGAACCCACCATGAAGAGTAGCATCCCTAAAGCACTTGAGTAGGTGTGAGTTTGTATCAGGATCCCCTTGTATCGTAGAGCGAATGAATGGTTCTTCAAACCAACGGTGTGTTAGCTTTGTAATGTGTGATGTTTGGTATGAATGAAAAAGTGTTGTTGGTTTTACCCCCTCAACACTACTCAAGTTTTCAAGTTTTGAACTTTTTGAACTTTAAATCAAACAAACCAAAGAAATTTCCCTCTTATCTTATCATATACATCAATGTTCAGATGGCCCCACCAACCCGCAGCACCAACCAAGACGCCATGATGCAGATGCTACAGATGATGATGGCAGACCGAGAAGCCGAGAGAGCTGAAAGACAAGCCAATATTACCGCAATGCAGCAGATCGCTCAGAACAACCAAGGCCATGGAAACCACGACCATCCTGGATCTAAGTTGAAGAACTTTTAGAACACCAACCCACCCATGTTCAGCAAGACCGAAGAGCCACTTGACGCTGATGACTGGCTTCAGACAATGGAGAACAACCTGGAGGTTGCGGGAGTGGAAGCCGCAGAGAAAGTACTATTCGCCACCCACTACCTGTCAGGACCTGCACGAGCCTAGTGGACAAGTGCCCGCGCAATTAATGCGGGACAGATGATGACCTGGGAGGACTTCAAGACCAAGTTTAGCAAATACCATGTGCCCCAAGGGCTAATTAAGAAGATGAGAGACGAGTTCCGAGAACTCAAGCAAGGTAGGATGTCCGTGGTAGAATACCGCGATAGATTCCTCACTCTGTCAAGGTAGCCCCCGGACGAAACCGACACCAACGAGAAGAGGAAAGAGAGATTTCTGAACAGACTGCATGATGAGATGCAGACTGTGCTAGTCAACATCCCCTTTGCTGACCTAGAAGCCCTGGTGGACTCCGCCATCCAGATGGAAGAGAAGCTTCACCAAGCCAACGAGAACCGCAAACGCCGGATGATGAACCAGAATGGGTTCAGCAATGCCCAGAAGTACCGCAACAACTCATCTGGAAGATTTGCCCCAAGATACAACAAGCCCACTGCTCAGACCTACCGTCCAAACAACTTCAACAATAATGGAGGACCCCCGAAGCCCGGAGGCAACAACAACAACAATCACAACAAAAACAACAACCACAACAGCAACAACAACAATGGGAACAACAACAACAACACTGGCCCAAGGACTGGAAGCAATGCCATCCCCGTCACCCCCAAGGACAAGTCGACAATAACTTGTTATGAATGCGGAGTTGTGGGACACTACTCCAATGAGTGCCCCAAAAGGATAGCCAAGACTGCCACCAACCCTGCTGCACCTGCCCAGCAACAGCGCCGCTTTGCAGCCAGAAGGAACCAGAACAACCACAACGGTCGCCTCTACCACATGAATGCAGCAGGAGCACAGGAAGAACCTCAGGCCATGCCAAGTACGTTTTCCTATTAAATCATATTGCCCAATCTCTCTTAGGAACCTAACTTTTCTTAAAATCTCGGGACGAGATTTGTTTAAGGGGGAAGGGTTTGTAACATCCCAAAATTTTATAACAAAGAGAAAATGGATTTCCCTTTTTCCAAAAATGAGAACCAACAAAAACTTTTATTGAATCAAGTGCTATGCATAGTGCTTATGCTTGATAATTGTGTGGTTGCTAAAATTCTTGTGTGAGCTACTTTGCAATGTTCTTAAACCCTAAACCTCACCATTCTTTTCATACTCCAAAAGATAACAAAATAAGAAGGTTTTAATTTAAAAATAAAAGGCTGATGAGGACATCCCTACTACACCACTACCTCCGTCATTGATAAATGAAGATGAACCTGCTGTGAAGCTCAAGTCCAATGAAGTTCGGATTGGACCAATTACAAGGGCTCGTGCGAAGCTACTTAAACAACAGGTGAACTTGTTTCTAAACGGTACTTTGATTGATGAGAACTTTATACTGCCTAAGTCCTATTACTTATGTATCATCGAGGTATCAAGAGGAGACGAGCATCGCACGAGGAGTAGAGGAGCAGCTGGACATGAAGACGGACGTCAAGATGGACGTGAAGCTGGACATGGAGCTGGACATGAAGATATCTCATGGACGCGCGAGGGAGGAGCGGGAGGCATGCGCGAAAGGAGAAGTCGACGTTCAGGCCGGTCCAGCGCCCGGTTAGACCGGCCTCCAGACCGGCCAGTCCGGTCCCTGGCCCGGTTGACCGGTCGCCAACCGGATTCATCGTACCGGAACACAACCGGACGAATTTTTGCGAACTTCCCGGTTGCCGACCAGTTGACCGGATGCCAGACCGGCCGACCCGGTCCCTGGCCCGGTTGACCGGATTCCAGACCGGATTCGTCCGAGTCTGTCTCGACCAGATCTATTTTGGGTCGGTTATTCTTGTATCTTTTCGACCAGAAGTCGTCCCGGACGCCTATATAAGTGCCCAGGACGCCCCCCTAGTTGCTTTAGACCACGTTTAAGATAAACCCTAGTTCTTAGTTCTTTGCTCTAGCAAAACTATTGAATCCCTACACCATATTGCTTGATATTGTGTAGATCCTGAAAAAGTCTTGTGTGATCTGCTGTTCCATTGTGAATTAGACGGTTGCAACTTACCACTTCGTGGTCGGCGGCTACGTGCGCAAGTGTGTGGAGTTGCGAATATCTTGCAGGGTTGAGAGCTGTTGCATTGGCGACAGGGACTAATCGAGAGATCTCGTTGCGTCATACAAGTTATCATCCACTTCATCGTCGTGTTTCTCCGCTGCCATCACCCCGTGATCATCATCACCGCTGTTGCTTATCGAGAAGATCGGGCCACCCCTTATCATCTTGGTATCAGATTTCCAGTTTTCCTCGGTAAGCCATCCACAATCCACCCCATAGTTGAGTTGTGAGTGTTTTCCTATCCAGAAAAAGCCATAAAAAGTTAGGTTTAGGGTTTGCCATAGCCTTAGATTGCACTAATTTCAAGTTTTAGTTGCTTTTCGTAGTTGTTTTTGCGTCTCTTTTCTTTCCATCTAGTATTTTAGGGTTTGAGTTTACTCTATCATCTTGTGTTACTTTATCATCTAGTGTCAGTTTTTGTTACTCCGAGTCCACATAGCGTACAGTGTGCTTGTTCCCAACCATAGACACAGCCTTTCGATATAAAGTGACTAGGAACTTTCCCAGAGGAGACTAGTTTTACCGCTCGACAGGCTGCTCGTTAGGTTTTTGGTGCTTTGCAATTTCTGTTGGCCATTATCAAGGAGTCGAGTAAAAAAAACGAAAATTGAAAAGAAGCAAAAAGAGCTACATAGCTGCGTGTGTTATACAAAAAGAAAAATCCAAAAAGAAAAGTGTCGTCCTAGTTGAATCAAGTGAAGGCCTAAGTTTACTTTACTGCACTTGTAGTTGAGCAATCTTGTGCCTGTCTCGTTGAGCTTTGCTAGCGTCTCTCTTGTGCATTGCAACCTTTCCCACATATAGTTGCATTGCCCCATTATATCGCCTTGTGTGAGTATCATTGGTTGTCTACGGTCAGCGCTAGAGCTTGTTATTGGTGCAACTAGATAGCCTACCTACAGCCCCACATATACCCTGCTTTGTCGTGTGATTTGTTCTTATACCCTTGATATTCGCTTCGCTACATTAAGCAACACTAATTTACTTTGGAACGGTAAGATTTCCTTTTCTTATCAGTTTTGAGTGAGTTGTGAGAGTACCACCATATATTTTTGACTTAGTGCACTAATCTACTAACGATGTCTCCTAGCGATCATAAACTTGTTAACCAGGAAAACAAGAGTGCTGCCGATATCATCACATGGAGGGAGTATGAGGCTCTTCGTAATGAGATGCGACGTGAATTCCGCGCTCAGGACGATGTGCTTAATGGGAAGGTTGAAGAGATCTCCCAAAAGCTGGATGCTACTCATGTGACCGTCACTACAATGCAAGATCAAATGACGGATGTACAACGAAGTCTTGCTGATTTGCGTTTAGCTGTTGAGAATTTGACCGCGCAACAACAACAAGAAGATGATGAAGATCCTGAGCTTCAAGATGATGCACACAATGCTCGTGATGCGCCACGTGGTAATCGTCCTCGCGGTTGGGCTCCACTTGGCCGCAATGGTCGTGGACAAGATGAGGAAGATGGGTTGGGTAAGCCCAAGTTTTCTATACCCAAGTTTGAAGGAGGAGCTGATGTTGAAGAATACCTCACTTGGGAGCTCAAGATTGAGAAGTTGTGGAGCTTACATCCACATTATACTGAAGATCGGAAGATTAAACTTGCTTCTTCCGAATTTGATGGCTACGTTTTGGATCATTAGAAGTTTCGCCCATGTCATGAGTCATGACTAAGTTTGTAAAATTCTTGCTTATGATAGGACCGATATATTGCCATTTAGTATGTTGTTGCCACTTAGTAATGTATCCTCATAAGAGGTGAAGAGTATTTATTATCTGGAGGAGAGCAAGAATAAGATTTACCTTTCATGTTAAAATATTGTCTTGGACTTTTGTACAAAAAAAATCTGGCTTGATCTCTTTGATCTATTATGAGTAATATAGACATGGCAAGGTATCTTAGAAGACTCTCCACTTATGATAATGACAATATAGTGCTACTTTGCCTACCACTTTAAAAAAACACTTGTGTTTTCTAGCTTTGATATTTGTTTTGAACACCAACGAGAGCAGGGATGTGTACACTGCGGTGCAGGTTTGTCAAACCATTATTTTGCACATATACTATTCGTTTCTAATGGATAAAAAGTATCGAAATTTGGATAGTGATTTATGTTATTTCCTATGCAGATTGCAAGACAGAGAGAATTCTTATTTGAATGGAAGGGTCCTTTGGACGACAGACAGAGTGCAGTGATATACGGATGGCATGGTATGGTTATGTTTGACAATCGAATAAGGGGATTTGTGAACATGTTTCTTTCATATGAATTTCAAGGTCTTAACATGTATGATTGATCTTGCTAGATGATGCTCGTTGACTTGTTTTTGTAAATTTGAGGGTAATTCATCATACTACATCAGAAAAAACTATATATGATTTCATTACTATTGTTTGCTATTTGTGTACCACACAATTATCGTGCTTCTGGTTGATGATAGATGTCAATGCATTCTTATACAAAATAGAAAAAATTCTTTAGAATTTAGAAAGAGTGACTTATTTAGTGTGTATATTTGCACTAATGAGACGTGTGTGGCACGATGCAAGCTTACTAGCTGCTTTAACAGTCCACTTCAGAAATTTTAGGAACGACAATAAATAAATTGGTATTAACGTGCTAATTTTTTTGGCGAATTTTCCATCACACTAGAATTAATTAACAACACAAGCATTGTTCATGTTACAAATTACACCTTTAATTAATTTCCCCTATTTGAATAACTCTCGAGGTTCTCAAGCACCAACTAATCCTGAAATTCCATCCTCTTTCAAGAACCTTTTTTTTGTCATGGTCTCCTAATATCCGAACACACGTACGGATGCATACACATTCAGACAAGAACCGAAGGTATCAGTCACTCATCATGCACACTAGCTGATGATCCTTTGACGGCATGAGGGTATTGATGAGCGTCATCAGCAGCCGATCCTTTGACGGCATCAGGCGGCGGGTATTCGGCGGTCTTCTTGTAGGTGTACCAGCTCGCGATGAGGAGGTAGACGGCGAAGTTGGCGAGGCCGCTGAGGCCGGCGAGGAGCCAGAAGAAGTAGTCGAGGTGGCCGACGTTGAGGTTGTCGGGGATCCAGCCTTCCTTGCCTCCCCTGGTGGTGATCTTGGCGACCACGGTGACGAGCAGCGTGCTGAGGTAGTTGCCGAGGGCGACGGTGGTGAGGGAGAGCGCGGAGCACATGCTCCTCATGGCGTCGGGCGCCTGGTCGTAGAAGAACTCGAGCTGGCCGACGAAGGTGAAGACCTCGGCGGCGCCGATGACGAAGTACTGTGGCGTGTGGGCGTTAGCATAGCAAGCGGATCATGCATGCGAATGTGGGCAACACGGTGTGTGTGACCTGTGTTGGCCGGGTATAAAACACCCCAGTGCGATCAGTGGTGAGTAGGTTGGTATGAGCCAGCTGCTGAGTGGAAAAGAAAACGTTTGTGTTGGAACTAATCTTGTTAGTTAGTAGTAGTCTGTTCCGTCTAAGTTATTTCGTACGGCCGGCCGGACCGTAGAGATGCACAAAGTTAGAGTGTGCAGCCACGCGGGCTGATCGGCAAGCCGGTGTGAAGTGCAAGTTTACATGCGGTGAAGTTGTTAGCTAGCTAGATGTGACCGTGTGCATGTTGGCCTGATCGTGTGGTTCCTGGAGAGGATCTAGGAAGAAGAGGTCATGGTTAGTTAGTGGCTTAGTGGATGTCGTTAGTGGCTGATGTGGTGGTCACGATGTATCTTAGCTATTTAAGCTGAGCAAGTGAATGAGAAAGGGTGGCCTGCGGGTAGAGAAAAGATGTAGCCACGGTGGTACCAATGGAGGTAGTCTGGGCAAAGCCTTTGTGTGCTCTTTCTTGGTGTATGCGTGTGTGTGTTTGTGAGATACAAGTGAGATTGAGAGATTGTGAGGAAGAAGAAGAGGGGCTGCAAGGTGCAGCTCCTTCAATTGGTATCAGAGCCTCGTTTGTTAACGTCCACTCTCCATCGTCGTCGAGCTGTGTCACGAGCGAAGGAGAACGGCGTGCTGCCCGGTAAGTCGTCACCGGCGGCAAGGAGGTGATGGCCATGGCGTGGAGGCCATTGCCATGAGGAGTTCATCGTCCATGTCCGAGTCGTCGACAAGGTGCGTCATCGGCGACAACATGGAGGCGAGTCACCGGCGAGTTGCGGCACCGGTGGTGAATATGGAGGTGAGTCACCGGCGAGCTGCGGCACCGGTGGCGTACATGCGGCAGCGAGCGTGTCATGGCGGCGCACTCGCGGTGACGGCGTAGGAGGTGCGTCTCTCGGCGAGGCCAATGGCGATAGCGGCAATCGGCGTGCAAGATGGCATTGGCGGCCATCTGCGAGGTGCACCGACGTCATCGACAACCATAGGCTTCAAGAGAGAAATAAGTAGTAACAAGATTAGGGAGGTGATTGTTGGAACTAATCTTGTTAGTTAGTAGTAGTCTGTTCCGTCTAAGTTATTTGCTCGTACGGCCGGCCGGATCGTAGAGATGCATAAAGTTAGAGTGTGCAGCCACGCGGGATGATCGGCAAGCCGGTGTGAAGTGCAAGTTTACATGCGGTGAAGTTGTTAGCTAGCTAGATGTGACCGTGTGCATGTTGGCCTGGTCGTGTGGTTCCTGGAGAGGATCTAGGAAGAAGAGGTCATGGTTAGTTAGTGGCTTAGTGGATGTCGTTAGTGGCTAATGTGGCGGTCACGTTGTATCTCAGCTATTTAAGCTGAGCAAGTGAATGAGAAAGGGTGGCCTGCGGGTAGAGAAAAGATGTAGCCACGGTTGTACCAAGGGAGGTAGTCTGGGCAAAGCCTTTGTGTGCTCTTCCTTGGTGTATGCGTGTGTGTGTTTGTGAGATACAAGTGAGATTGAGAGATTGTGAGGAAGAAGAAGAGGGGCTGCAAGGTGCAGCGACGTCCGCTCTCCATCGTCGTCGAGCTGCGTCACGAGCGAAGGAGAACGGCGTGCTGCCCGGTAAGTCGTCACCGGCGGCAAGGAGGTGATGGCCATGGCGTGGAGGCCATTGCCATGAGGAGTTCATCGTCCATGTCCAAGTCGTCGACAAGCTGCGTCATCGGCGACAACATGGAGGTGAGTCACCGGCGAGTTGCGGCACCGGTGGTGAATATGGAGGTGAGTCACCGGTGAGCTGCGGCACCGGTGGCGTACATGCGGCAGCGAGCGTGTCATGGCGGCGCACTCGCGGTGACGGCGTAGGAGGTGCGTCTCTCGGCGAGGCCAATGGCGATAGCGGCAATCGGCGTGCAAGATGGCATTGGCGGCCATCTATGAGGTGCACCGACGTCATCGACAACCATAGGCTTCAAGAGAGAAATAAGTAGTAACAAGATTAGGGAGGTGATTGTTGGAACTAATCTTATTAGTTAGTAGTAGTCTGTTCCGTCTAAGTTATTTGCTCGTACGGCCGGCCGGCCAGACCGTAGAGATGCACAAAGTTAGAGTGTGCAGCCACGCGGGCTGATCGGCAAGCCGGTGTGAAGTGCAAGTTTACATGCGGTGAAGTTGTTAGCTAGCTAGATGTGACCGTGTGCATGTTGGCCTGGTCGTGTGGTTCCTGGAGAGGATCTAGGAAGAAGAGGTCATGGTTAGTTAGTGGCTTAGTGGATGTCGTTAGTGGCTGATGTGGTGGTGACGTTGTATCTTAGCTATTTAAGCTGAGCAATGAGAAAGGGTGGCCTGCGGGTAGAGAAAAGATGTAGCCACGGTGGTACCAAGGGAGGTAGTCTGGGCAAAGCCTTTGTGTGCTCTTCCTTGGTGTATGCGTGTGTGTGTTTGTGAGATACAAGTGAGATTGAGAGATTGTGAGGAAGAAGAAGAGGGGCTGCAAGGTGCAGCTCCTTCAGTTTGTGCGCGGTGGCTGTACGTGCGGCTGCAAACTTGAGCTGTCTCTTGTATACTTCTTCTTCTACCTATGTACGTGCCAGTGTGAGAGAGAGTGATAGAGGGGCTGCTCGGCGTATGTCGCGATAGGCAGCCCCAACATGCCGAGCGCTCTGAGGTACAGCGCCACGAACACCGCCGCCGACAGCCCCGTCGTGGGGTCGCAAATATCCTTGTCGACGCATAAGGGGACAAGGCACGGCACGGAGGTGGCCATGGTGAGCAGAAGGGGACGATGATGTAGATTACCATGAAGGAGGCGATGGTCCAGAAGCGGCTGGGGTAGGCGTCGTCGAAGAAGGTGCTGATGAGGAGTGTGATGTAGCAGGTGCCCGACCAGTTGGTGACTGTTGTTGGTCGCCACGGCATTGGACATGCCCATCCGGTCCTTCATGAAGTTCACCAGGATGGTGCTAATGTCGTAGTACACCTGCCGTTCGCAGCATTCATTCTCTACCGTTGGTCAACAACACGAGCCTTCCATTGAAGTATGGACACCGAGAGTAGAGCAGAGGAAAGCAGAGCAATGGTGTACCGAGGATGTAGCGGCAGGCGCACCAGTTGCCGGTGTTCTCGTTGAGGACTGGGTTACCCTTGATGTCCACGGTGCCATCCTGTGTGTACGGCTCTGCAGCTACCTCCCCCGTGGCATGTTAGTTTGCTACTCCGATTACTCATTGCCGCAGTTCAGAGTATATTTTATACACTTGGTCTTGTAGGCCATTAACAAACTAAGAATAGAAATTTAGTTTTATGCTATGAAAACAATTAAAACCTTTTAAAATTGAAACTTTTTCATGCTGATGTGATGCAGTGCATGAATTTGAAAAGGCCCAGATTTTGGGATGTTACAACCTATACCATGCCATAGGATGTAAGAGGGGCTATTAATGGTCAATAAGATGATTCCAAAGATCGAATTAATTATTGCATCCTTTACTAGTCAAAAAATAAGATGGATGATAAAATTAAAAAATCATGTTGGCTACCTTCTATAATGCACAAAGTGGTGTGTGACCCTTCTCCGTGTATGAACTTAGGTAGATGGTGCCATTTTTAAATGATTTTGTATTGAGAGTCTTGCCATTCCCAATAATACCAAATACAGTTAGCTCACACTATGAGTTCGTTATATAGTTGCAGCCATGTCTTTGCAGTATAAGTCAAAATCAAATATGCTAGCAAGTTACATTTTATATCAAACTTTTATACTTTTTAGATATCATTTGGCGCAATCTGTAGTATTGACAAGTATAACTTTTATATTACTCACAGTTAACTTGCGACAAGATTCATCATATTTTACCACTAATATTTCTAAGACACTATAACTGATCAAACATTATTTATGTCACATACTAGACTTCTAATTTCACCTATCTGAACTATCTAAAGTACCAATCCTTGATCTCATTTTCTGTGAAGAACCTATTTTTGTAATGTTTCCTGCTATCTGAACATACGCAGACGCCTTCATTCATACAAGAAATGAAGGTCAAGCTCACTAATAGTGAGATAAGTTACGTAAAATCAATACGGTGTGTGTGAACAAACCTCTCATAGATATTTTTTATATATTCTAGAACTCTCTACTATATATCCATAATTATCAATGCTATTAACTTGTGCCTAAAGTAGACAAATATGCACTCGAGAAACATTTGCCATTTTTTAATCTTTATGTTTAGTACATATACAAATATACTCGCAACGCATCTAGCTAAGTTTCAATAATTGATCACTGAACACATGTAATATTGTTATCTCTAGTTTTCATTGATCCAATTGCACTTGGTTTAAGTAAAAAAAAAAGAGACAATGCATCATACATCAAACAACTAATGTCAAGTGATTAATTAACATGCATCATACATCATACATCTAGCATGATTTAGGGTTTAGGGTTTAGGAGTGTGCCTGGAGCTTTCGCGTGCGACCGACTTAGACTAATCTTTGGCGAGGAGAGGAGAGGAAAGGGTTCCAGCAAGGTGGTGGTGATATGATTAATTAACATGTTTTTCCGCCAATTTTCATGGCACTATGATTAATCAATTTCCCAAGAATCTCAAGCATCAATTAATCATTGAATTCCATCTTCTTTCAAGAACCTATTCTTTTGTCATGTCTCCTGAAATCTGGACAGACGTACAAATGCTTTACACATTGAGACAAGAACCGAATCTCACACTCACTCAGCATGCATAGCTGACGATCCTTTGACGGCATGAGGGTACTGATCCTCAGAAGCAGCCGATCCTTTGACGGCATCAGGCGATGGATATCCGGTGGTCTTCTTGTACGTGTACCAGCTCGCTATGAGGAGGTAGACGGTGAAGTTGGCGAGGCTGAAACCAACAAGGAGCCAGAAGAAGTAGTTGATACGTCTCAAACATATCTCTAATTTTTGATGTTTCATGCTTGTTTTACACCAATTCATATATATTTTGTTTACACTTCGTTTCACTTTTATATGATTTTCGGCACTAACCTACTAACAAGATGCTACACTGCCATTTCCTTGTTTCCTATTGTTTTTGTATTTCAGAGAAATTGTACATGAAATATTCTCAGAATTGGATGAAACAAAAGCCGAAGTCAATATTTTACCGAAACGAAGACGAAGTCCGGAGGGGGAACGAAGAGGCGCACCAGGGCGCCCACACCACCCCTACGTGCGGCCTAGGGCTGGCCCGAGCCTAGGGCAGGTGTGGGGCCCATAGGCGCCCCACCGACCTGAATCCTCCGCCTATTTATACATCTTCTCGGGAAAACCCTGGATACCCGAGCCTCTATCCACGAAAAGTTCCATCGGGGTTGCCATCACCGAACCCATCTCGGGGGTTCTGAAGCTCTTCCCGGCACCTTGCCGGAGGGGGAAATCATCGTTGGAGGCATCTACATCGCCATGCCCGCCTCCGAAGTGATGCGTGAGTAGTTCATCTCTGAACTATGGGTCCATAGTAGTAACTAGATGGTTGTCTTCTCCACCATGTGCTTCATGTATCGATCTTGTGAGCTACCCTACATGATCAAGATCATCTTTATGTAATCCTCTATGTTTGGTTTGCTGGGATCCGATGAATATTGTGTACTATGTTAAGACTGATTATATATTCATGTCATGTGTTATTTGTGATCTTGCATGCTCTTTGTTGCTAGTAAAAATTCTGGTCAAGTGGATACTTGTGACTCCAAGAGGGGGTATTTATGCTTGATAGTAGGTTCATTCCTCTAGTAATCTGGGAGAGTGACTTTATAACTTCTAAGGTTGTAGATATGATGTTGCTACTAGGGATAACCTAACAATGTTTTATCCAAGGGTAATTATATTGTTTACTTTACACACATTGCATAATGCGATAGTATGTTGCTTGCAACTTTATACTGGAAGGGGTGCGGACGCTAACCTGGAGGTGGATTATTAGTCATAGACTCAGTTGGATTACGGTTTATGTATTATGTTGTAATGCCCAATACCAAATTATAATAGTAATCATCTTGTCATGTATCGATCGATATTATGTCAATTGCCCAGCTGTAATTTGTTCACCCAACATGCTATTTCTTTATGGAGAGACACCTCTAGTGACCTATGGACCCGGGTCCTATTTCTTTACTGATAAATTCAACTGCAATCATGTTATGTTTACTTTATGCAAACATTTCTTTCCATTCGATACGTCTAATCCTTTGTGTTCAGCAAACCGGTGAGATTGAAAAGATCACTGAAAGTTGGGGCAAAGTATTTTGGTTGTGTTGTGTGCAAGTTCCACGTTATTGCTGACCCCGGTGTGCGCTCTGGCACTAGTCGGCCAGCAACACCTTCTGAAGTCACGTCTTTCTCCTACTGGTCGATTAAACCTTGATTTATTACTGAGGGGAAACTTGCTACTGTGTTCATCATACCTTCCTCTTGGGGTTCCCCAACAGTGTGAAGTCGGCGTTACGATAAGCACCATCAGTAGTCGAGGTGGCCGACGTTGCGGTTGTCTGGGATCCAGCCTTCCTTCCCGCCCCTGGTGGTGATCTTGGCCACCACGGTGACGAGTAGCGTGCTGAGGTAGTTCCTGAGTGCGACGGCGGTGAGGGAGAGCGCAAAACACATGCTCCTCATGGTGTCGAGCGCCTGGTCGTAGAAGAACTCGAGCTGGCCGATGAAGGTGAAGACCTCGACAGCGCAGATGATGAAGTACTGCGGCACCTGCCAAAAGATGGAGATGGGCACGATTTTGTCCTTGCCGTAGAAGGGTGGAGCAACCGCCTGCGGCTTTCGTGTGAGACCAACTTAGGCTGATCTTTGGCAAGAAGAGGAGAGGAGAGGGTTCCAGCAAGGTGGTGGATATGATTAATTAACACGTTTTTTCTGCCAGTTTTTATGGCACTATGATTAATCAACAACACAAGCATTGTTCATGTGACAAATTACACCTTTAATTAATTTCCCAATAACTATCGTTCTCAAGCATCAATTAATCCTTGAATTCCATCTTTTTTCCAGGAACCTATTCTTTTGTCATATCTCCTTAAATCTGAACACACGTACAGATGCATACATGCTGAGACAAGAACCGAAGATCACACTCACTCATCATGCACACCAGCTGAAGATCCTTTCACGAGATGAGGGTACTGATCGCTAGCAGCAGCCGATCCTTTGACGGCATCAGGTTGTGGGTATTCGGCGGTCTTCTTGTAGGTGTACCAGCTCGCGATGAGGAGGTAGACGGCGAAGTTGGCGAGGCTGAGGCCGGCGAGGAGCCAGAAGAAGTAGTCGAGGTGGCCGACGTTAAGGTTGTCGGGTATCCAGCCTTCCTTGCCTCCCCTGGTGGTGATCTTGGCGACCACGGTGACGAGCAGCGTGCTGAGGTAGTTGCCGAGGGCGACGGTGGTGAGGGAGAGGGCGGAGCACATGCTCCTCATGGCGTCGGGCGCCTGGTCGTAGAAGAACTCGAGCTGGCCGACGAAGGTGAAGACCTCGGCGGCGCCGATGATGAAGTACTGCGGCACCTGCCAGAAGATGGAGATGGGCACGATCTTGTCCTTGGCGTAGAGCCCGTGGGTGGCGATGGAGCGGAGGCGGACGAGCTCGAGGACCCCCGCGGCAAGCATGGCGAACATGGAGACGACGAGGCCGATGCCCATGCGCTGGAGCTGCGTGAAGCCGCGGGGGCGGCCGGTGATGGAGCGCACGGCGGGGACGAGGATCTGGTCGTAGACGGGCACCCAGGCGATGACGCTGAGGGTGTCGAAGATGGAGAGCGAGGCGGCGGGGATGGCGAAGTGCGGGCCCATGGACGCGTCGAGGGTGTTGCCCTGGAGCACGAACATGGTGCTCATCTGGCTGTACACGGTGGCGAAGACGATGCCGCTCGCCCATATGGGCAGCAGCCGCACCACGCTCTTGAGCTCCTCCACCTGCGTCACCGTGCACAGCCGCCACGGCGACGAGCTCGCCATTCGGTCTGCGGGGGTATCCACCACCACCGCCGCCTTGTCGAGGAACCGGAACTGCTTGGTGTGCTCCAGCTTGCGGCTTCCCTCGATGCCGGACTCCTTGTCCACCGTCTCGTACAGCGCGTCACCGGACACGGGCACGCGCCACTTGCGCGTGGCGGCGACGAGCACCTGTGCGATGCGTGTCAGCGGGCTGCCGCCGGGGCGCTGGTGGCGGTACAGCGGCGTGCCGACGAAGAAGCTGCCCACGGCGATCGCCATGACAACCGCCGGGATGCCGAAGCCCCAGCCCCAGCCGACGTGCGTCTGCACGTACACCAGCACCGACGACGCCACCAGCGCGCCGATGTTGATGGAGAAGTAGAACCAGTTAAAGAAGGAGCTCTTGCTCTTGCGCTCCTTGTCGTCGTGCTCGTCGAACTGGTCGGCACCGAAGGACGACACGCAGGGCTTGATGCCGCCCGTGCCGAGCGCGATGAGATAGAGCGCGACAAACACCGCCGCCGACTGCCCCGCCGTGGGGTCGCAGACCCCCTTGTCGGCGCAGAAGGGGATGAGGCCCGGCACGGAGGTAGCCATGGTGAGCAAGGCGAGGCCGATGATGTAGATGATCATGAAGGAGGCGATGGTCCAGAAGCGGCCGAGGTAGGCGTCGGCCAGGAAGGCGCCGATGAGGGGCGTGATGTAGCAGGTGCCCGACCAGTTGGTCACGTTGTTGGCCGCCACCGCGTTGGCCATGCCCATCCGGTCCTTCATGAAGTTCACCAGGTTGGTGCTCATGCCGTAGTACGCCAGCCGCTCGCAACATTCGTTAGCTGCAGATTGTGAACAGCATGAGGCTTTCATTGAAGTATGGACATCGAGAGCAGAAGAAAGCGGAACAATGGTGTACCGAGGATGTAGGGGCAGGCACGCCAGTTGCCTGTGTTCTCCTTGAGGGCCGGGTTACCCTTGATGTCCACGGTGCCATCCTGGGTGTACAGCTCTGCAGCGACCTCCCCCATGGCTTAGACCTTGCCTGCTTGTTGCTCCGATTACTCACTGCACGAGTTCAGAGGAGCAGCTGATCCTGCAAAACAGATTTGACAGTGATTAGAACTGAAGATGAAATTGGACAGTTAGTTGGAACATTATTCAAGGTGGAAACACTGCAATTGGAGTAGTAAAATGGAAACGGCATTAACTAAAGATTAGGGAACTGACAGACTCTTATCAGAGCAGGAACTGAAGTGGGCTACTTCAGCTGAGGAACCAAATCAAGCAGGCAGACAGTGCAGTATATTTGATGCTGAATTTCGTGCTAACAAGGGAGATTAGCAAAAATTAACTGGCCAATATGTGACCGAGTCTGATGAACACTGCAGAACTACCTAGCAGCTCCCCTTTTCTTTTCTTATAGTAGTAAGTGGAAGCAGGTTCAGGCCTCTCTAACACTGAAGCAGCACGACAACAGAAACAACAAAACTTATCCAGATTCTAGAAAAGCTCACAGAATCGCCATAGATTCAGGGCATCTGAAAGCTTGAGGAATCACGGGATTCATGAGGGCAACGGAAGAATCGGGAAACATACCTGCTCAGCACAAACCACTACGCCAGCAAAAGAGAGGAGCTCGAGACGGAGGTCGATGTGCACGCATGTCCAGCCACCACTTTGGGGGCTGGATTGGGATAGGCACTAGCTATTTGGTAGGCGGCCGAGAAGGACGAACTCACTCACTCAAATATATCAGAGCTTGGAGGACAGCGAGGACCGCCACCTACTTTTCGTCGACTAAAGAGACGCAAGGAAGACGACGACGGGTGCTTTGGCTGTTGTTTTGAAGGTACGTATGAATTTTCTTGGCCAGCAGCTCCTGTGGCAGCACGAGAGAGATCAGATTTGACTGCAGGTTAGAGCAGAAACTGGTTGCGTCATGCGTGGAGATAGAGATGGCCACACGTACTGATCGATCTCTTGGGGTGTGCGTGGGTGGGGCAGACAAATCCAAAGAACAAAGGGCCGTGGAGGTTGTTGTTGTGAGCATCTTTTTCAAATCATTGTTATCAACTTGTTTAAGCGACACTCTGCTTAGTGAATGATATGATCCTAGTCGTACTTATGAATGGTTAGCATGGGCCAGCAGCTTGTATCTTCATTTGTGATGGTCCTTCAGATTCACTCTTAGGTGTTGTTACCATGTGAAAGATGCATCCCTAATATTTCTAAAACTGTATCTCCAAAAAGGGGATTTGTTTCTGCAATTGAGCACCAGACTGACAGAAAAGTATATATATTGCTTGCTCAAATCAGGTGAGGTGCAGGCGAAAATCAATCCACCTTCTTTCTTTCCTTTTTTAATTAAAGATTGCCAGTGTGTGATCACACTCTTTCGAGCTCATGCCATGTTGAGACGAAAGTTCGATCTAGATCAATATAATAGCAGTACAGTACTTGCAGTTGCTCGCTACCATATTGTACTACTTGATTAATTAATAAATTAGGGTACAAGTTAGGAGAGGTACAGATGAAGGTGAATCTTATTTTAAGGTAGTTACTGTCAGTGACGATTGTGTGACTAACTAAACCCCATCTTCGTTCTAAATGGCTTCGGACTGAGTATATATACTAGCTTTAGTCGACTCCAGCATCACGATGAGATGAGGATCTCCACAGTAGACTGGGCAACGCTGGCTGACGTCGGAGACAAATCCAAAAACGTTCTTTTTCCAGAAGAAAATTACCCCCTGATGGACTGGCGGATAATTTGATTTTTGTACTCTGCGGTAGACCAGCTGCCCTGTTGATGTTAACAGGAATCCTTTGCAAGTTTTTTCACAGAATATATTCTCAATTCTAGCTAACTTGCAAAACTGTAAAATCTGTGACGGTCTACCAAAGGTTTATGTGCTGGCCTAGGAAATACACAACGCATACGAACCTCAAGCTCGACTATAGGTGACAGTGTGGTTGCCACAGTGATGGATCTCTTGGGATGTGTGGTGGAATGGTGGGTGGGGCTGTGGAATCCTCAGTGCAAAAGAGGGTTGAAGGTTGTTATTGTGAGCATCTTTTTCGAATCATATTTATTGACTTTCTGAAGTGTGTGCCACTCTGTTACAACCTATGAGTGGTGACTGATGAGCATGGGCCGGCAGCATCTCCTGTTTTCGGTTATCATGTCGCTGATATGATCCTTTTGTACTACCCAAAGATCTATACAAGTTTTTCCTGATGGCATCACATCATTTCAGCCCAGGCTAGAGTATATATATTGCCGGTTCAGTTCGGGAGAGCTGCCAAGACCAAAGGAACCACTATTATCTTCTAATCCAGACCCTATCCGTGAACCGTGACCACACTCTTTCACACTGCCTGATTTGATTTGTTTGACTCTATCAGTGAGATACGTCTGATTTAGCTCAGTACAGTATACTATAGCTGCTTACTATGCTTAATAAGTTAAAAACCAATCAGACAGAGTGAACGCTTACGCGACGGTGACACTGACGTGCTCCCGATCACGGTGGTCGCTGGTTTCCCACGGCATCAGCCGTCGTCTTCTCAAGCTCCGGTCCAAAACGTCCTGCTCGATCGGCCCGGCCGAGAAGGAAATGAAATTCTCCACAGCTGATCGAGCTGACCGACGTCACGCTTCCGGGGATCACGTATCTCTCTGAAGATCGACATATGGCCGGGATTGCGTCTCGATCTGGTGTTCACATGCTAGTCGGCCGTGTTCCAATTATCTACGACGACGTGGACCTTCCAGGTAAAACCAGTAGCTGGTACTGTTCCGTTGATGGCTATGACAGGAATCTTTCAGTCAAGCTAATTGGTGGGTTCCAATCATGCAATCTCTTGCGGATACTCTTACGCTTGCTTTCCAATGCACGGGTACCCGATCCACTCTATAATAAGCTAGCTAGGTTTTCAGCACACAGATTATCTGCTGGTTCCCAGTTAGCCTCTCACTGAAATGTTAGCTAGGATTTGGATGTCGTATATATATTTCTAAATCTTGAGCATAACTACCGAGGAAACTTAATTATAACTAAAGAACAGATGCTAGTATCGAACATTAAGTTATGTACTATAGTACTGGTGACACGATGGGGAACAGACAACAGCGAGGAAGAAACCAAATCGATCCTGGGGAATAGCTTTGCAAGGGCGGAGCTTCAGAGTTCAGACTTTAGCCCAACAGACGGCAGCGCCTGATTTGCAGTCATAAACAAAGGGTTGAAATACAGCAGTACTGCATACTGTCAAACAGCTGGTACATGCTGCCCGTCGAAACGATGACAGTCGCCTCAAACTGCATAGCTATCACCGATTAACTGTTACCCCCATTGTTTGGCTACATACCTAGCTGGCTTGTCCTATCGCCAGACTTTCAGTCTGCGCAAGCCCCTCTCGATCGACGAGGTTTCGTTGTGAAACTGTCGCCGGTGTACTGTTTGGCTACCTTGCAGGACGAGTTCGTTTGAACTTTGAACAACGCTATGAACAGGTTGAAAAAGGGGAAAAAAGCGTGGAAAGTATCGCCAAACTGCAGACAAGGATTCAGTTGAGACCATGCTGCTACATGCATGTTTCTTTCAACCATCGTATCGAGATGAAACACTGAATATAATAGATTCATTGTTATGAATAGGTCGACACCACAACAGAGAACAGACAAAAGCCATGGCCATTCTGGGGAGAAATTGATCTGTCGCCGGTGGCACCGCGTACCTGATCGAGCTGGGCGGCGGCCGGCCGGGCTGGGGAATCCTCCGAGGGGATCTCCTCGCTGCTCCTGCTCCGCCGATCTCTCCCTCACTCGGTGGTGAAATGTCTGGTCTCTGTGGGTGATGCGAGTGAGAGCCACCTTTGGAGGAGGTTCCTGGCTTTGACCCAACCGCTCTCGATCGGTATTTATAGAAACGAGACTCTTTTGCGTGGCTAACTAAACCATAATACTAGTATCTTTCTTTTCTACTGATTGATTGTGATCGACTGATCGTGTGTACGTATACATGGTGGTAGAGTAGACTGGACGGATCGATGGGCGTCGGGGCAACGGCGCCGTTACCAATTGATTTCTCGTTGGGATGAGGACCCAATCCCCCAATCCTACGGCCTCATCTAGGCAGACGCTTCGTCTCCGGACGATCGCGACCGATGGGCGGATGATCGGAGAGGGAGCAGCTTTCGTGCGATACCGACCGCCGACGCCAACCTTCCATTCCATCCCCGTCGCTACGACTTCACGTGTACACACATGTACGCACACGCACATCTACAATGTACCTGACATTGACAGCCGAGATCCTTTTTCTCACAATCGTTAGGCCGTGCGAGGAAGATCCCGCAGCGAGCCTCATAGTTCGTGTGCCTCTACCGGCCACAACGTCCATCCATCCAAGCACCGCGCATCTCGCCGTGGTTTTGTGCAGAATCTTGCGCACGGTTTTCTGGTGTACGGTCAACAGCTTGGCCGTCATGCAAGATTGTGCCCGCGAGCTTTCAGATTAAGAACAGACTCATGCTGCTCCCTTCGATCCATAGAAGTGTCGGGTTGTAGTTCAAATTAGCTTAAATTTGAACTAAACCAACTATATTTATTATGGATCTGAGCGAGTAATATGAATGGATCAGCAGTGCGACAATACCCTACCGCTCCTCGACGGGGTTTTGTCAGCTAGTTGTTGGTGGATCGAGAATTAGGTAAGAGCTCGGTCGACTCCGGACCATAAGATGTGCAACGTGCGTGTGTCATTTGAGTTACGAGTGGGTTTCAACTTCCCTTTTTCAATTGCAATTAAGTTCCAAATGTGAAATGTATCCCTAGCTCAAAGTTACAAGTGGATTGCTAGTTTACAACTGACTCCGAGAACTAAGTTAATTCTCAATTAACGGAGAATAGTCGCATCCACGTAAGACTCTACCACTGCCCATTTCAACGATCTTTTCGGTCAAAGAGGCACCCAACAAACGAACAGATTCGTAGAATTGGGCATGATAAGGCCTTTCACTATGCATTGCCTCTTAGCGTGTTATTCTAGGTAGTAAAAATTTCTAACAGACAACCACCACAATGCATAGTGGGTGTTTCTTAGAGCATTGTTTCTTAGCGTGTTATCGGAAAACGGGCAGCCGAAATGCGGGCCTTTGGAGATATGCTCTAAGAAACTCCCGCTATGGAAGGCCCTTTTTGGTCCGTTTGTGGTGGGTCGTGGACCGGCCGGAGACCCATGTCTATTTGCCGGTGGCAGTGCACCCAGTGGAGGCTAGTTTGGTCCGCCGATGGGGATTTTTATCCAATTATATATGCGCATTTCACATCGTATAAATAACCAAAAATATATTAAAAATAATAGTAAACAGTCCAAGTTTTGCGAAAATGATAGCAAATTAAATAGTGCTACATGTTAGTTTAAAGTTCCAAAAGGAGAGACACAAATGGAAGTGTCTTTTAAATAGTTCTTTTAATATTAACAGATTCACCTTAAAATATATTTTCACAATATTTCTTTTTAATGTTATAGATGTTCATATATTATCTAACTTTGTAAATTTTAACTTGTAACTAAATTTACAAGACTTATTTAGCAGTACAGAGTATGAACGCGTGTACTGTTAGTATAGAGTACTAGTATGCGGGTGTGTACACGTAGTTCAGCTGGTTGCACCAGCGTCAGGGCTACGGCGCCGTTAATCATCAATTTCTCTTTGGGGCGAGCACCAACCAATCATCCTCCTCAAGTCCTCATGTACGCATACGTCATACGCTTCATCGTCCTAGTATTCTTCTCAGATCGATGGCGACTGCCGACTGGGCGGACGATGGTTCAGTCCTCGAGCACACCCACATATACATCCAGCTCGTCCGTGCGTCTGGCCATGGTTTTGGACTAGATTAACCGTGCGTGCGCAACGGCGGCGTACGCAACGGTCAGCAACTTATCGCGGTCCCTTTCGCCGGCGTTGGCTAGCTAGCACCTGCGCTTGGCTCGTGGCACGCCCTCTCACGCAAAACCACTTGCGCACGCACGAAGTGCACGATCCAAGTCGCATCTCGCATGCATGGGCACGGACCACCGAGTAGAACTACCCTAGTCGAGTAGTCGTTGACGAACTATGCTGATAAACTGCTCCCTCTATCCTAAAATAGAGTCTATCAGGCAGTCTAATTCCTCTTCTCTACGGTCAGGCAGCGAGGCATTAAGAAGAAAGAGCAGCAACGGTTTTGTCAAGCGAATAGAAAGAGCTGCTCATCAAGCAAACCCCACCGGAGATGGGGAAGACGCGATTGGCCGGGGCGCCTCCGGCGGAGGCGAGGTCGGACCTCACCAGAGACGGGGACGATGCGGCTGGTCACAGGGAGAGTTGAGGCCTAAAACTTAGGGTTGAGGGTAGTGGTGCGGGCAAGGCAATGTACGGCAACGACTAGGGCCGGAGTCAGGATTTAGTCATAGGGGGACGAGCCACTACTGAAGCCAAAAAAAATCACCTCCGCCCCAAACAACAAAATATTTTTTTAAGGAGTATCATTGTAGTTTAATTTTACCCCCACAGAAAACAATTGCAAGCGTGTGCATAATAGCTAACAATGCTGAACAAATCCAGATACGCACTATGTTAACAAGGTTCAGAATCAAACTACAGGTATTGTTCGATCTGGCTAGCATGTACACAGGTTTGGATGTCAAATCATTATTGGTCGGACCAGCACTCAAATTTGCTTGATAGCTACGAATACACAATCCAATGGGATGAATTACTTCGTATTCTATTAGTAGTAGTGGTCAATATCGCTAGATTACATACCTGGACAAGATTAAATCGGAGCCGTGCTCGTTCATAAGGGAGGGGAGAGTTCGAGCTTTGGGGCAATTCAGATATTGTTTTTGGTATGCGCCTGGCCATCCCCTTGATCAGCACTTCAGCAGATCCGCGAAGCCAAGCGACGAACAGCAATCAACAAATTGTCTGGAACACGATAGGCGCCGCATCAGCGACGTCGCGGAATTGCACGGTGAGCGGCCAGAGGCGAGTCGAAGAGATAGAGGCGGCTGGTAGGCAACTATTTTTTGACGATGTACGCACGTGGGCTGCATCTACGATCACGAAATGATCGGGACTGTGGCCTCACCTTGACATTGGGCTGTTGGGTATTTGGGCTTCTTACTTTTGCCTTTAGTTACGTGATTACTTCATGTCATTAGCTCATGTATAAGATGGTATATAGTATACTACATACTATTTTTTTAAACATAAGGCCTTAGCCCTGCGTTAAATTAATAACGCCACAACGGCAGATACAACGTGCATATTACAAACAGCTTACAGCAGGAACGTATACTACATACTGAAAACCTATAGGGGGCGATCCATTTGGGGGGAGGGGGGGGTCTAGCCCCTGCTCGTCCACTTTGGGTGGGTTGCTGGTGTGGGGATCTTGCCGGAGATGGAGAAGAGGGAGATTTAGAGGGAAGGTCGGGGGGAGGGGGTGGCGGACCAACAAAGGTGATGGCTCGAGCAAGGAGAGGTGGCGCGTCAGCGCCACGGGGTGCGGGGTGCAGGAGCAGGTGGTTCAACTGGCAGCGGCGAGCGATATAGGCATCATCGAAGTTGAGGACTATGAGGATGAAGGTGCTGGGTGGGGAATGACGAAGGAAACGAGTACGCGCATTGACTCGTTCGCTGCTGAAGGCATCAAATAGGGCCTCCCGCGGGGGAGGGGTGGCGGACCAACAAAGGTGATGGCTCGAGCAAGGCGAGGTGACGCGTTAGCGCCACGGGGTGCAGGAGCAGGAGCAGACGGTTCAACTGGCCGCGGCGAGCGATATAGCCATCATCGAAGTTGAGGACTATGAGGATGAAGGTGTTGGGTGGGGAATGACGAAGGAAACGAGTACGCGCATTGACTCGTTCGCTGCTGAAGGCATCAAATAGGGCCTCCCGCGGGCGACAAGGGGGGCTCCTACTTGTCGCTTCATGCAAAGCGTACGCGGCCGACGTGCGCCGCTCGCCGTCGTTCGTTCAAGAACGGTTGTAACTAGCCAGCCCAAGTTACGCGTTCGTACTATGGTTCTTCTTTGTTCCAGCATTCCTCCACCCAATAACGCCTCCCAGCGATCCGATTATTTTGCTATTTTTCTATTTGTTTTCTTTTCTTATGGTTTTTTCAATATAAACATTTTAGAAAATTTGAACATTTTTCAAATTAGTAAAAATGTTCACATTTTTAAAAATGTTCAGATTTCAAAAGTTTTATATTTTGAAAAAATTTCAAATATTGAAAATGTTCGATTTCAAAAAATATTTAGACTTAAAAATTCAAATTATAAAAATGTTCTGATTTTAAAAAGTTTCATATTTTGCAAAAATATTCAAATATTGAAAAAATTACATATTAAAAAATGTTCAAATTTGAAAAATATTAAGATTTATAAATTGTTCAGATTTCAAAAAGGTTCAAAATTTGAAATATTTACGTTTGAAAGTACGCAATTGAACACTATTCAAATTGAAAAATGTTCAAATTTGAAAAAGAAATCGCAAATTAAAAAAATCAGATTTGAAAACGTAACAAGAAAACAGGAAAACAAAAAAAATCAGGAAAGCAGAAAAAAAAAAGAAAACCGAAAAAACTAGTAACCAGAAGAAAAAAAACCAGTCTCCAGGATCCTACTTCTACCGATCGGAGGAAAATGGGCCGGCCCAAAGCATCAATGCTAGTGGAAACCAGGTACGCGTTAAGGCGATAACGTTTGGGAGCTCCTATACGCCGAGCTGGTCGGTGCGGGGTAACGCACCGCACACCCCCGACGTGGCTTACCGGGCCCGGCCCAACAGAAACAGGTAGGCTTTTCTTTTTTTTCGTTTCTTTTCTGTTTGTTAAAATTTTACTATTTGAATATTTTTGAAAAATAAAAAATTATCAAAATCTGAATACTTTAAAAATTAAAATTGAGCATCTATGCTTTGAACAATTTTAAAATATTTTCGCTTTTTTTAAAAAAACTTTTGAACAATTTTCAAATTGGAACAAATTTTAAATTTGAACAATTTTAAGTTTCAACAATTTTCTAATCTGAACAATTTTAAGTTTAAACTATTTTCTAATTTAAATTTTTTTTAATTTGAACAATTTTCTACTTTGAACAATTTTTGATGTGAACAAATTTTAAATTTGAACAAATTTTACATTTGAACATTCTTAAAATCTGAACAAATTTTAAATTTGAACATTTTAAAATTTTAAACAATTTTTGAATTTGAACAAATTTCATATTTGAACGGTTTCTAAATTTGAACGATTTTTAGATTTGAACGGTTTTCAAATTTGAACATTTTTTTTTCAATTTGAACAATTTTTTAAAATTAAAATTTTCGAATTTAAAAAAATATAAACAAAATCGAAAACAGAAAAAAGAAAAGAAAACAGAAAACAGAAAAAGAAACCAGAAAAGAAAAAAAGAAAAAGCAAAAACAAACTGCACAGGCTAAATAGACCCAAATGGGCCTGGCCCATACCCGACCAGGGGTGTGCGGTGGCCGGTAGCCACCGACCTGGTCGGTGTATAGGTTTTGCCATAACGTTTGCCTTCAGCGTGAATTAGTAATCGCCGCGCGCGACATGGCTGCTCCTTACGACGGAGCACAGTTAGGCCCGGTGGAAAAAGAAGGTGATTTCAGGTCCAGATCGCCAAGGACAAGCCCAATTAATCGTATTCGGATAGAGCCCGCTCTACCGAGCCAGCAACATCGGTTGTCCGAGTGATAAGTGAGATGCCCCTTCCAGAAAAAAAAAGCTAATGAGCAAGATATGCATCCATGATCCATGCATGTATTATGATCGCTCTGCATATTTGGTGGGCTCTGCTGCTGCAACTGATGATAAATTCGTATTTTTCATCGAGTGCACCATGTACTTTTTTCCACGATAATGTTTTCGCATGTGCATCTTTTCTTCGAAAATAATACGAAATGACATGATGGTCTTAAGTGACTTGATGAAGCACGAAACAACCACGACTAGGTATAAACAAACGCATCAGTGCAACCAAATGTATAGATCGAAACGTCAATCCGAGCCAGTGCCACTTTCTCGGAAATCAAGTGCCACCGAGTTGCGTGAACAAATGAGAGTTGTCCTAATTAAGCAAGGACCAGTTGTATAATTGCGGAAGGCAAGCCATGGAAACTAGGAGGTACTCTTAACCGTACGTCCGTACGGCTCATGGCGCACAGAAGAGACAATGTTTCCGGGGTTTGGATGATTTTATGGCAATCATCTCTACTACTTATAAAGGCACGAAGTTGCGTTGGAAAATTAGATCTCAGCCATCTAATCAGGTTCATCTAACAGCCCACGTTGTTTTGTTCTCCCCACCCCTCACGCATAATTTCAGCGTCCGCACCATCCCCAGCCGTAGTTTCTGCATCTCTACAGCCCGATACCACTGCACGTCGTCGTCCACGCCCGGCCTCCACACTGCTAGACCTACCTCGGCCAGGACCAAGATGCAGAGTGGCACATCCACGCCAGGGAGAGCGGTGCATCCACACTAGGGCGATTATCTCACAGCCTCCCATCAGCGCCGCCGCTGCATCCCCAGCCCGGCCCTCCCAAGCAGCATCTCCCACACCAGCGCGGCTGCCGATGGACTCCGCCACGCTGCCGTCCCACTCGTGATGCCGCCCTCCCGCCCGCCCATGCTGCTGCCTGCCTTGCTCCTCCGCCTTCCCCGCCCCGCGCATACCTTTGTTGTTCCCGACGGCGAGCGGCCACTGCGACATACGCCACCGGCGCGCCATGCCAGAACCCGACGCGGACGTGTCGAGCTTTCTGTGGAGGTCGTCGATGGAGCCTGAAGAAGTAGCCTATCTTTTGACTTGGTCCTCGCTGCCGTGTCCGACGACCTCGATTGAGGGCTGCTGTGTTGGTGCAGCAGGACGACGAGGAACAAGCTCGACTCGGTAATCCCAAAGCTCTTAAATATTCAACATCATGCTGCAAGGCTTGCGCTTCCTCACTTGTTGACGCACACCACATATTCCAATCAAAACTCACACATACTCACGAGTAGCAATTGAGAGCAATTTCAAATCTATCAGAATGCATTATTCATAAATAGATGCATCTAAATTTGCCTTGAGCAACTCCAAATCAGGAGGTTTTCAGGGTTTCACTATATTCACTTAATTGGATTGTTTAGGAACTAGGATTCACCTTAGATGATGTTCAGTGTGCAATTTGGTCATACGAGGCTTCTGGCAGAAGTTGTTGAGCCTGACTTCGACTACACCCATACCATAATTAATTCACCACATTGTGATGTGGTATTATATATTATTAAAAAATGGCTACTGTAAAGTGTCAAGTTGTTGCTACCCTTTTGTGTAAATCCCAATCAGTGTCTCCAAAGTCCAAATACATGGTTGGAATAAGCGATCCCATAATATTTTCATCTCTGGATGTGAGAGAGATACACATTTATTGTAATATCAGAAAAGAAAAGCTTGAAAAGTATCTCCTTCATGTGTGCTCTTATTCATTGCCTGAGCATACTAGGATAAGCTATCCAAATCATTTATTCAAAATAGATGAAACTTTATAGTCCAGGCCCATGAAGCAACACAAGGTAGCAGGTAAAAAAATTCGTGCAATATCCAAACCATTTGTTCAAAATAGATGAAGCTTTATACTTCACACTCGTGCAATGGCACAAGGTAGTAGGCAATAATTACGTGCAGTATCCAGATTGTAATCATTAGTTATGATTGTAGTGTTGGATACAACTCTTGACAAGCTTTATTAGGATTGTACATAGATGTTATCTATATGAATTAGCAGACCTGGAAGGGGCATCAAAATATGTGTCATCTGATGGGAAGTAGTATCTACACATTCAGTTTCAGCATTAGGAAAAAAGCAATGCCTTTTTTTGTATTATTAAACATATCTTTTCTTGTGTTCTCTTGATTTCTTAAATTTTGATCTTCCTAGGTTCTGGAAAGCAACCACACGTAGAGTTGCCAATCAAAGAAGGCGAGAGAGGAGGTGGAAACGAGGATCCTAGCATGGCATGGATGATATTTCAGGTCCTGCAATTGCGGAGGAATGTATCGCAGCTCCGAAGGCCTGATCTATAACTTATGCTCAACATGCCGTGCTTTATTTTTCCATTAAGTGTATCACTTATACAATTACTAAGGGACTTCACTTATACAATTTCTAAGCGATTAATGACTTTTCTTTTTATAGACAAATGAAGGACAAGGGAAATCAGAAGAGCCGATCAAGCAGGTTGTCTGCTTCAGCCATCGGTCTTAATGTTTGGCAGTGGCAGGTGGACATTGGTTCTTTTGTTAAGATGTAGAAATTTTTGCAATCATTTTACTGTAACTATTATTTGAATTCACATGTGATTTATCAGAAGTTTGAAATTATTAGGTGATAGATAATATATTACAAAATTTATCATTGTTGGGCTCGCCCAAGTGATTAGATGTGTGGAGCACAAGTATTTTATGAAGGACTTCATATGTTGGACTTCCCCTAAAAATATGTTGTGCTCTTTTTAACTGAATTAAAATATGAAATATCGGAATTACCAAAAGAGTCTTTTTACTGAACTTGACATCACCATTGTACCTAAGTTATAACGGCGTTGTTAATTAGATCTATTTACCTTCTGCGATGAGGTCTTACATTATTGTGTTATAAGCCAGTCTTCTACTACTGAACCTAATAAAGTTACTGCAACTAGAATAATTACAGTCCAGCATATGCAAACTTCTTTCTGGTGCTCAAAATAGGCTGCAAGTATGACACATTGCATAATGAACACTCACAGTGTTACAAGAGATTATAATTCTTTTGGAAACCATCTTACACGAAAAAGTGTGTACTTGGATAGGACATTATATAGTTGATGCAATATGTATTTTCTTTTGAAATTTTGATACATGAGGGCATGTTAACTCATGAAAGCTAACATTTTAAAAAATGAGTTAGGAATTAGGGATTTGCACTTTGCATGAAATTTTAAAATTTGAAGGACTTATCCATATGTGAACGTAGTTGTCATAGTTTAATATAATATGGAACAGTATATACGTGCATTGCACGTGCAGACTTACTATGAGAGAAAATGTGGCAACAACGGGCGAGTGAAATGTTGAATGTGGGGCTTTTTATCGCAATGGCCGGGCATTCGTAGGATCGCGAGTTTAATCAAGCTAGAACTCTAACAAGAGTAACACCGAACGTTCCAGGAAATATATCAAGCATGGCGGTGTTTAACCAGCTCGATGCACGACTATCCTAAAAAAACTATCACAACAACTATAAACAAAAGGTGGCAAACAAGGCAAGGTGGGGATGCTACACACAAGTATAATTAAGTGCAACCAAATCAAGATAGGAACGGACGCAGATCGAGCTAAACCATCAACACTTTCTCGGATCACAAGGGTGACCAGACTGCATAAATAAATGAGAGATGCCCTAATTAAGCAAGAAGCAGTGGCCCAATTAAGGAAGGTAAGCCAAGCAAGCAGGGGTAACAGTGGCTCATGGCGCACGGAGGAGACAATGTTGCCACGACTCTGGATGATTCAGATGTGTCGACTATGTTGCAAATGAACAAGGGAATTGTTGAATGTGGAGTTTTCTTATGTTAGCGAGTTTAAGTCAGATCCCACGGCTAAGAAGGTAGTGGATCGAAAAACAATTTCAGGAGACTGATGCCTAGGAGTCTGTCTTTATTTTCGGCGACGGTATAAGTGGCGAGAGTGCTATATTGATCCCAAAAGAATAACACCAGACATCCAAACAAATACATATGCCGCCAGCATAACGTCTATAAAGAAAGATGGCAAACAAGGCAAGTTGTGGTCGATTACACGCACATTGCAACCAAATCAAGATCGAGCTAGACCGTCGCCACTTTCTCGGAGCTCCAACACGAGACCAGAGTAGCTAGTGCTTAAACAAAGGAGAGAAGCCCTGATTAAGCAAGGAGTTTAGGAGGAGGAGTGGCCTAATTGTGGAAGGCAGGCGTACGGAAGAGACAATAGCTAGGGGGGCAAAGTAACAGTGGCTCATGGCGTACGGAAGAGACGCTGCCCTGTTTGGCCGATGCCCCAAGAAACGGCTCATCGATTTGACCCCTAAACCCATGCATCAGGAATCGTTCAGACTTCAAAGCCATTAGTTTAGTGCAGGTGTGGTTTACAACTGACTTGCTGACTCACGGCCGCTCAATAAAGCTTTTGTGGGGGGGAACAACAAGGTCAAATCCCAACGTGTTGCAACTCTTATTATACATCTAATGGTTATTGCTAGTAATTTCTCTTCGCCCCGCCCCATCACAGAGGAGTGCCAAAAAGCTGACACTCTCCGCCCCGCCTCTTTTCCTCCAGCCGACGAGCAGAAGAGCGCCCCCTTTCCTCCACGGCACCTGCCAGGCTGTTAAATCTTCCAGGACATGCGCCTCCTCCTCCATCTTTTCTCTTCTCTGCTCAATTATTTAATAAGCCAGCGACGTGACTGCCAGCCTGGCTCAACAACATTTAATTAATGGATGGACTGGACCGATCCATTTTTAATCCCTAAACCTGATTTTTTCTTTTCTTCTCTCGCCACTAGTACTGGAGTACTACTACTGCTCGCTAGCTAGCCTCGCTCCCGTGAACTTTCCATTTCTTCCTTGCTCACCATTGATTTTTCGTTTCATTCATCCTAGTAGCTAATTTCTGACATGAACTCTCCACATTTTCTACACCTGTGTACTGTCAAACTCCAGATAAATAGCTCACTCAACTCCAATCATACACGATCAGAGATCCATATCATTAACACGTCACCTTCTCAAACTGCAAACAACCATCAGGCGCAGAAATCGGACCCAAGTTCCCCCTGAAATACTACTTCCACATGGAGTACCTGGGGTTTCTTCTTCACCTGAAATGAATTGACACAGAATGTTTCAAAATGGTGCATACCAGATATTAGACCAAACAGCTACGGACCTAGGCAAAATGAGACAAACAAGAGCGGACCAAGTCTCTGCATTTGCGACATCAAACTGCAGTTCATACTGCACAAGTATACTGAGGAACAAGCAGCAATACATACGAAAACTACAGGCTGGCCTTTTGTAACAGCAATTCATATTGCTGTCTACCAGATGCACCACCACAGCGCCTTGACCAAAAGAAGCAACTGGCCAGCCACCGCGAAGCACATCGGCGAGGGACTTCTTGCTGGACCAGAGCCCCATGCCGCGAGGCTCAGACAATCCCCAAGCGGGTTGCACAAAGTAGAAGAATCTACCGGCTCATTCTTAGTCCTCATCTTCTTCTTCTTCACCTGAAAAGAAATAACAAAGCATCATTCAAAATGGTGCAGACCATATATACAAGAAATAGCTAGGCACCTAGGCAAACTGAAACAAACAAGAGCAGACCAAGTCTGTGCATTTGCAACAAACTGCAATTGATACTGCACAAGTATACTGACAAACAAGCAGCAATACATAGAAAACCTACAGGCTGGCCTTTTTGTAACAGCAAAACGGAGGTAACTACTGCATGTATATGGAGGCTTAAATCATTCTAAACTTGACACCTTCCTGAGCTCTAGCTCTTGTCCTGCAACTTGAATACAAGACACTACTAGCAAGTATATTTACTCAAACAAACTTGCTGTCCATGAACAGGAAGCAATGCTAGGGAACATGGCAAATTCCTGTCCAACCAACCTGAACCAAGCCATGAATTTAATCTAGAACATATTTGATGCATTAATTCTGCGCGTGAGCAAATGGAAGCTTCGCACTGCATTTAAAATAGAACAATCATAATCAGTATATATATGCAATAGTCGATTCTCAGCCACCTGAGTGGCTCCACGCTGCACTTGAGGATGCTGCCGATGGTGTTCGCCACCGACACCGCCTCCCGGTACCCCCTTCACACCCCGCATCTCCTCTTCCAGTATGATTTGAACCTGAAGAATATGCAAGATTCTCAGTACTGCCGTATGTATCACAAACATCAAAGCAACTTAGCACATATACTAGTGCCTATGCACACAACCATTTTTCGTTTACTCAAACGCAAGATTCCTATACTGCCTACCAATTCACCATCAAAAAAGGCAATTACATAGAGAAGAGAAGGGCTCAGCAGCAGCAGCAGCTTACTGGGGAGGTAGTCTGCGACAGCCAGGAACACGGAAATGTGGTCGCTGGCAGCAGCTCCGGTAGGTAGCAGCAGCAGCAGCAGACACCAACACCAAGCCTTGTCTAAACTGTCGACAAATCACAGCACAGAACAGATACGGCATGAGGCAGAGCAGCGATGCATTCTCGCAGCAGAGAAGAAGCATCTGAAGATGGTAGGAGGAGAGTCTGACCTGGGTCGTGCGTGGGGAAGCAGCGAGCAAACTTGCGACAGAGAGGAGCTAGAACTTCCCCAGCTCCACACAGCCACCTGAGTGCCTCCATGATGTTGGCCACAACACAATGCTTCCTCCTCCTGGTTCCCTTCCGACACAGCCAACCCCTGAAAAAATATGCAAGGGTCTCAGCACCGCATATGCATCACAACCATTCTTCGTCATCCATAGATGCAAGATCCCTAGACTGCCTACCAGTACAACATCAAAAGGGGAAATTTTGGTTGTGCAAAACACAAATTACATGGAGAAGAGGGGCTCACCACCAGCAGCAGCAGCAGCAGCATGTTGGGGAGGTGGTCTGCGACAGCCAGGCATGAGCTCGGAAATGTGACCGCTGGCAGCAGCTCCGGTAGACATCAGCACGCCAAAGAGCAGAAACGGCGTGAGCAGTCCAGCGATGTAAAAAGACATTTTTTTTGCAGCAGCGAAGCAAGTGAAGGTTGCTAGGAGGAGAGTCTGACCTAGGTCGTGGGGAAAACTTGCCGAGGTCGACGGCGTCCTCCTGGTGGCTCCCCTTCTATCTTGGCTTGGCGCTGATGCGGTAGGATCCGACCCGGCGGAACCGGGACGGCCGCCGTCCCCAGGTCCGATGCGCGCGAGCAGGAGGCTGATTACGCCGCGGTCGCCGGATCTGGAGGCCCAGCCGACGGACGGTCGCCGGGGAAGGGGGGGGCGGCCTTGCCGGCCCGCCTTGCAGAAAGCTTGGCCGTCAGCAGCCGCGGGCGGCGCTTGGACGCGCCCGTTCTGCGAGACCTCGTCGGAGGTGAGGCGGAGCTGTGCGGCCGGCGGGGAGAGGTCGACGGCGGCCGGCGGGGAGGAAGGAGGCGGCGCGCGGGGTTGGGTTGGGTTGGGTGAGAGAGGAGGCGGCGCGCGGGGCTGGGTTGGGTGGGACTGAGGATGAGTGAGGGTTCGGTCGGTGTGTTTTTTTCACCCAAAGGATCAGATTTCGTCTCGCGCCCACTCTACCCAAATTTTGGTGGCGCCGCGCCCACTTCACCCAAATTTTGGCGCCGGTCGATTCTCGCGCTAAGTCGCAATCCGCAGCATCGCTCTCGAATTGACATCTCAGCCCTTCAATTCTTGCAGATCCAATGGCTCACATCTCATCTCTCCCTTCTCCTACATCTACTGCCCAAATAGATGGATATTTCCGCTCATCCGGCACATGAGCACTCTGACGCCGAGATGCAAATGAGCACGGCGCGCACAACCTTAATTTGCTCCGACTTTTTTTTTTATGTGTGTGTGTACCCTTCAATGCATCTAGTACCTAGCTCCACACACACACGCGCGTGTGTTACCCGTGTCACAAGCTTGCACTCGTGTCGCATATGTGCACACATCATCGAACTCGACATGGCGGGTACATTCTTTCTCGGAAATGGTTCAATGAATACGGTTTGTTGAAGCACAACAACAACAAGCCCGGGATAACACAAGTTGGCGTGGGAACCTCGATAAGAGCAATCGTGCCATGTTGGTGGTAGAGGACCTATATATGGAGTGTCGAGAATGCGCAACGTGTTGGTGTGATGTCCACATCTCCCGCCTAGTCGAAGGAAATGTCGAGTCTTGCGTAAACCGAGGATCCACGAACCGAGACGGTGCCTCGAGAAACCCTCTAGGTGAAATGCTAGACTCTAGGAGCTCCACTTACGACCACACAACACCCCAAGGCTCGGTGGTGGAGGGTACGTTTCGGGATCCGTGGTGAATTGGTGGTCTGTGGGGGTGAGGGAGATTGTTGTGGTGATGGGAGGCCACATCCATGATATGAGACTTCTGGATGACATATATATGACACGGGGTGGAAGGTTCAATAGGAGAGAGCGGACTGAAGATAGTAATTTTTTGGGAAAAGGAGAGAGATGCACAGAGAGTGGGGCACATCGGTGGCGACTAGGAGAGAGAGTACGTGACATCAAAAGATTATTACGATGGCGGATACACATGAAATAATAGTCATCAAACATTGGTAAACCACGAGTTTATCACTCTAGGAATAAAGCTCATCAAATGAAAATGACATAAAATAATAGGGTTTATCTACTTTTGTATAGTGTGATAACAAATTAAATAAAGTATAATGCATGGCTTGTAAAAAATGTATACAATGTACGCGACCCTCTTTACATCAACCTTATATATTCATATGATATGAGGATCACATGCCCACCTCGCGAGATTTCGAGCGTCGCCACTTGCCGAGGAAGATATAAGCTTCTAAGGGAAGGAGCGACTCCATCCACCGTAGTTAACTCCGATGCAGAGTTGCTGGTGTTGATGAACTCTGAAGGTCGTTGTAGCTTCCCACGTGCTTTTCACATGCACACTACCCCATCGAGCGCCGAACATCGAGACCTCGAGTTTCCCTCCACCCTCATGCCTATCGCCATGACTACAAGGAGATGGTTGAGGAAGCAGCTGATCTCGATGAATCCAAGCCCAGCCCCTGAGCTTTTATTGAAGAGGTTTGTAGGAAGGTTGAAGCATCCCACCGTATTCAACCAATGGAGCACAAACCTCGACAACATAATGCCACACCGACATGAAGGGCAAACACTAGATCTACTAGTACTACTATATATAAGGAAGACCCGGCCTCCCCTCCCCCATATTCTCGAGCCGTCAAAGCTACCGGATAGGAAGAGGAGAGGATTCGAGAGGGAGGGAGATGAATCTCAATTGTGGGGTATGAGAGGAGTTAATATCATAAAACCACCACTTTATAGTTGAAATTTACCAAATGTGACCACTTTACATTTGCGGGACAAAAAACCACCACAATTTTCCAATCTTTTTCCATGAAATTTGATAGGTTGGGCCCATTTCTCAAGACCAATTTGTTGAGGTGGTTTGGGCCCCACTTGTTAGCCTAATTACAAAATCAAAATAACCGAATAGTGATTAATAAAGGGAAAAATGGATGTGAATGCATGTAGTAGCTTGCTCCACACACGTGTTTTCCGATGTCACAAACGACTTGCACATATGTCGTATATATGCACACGTCATTAGACGCGTTGGATATAACTTCCACGACATTGTTTCGGGAAAAGGTCTTATGAGTAAAGTTTTTCAAAGCACAAAAAATACGAGATAACATAATTCGCATGGAAACCTCTACGGGAACAATCGTGGCATGTCTGTGGTAAAGGACATATGCGGACCGTGATGGTGTGATGTCCACATCGCTCGCCTAAAGGCAATGTAAATTCTTGCGTAAACCGATGATCCACAAATCGGGAAGGTGCCTTGATAAGGTGCTAGACTATAGGAGCTCCACTTAACACCACACAACACCGAAGGCTCGCCGGTGGATGTTAGGTGTTCAGGTCGATGGAGAGTTGGTGATTTGTGGGGCCAACGGAGATTTTTGAGGTGATGGGAGGCCATATCGATAATGGGAGACTTCCATAAGACATATGAGAGAGGGTGGAAGGTTCAATATGAGAGAGAAAGGTCGAATATGATATGTTTTGCGGAAAAGGACAGAGATGCACCGATTCACAAACCCGGGATTCCAGGAAAAACACATAAAATGACGCATCCTCGACCTAAAAGCATTTCCTAGTTTAAACTCCGGTCAGTTTCTAGCGGATTCGACGGGACACCGCAGGAAGCCACATGCATTTCCAGAATGCTAATGCACGCATATGACATGTGATAGGTGGAGCGTAGGCAGTCTCCTACCACTGCATAGGGATCTCGCACTAACCTTTAACGCCCCATTTAGCTGCTTCACAAAAAACCCGTTTTGGCACCCCGTAAATGAAAAACGGGTTGCCCGTGGGTCGGATTGGATATCCGAGCCCAGGGCCTTGCTTTCTATACCAGGGCCCACACACGTGCCCAATATTTCCTCGTTCCAACAAACTATGCCATGCCTGAGCCAGTTTCTAACACAATTTCCCTAAAAGTCATAGAACTCCGAACGTGATAGCTCTTTTCGTGAAGAGTTTTTCAAAATAACAACCTTATCCAACGTTTGACAATTGATCTAGCTACTAGGACACATAATGACGCCCCGCGACGCCACACATTTTTCTGACTTTGTCCAGATAAATTTCTAGCCAAAACAGGCCCCCAGGACATGCGGTACCGCTGTTACGGGAGCGGGGGTGCACCGGTTCGTGAACACGCGAATCCTGGAAAAAACAACACATAAAATGACGCGCCTTAGAACTCAACACATTTTCCTAGAATTTCTGCAGCGACGAAAAGTTGACCCCTAACTCAAATCTGGCTAGTTTCTAGTGGATTCGGCGGGACACCGTCGGAAGTCGTAGGCATTTCTAGAATGCCAACGCGTGCATATGGCATGTGATAGGTGGTGCGTAGGCAGTCTCCTATCACTACACGAGGTCTCACACAAACCTTAAATGCACCCCATGTAGCCGCTTCACAAAAAACTCGTTTAGGCACCCCAAAAATGGAAAATAGGTTGCCCGTGGGTCGGATTGGAAATCCGAGCCTGGGGGCTTGCTTCCCATCCCAGGGCTCACGCACGTGCCCAATATGGCCTTGTTCTAGCAAACTATGCCATGCCTGAGGCCGTTTCCTACGCCATTTGCCCTAAAAGTCATAGAACTCCGGACATGATAGCTCTTTTCCTGAAGGGTTTCTCAAAATAACAGTCGTATCCCAAGTTCGACAACTTTTCTAGATACCAGGACACATAAAATGATGTCACGTGATGCCACACATTTTTCTAACTTCGTTCAAACAGTAATCTGGCCAAAACGGGGCCCCAAGACTTGCATTGTCGCCTTTACTGGAGCCCCGCAGATCTAGCCCTTTGACCGGCCACGAATGATAGTTGACCCATGGAATTTTATCTTCCTTTGTGTTGTGTTAGGTCATAGGAACATGTAATAACAACTATTAGCACATCTTACCTCAAGATTTTCTTCCCAAGACGAAACCCTAATCCGGGAGCCCCCGCAGATCTACCCCTTTGACCGGCCATGAATGACAATTGATCCATGGAATTTTATCTTCCTTTGTGTTGTGTTAGGTCATACGAACATGTAATAACAACTATTAGCCCATCTTACCTCAAGATTCTCTCCACAAGACGAAACCCTAATCCGGGAGCACCCGCAGATCTACCCCTTTGATCGGCCTCCAATGACAACTGACCCATGGAATTTGCTATTCCTTTGTGTTGTGTTAGTTCATAGGAACATGTAATAACAACTATTAACCCATATTACCTCAAGTTTCCCTCCGCAAGATGAAACCCTAATTCGGGAGCCCCGCAGATCTAGCCCTTTGACCGGCCACGAATGATAGTTGACCCATGGAATTTTATCTTCCTTTGTGTTGTGTTAGGTCATAGGAACATGTAATAACAACTATTAGCACATCTTACCTCAAGATTTTCTTCCCAAGACGAAACCCTAATCCGGGAGCCCCGCGATCTACCCCTTTGACCGGCCATGAATGACAATTGATCCATGGAATTTTATCTTCCTTTGTGTTGTGTTAGATCATACGAACATGTAATAACAACTATTAGCCCATCTTACCTCAAGATTCTCTCCACAAGACGAAACCCTAATCCGGGAGCACCCGCAGATCTACCCCTTTGATCGGCCTCCAATGACAACTGACCCATGGAATTTTCTATTCCTTTGTGTTGTGTTAGTTCATAGGAACATGTAATAACAACTATTAACCCATATTACCTCAAGTTTCCCTCCGCAAGATGAAACCCTAATTCGGGAGCCCCGCGGATCTACCCCTTTGATCGGCCTCCAATGACAGTTGACCCATGGACTTTTCTCTTCCTTTGTGTTGTGTTAGGTCATAGGAACATGTAATAACAACTATTAGCACATCTTACCTCAAGATTTTCTTCCCAAGACGAAACCCTAATCCGGGAGCCCCCGCAGATCTACCCCTTTGACCGGCCATGAATGACAATTGATCCATGGAATTTTATCTTCCTTTGTGTTGTGTTAGGTCATACGAACATGTAATAACAACTATTAGACCATCTTACCTCAAGATTCTCTCCACAAGACGAAACCCTAATCCGGGAGCACCCGCAGATCTACCCCTTTGATCGGCCTCCAATGACAACTGACCCATGGAATTTTCTATTCCTTTGTGTTGTGTTAGTTCATAGGAACATCTAATAACAACTATTAACCCATATTACCTCAAGTTTCCCTCCGCAAGATGAAACCCTAATTCGGGAGCCCCGCGGATCTACCCCTTTGATCGGCCTCCAATGACAGCTTGACCCATGGACTTTTCTCTTCCTTTGTGTTGTGTTAGGTCATAGGAACATGTAATAACAACTATTAGCACATATTACCTCAAGTTTCCCTCCGCAAGATGAAACCCTAATCCGGGAGCCCCGCGGATCTACCCCTTTGATCGGCCTCCAATGACAGCTTGACCCATGGACTTTTCTCTTCATTTGTGTTGTGTTAGGTCATAGGAACTTGTAATAACAACTATTAGCACATCTTAAAGTACACGGTTAGCCAACACGCGAGACCAATATAAAAGCACACATACTATATAAAATAAGGAGCACAAACATATTAAATAACTAGACACACAAGAGCGGTATGGTTCCCACGTCTTCGGGATGGTATCTGCGCCACTACACCATGAAGCGCTCGTCCGCCTCAGCGATGCAATCCGCCGCTGCCCTTGGCGGTAGCGCCGCACATACCCCATTAAGCGAAGTGGCGGCTCAGGAGTGAGACTCTCGGCTTCCGTCACAGACTGACCTCCGGGAAGTTCATTTGGTGGTATGGCCGGGTAAACCTCCACGCCGCATCGTCATGTATATGCGCGGGCAGCCTCCTGCTTAGTGTTGAAGATGCGGAGCCACACATGCACTTTAGCGGTAGTGATTTCAGCTGCGAAATGGCCCCCAGTCTACATGCGAACGCCGATGTAGCATGTGTTGCTACAGCGACGAGGAGCCATCTCAACGGCAGCAGTGGTGGTGTTAGAGGATGATTGCTACTAGTGGTGTTGGAGGAACTGCTGGCGGTGGTGTTGGAGGAACTGTTGGCGATGGTGTTGGAGGAACTGCTGGCGGTGGTGTTGGAGGAGAACTACCCGAGACATGGCTAGATATATGTAGGGAGTTGAGGGCTCAAACAACGGGAAAACATGGCGGGAGAGAAACGACAGGAGAAAATGGCGGGAGAGAATGGGCGGGGAAACATGGCGGGAGAGAATGGGCGGGAAAAAATGGTGGGAGGGAATAAGCAAGAATTGAGGCTATGCCGATGGTATAACCGTCGGCATAGTTTTGGCGGCAAACCGAAAGTGAAAGTGGGCAGGAAAATGTAGAAGATATGTTGACGGTTCCCCCGTGCACAAAAGAAGGACCCGAGAAGGCGTGGTGACGAGGCGGCACATGGGAGGACGTGGCCCATGCCCGCATAAAATAACAACGTGCAACACAGATAAGGCACATGGAATCATAGACCATTCAAATTTGTGGACTTCGAAACAAATACAAGGCAACTTTTTTTTGGCCTAGAGCTTTCTCTCGGAGCTACGACCCATCTAGTACTCTTCTACTAGGGAAACAAAGTCCTTTAAATGTCGGCCAACACCTATGCGCTCCCTACGGCTACCCTCACCTCAGTCAAGCTCAATGGCATCCATGTGGCCTGGATTCGCCGTCGTCTGAGTACCTGTGTCCCTCTAGAGTACTCACTATCCATGACAAACATGTGATATTTGGATGCGAATAGGTGTAGAAGATGGATCCATGGAGGCCATATGAGGGATGGGTGGAGTCGCCCAACTCCACTGTTGTATGGCCAGATGGGTGATACCAAGGAAAACCTTCCGGTGGTGGCGGCGGTGTGCGTCAATCATGTTACTCCCTCCGTCCCACAAAACATGTCGAAGATTTGACTAAATTTGGATGCATCTAGACACTAAATAGTAGCTAGATATATCCAAATTTTAATAAATCCCAGACATGTTGGATGGGACAGAGGGACTAGAAGAATTCGGAACTAAAAAGAAGTCTAAATAGCTACGTGTACTCATGTCACTACCGTAAACCGGTCTTTTCCCCACGGCCATGAACCTACGTAAAATTAGCATAAACCGTCGGGGTAATAATTCTTATCTGCTGACCGATAGGATAATTCCGCAGGGATTATTTCGACGGGGAAATTAAAAATGCCTGGCGGTTGGCTGACAGGAATTATTTCCCTGGCGGGTGTTCCTGACGGTGGCCCACAGGAAATTGTTAGTCCGTTAGGTTTACTAATTTTATTTCAGTGTCAATTGACCCACAGGGAAAAGCCTCCAGGAAAACAAAATCATATGAAAACAAGCCCACATGATAAATGCTTGTACAACAAGGGATAAACGCTCGCGGATGGAGGGGGAGGGTGGGAGAGGCGGAGCTGCAGGTCGGAGATGGGAGCTATCTGTGCAGGGATATGGTGGCAATCGGCGGTGGAGGGCCTGGAGGCCGGCGGCCGGCAATGGAGAGGAGCTAGGCTAACGGCGGCGGCGGTGAGTACTGAGTACGTGGAGAAGACAAAGAAAAGGGGAATTCTTCTAGGGCTTGCCTTATCTAGTGTTTTTTTTCTCCCGTGAAGCCATGGAGCGAATACTCTAGAGTTGGCGCGGAGATGGAAATATTGGCCTGCGAACTCGCCTTTCGCGCGGGCTAACTGTAAAATAATTCCTGTGGGCTGAGCTACACACAGGAAAATGTGTTATCCTGGCGGGCCGGGCGAGCCCACAACAAAATGCAGTATATCTGGCGTCCATGGAAAACCCGTCAGGATTATATTTATTCCTGGGAACTAATCTGGGCCTCACAGGAAAATATACAGCCGAGAGGAAAAGTTCGGTTTCTGGTAGTGTGTTTACTAACTAAATGAGCTTACATATTTAATGTTATTTCTTAATCTTGATAATCATGCTGAACTTGCAGATATTATTTAAGGTTTTCTAAAATAATTGAACTAATTTTATCGATATATAGTTAGTTTACATTGCTTTGATCTCACGGGAGGAAAGAAATACCTGACATGTGCAAACACCAGTATAGATATGAGTTCATGTATGTATTCATGTGTAGTTCAAATAGCAGATGGTAGTCACACACCGGTGCGGCAGTACATACGTACACATGGAATATTAACTCCATCGGTACTAGATACGGTAGCTAACAATTCATTGGGATTTACTACTAGTAATCCATTTCGGTCAATGTAGATCAAAACTAGTCACGTACTCTCTTATGCATCAGTTGTAGATGTTTTTTAGCATGCACCCACTAGTATAGCAGGATAGGGTAGGCAGGAAAATACATGGTTAATCCGGGCGGCATTTGCTCCCCGCGCAAATCGGCTTTTCATTGGTACAAGTAGAATGTAGGTCCAGGAAAGACGCTCACCGGTCTGAGTCGTCACGCGGCCAGCCATATGCGTCCGATGTCGTCAGCGACCCCGGCCTGCACATTGAGCCACCATTGAAAAGCCAGTACCGAGCTCATGGCCATGGTCTGCAGGCTGAGGCCGGCGACCGACTTGCCCAACCAGTCCCCCGGCCCTGGCGTGTCGAGCTCGATGAACCCCACCGTCTGCAGCTTGAGCTGCGCACTCTGGTCTAGCATGTACAACAGCCTGGACGCGAGTTGCTCCTTGCAGAAGTAGTTGGCCATGGCGGCGATGAGGCGGGCGACGAGGTTGACATCCTAGGCGGCCGGGAGTAGCGCCTCGCAGGTGAGGAGAACGGCCACGGGAGCTGGTGATGCTGACGAATACGGTTTCGCGGAGGAACGCAGAGCTCGAGCTTGGTTCTTGTCGACGCAGTCGTCGGTCTTCTGCAGGTAGCGCGGCGCACCGGAGCATGGCGACGTTGGCGACCGTGACATCAACGTGGACATCTCGGTGTGGAGCACCCAGGAGGCGACAAGGACAAGGTGATTCTCTTGGCCTCGGTAGTGAGTACTGCGCTGACCAGTGGGGCGCCGGCGCCGGACCAGGGGATGTTCTTGGCGGTGCCTCAGGAGCTGTGTTATCCCGCGACAAGCTCGCGCTCACCATCCCCATCGACCAGCTCCGACCTGCTTCTGTCGTCTCCCTCGCGGAGTTTAGAAGAAAGAGGACGCGAACCCGGAGTTGCTTGTCTCGAGTTGACAATCGATTCTACTTTTTTTCTGATTGGAAGCTGAGGCGCGTGCACATGCATGTACGCCACCACGTGATCCCATTTTTCTCTCACCTTTTCCCTCCTATATATACCTCGCGATGGATTTCCTTTCTGAAAACCGAGTTTATTCGCTCAATACCAACTCAATGCTCAGCAGCTCACCATCGTTTCTTCATGCTAGTTTCTTGCATGATGAAACTAGTCATGTTCCTCTTTCCATCTTGTTAGGACCAAAGCAAGTTAAGAAGAAGAAGGAAAAAAAAAGTAGCTAGTTTGCCAATTCTATCAGCTACGTACCTCTGCCTACTGGCCTTCTCATTCTCACGTACTCCCACGAAGGCAGTATTATACAATTGGATGCATATTCAAAACCATTTATTTGGCTCATTACCTTCGATAAAAACAACAGTTAACCATTAATTGGGTCAGCAAATAATTAACTGGTGTTGTCATTTTTGTGGCTCGTCAAAGTTTTCATTGTCCCTAATGTCAACATTTGGATAGAGGGCTTTGTCGTCGACGCGGACGTGGAGAGGGTCACATCAATGATGCCGGAGCACAGGCTTGGCGCAGAGGCTCAGGCTACGACCTCGAGGAGATGGATGTCCTGCACTTTCGGCAGGGCGCCATCAGCTAGGAGTGGTGCCGGATAAAGTTGCAGTTGGGATGGGACTTGCCGTCAATCCCGCCTCCCGTCCCGACAGAAAAATCCGCTAAACCCATATATGCCATCCCTATTTACTTTACTGCTGTAAAAATGTGTTTATTTTGGGTGACTTAAGTACCTCGTTTTGTTTTCTTGGCGTTGGTGGTTTATTGTTATTGTACTCGTTTGCAAAGGAGACAGATCGGCCGATATCACTGCTTTAGTTTAGGGATGGCACGAGTCTTGACCCACATCAAATTTTGGTGCTCCAACCGAATCATGCATGGTCACGTGTACTTGTTTTACACTCCAACGCCCACTGCCGGCCACTCGACTGAACGCGCCTTTTCCGACGGCGTACGTGCTCCTTTTATATAATTACCCCTGACGCTATTTTATCTCACCTTTTTCCTCCCGTTGACACCCTGGATTCGTGCTGCTACTTCGCGGTAGATGTATTTTCTTTTTCTTTCGACGTATGGATTTTCATTCGTGAAACCTGATTGATTTTCTTCGCTCGCCATCACCAACTCAACGGTCAGCTCACCAACAAATTCCTCGTTTCTTCACCATGGATAAAAGCCAGGTTTCCTCATGCTAGCTTAGCTAGGTAGGTAGCTAATTCCTCATAATAAGTTTCTTCTTCCCTCCGATGGATTAGCTCGCGCAGGGCCACATACGCTTGGGCCAATTATTTGGATGATTAAGGAGGAGATGGTTTGGGTTCGAAACAAAAGTCACGTGACTAGGTAGAACCAGCTGTGGTTAATTAATCAGCGCACAGGACGGCGTCCATTCACGCCGAGCCGGAGCTGAAGGCGTCCGCCGGAACCAGCCCAATCACCGGCGCTCTGCTGCAGAAAAAACGGAGACGTACGGCGGAGGAGCTGCAACCAGGGGACGCTGTGGAGCCCGTCGGAGCGCCGGCCTCCTTCGCCGGAGCGTCGCCGATTCACGGCCACGGCGGACGTACGGCGCCAGCCACGCGAGGATCCTCACGCCGCCTAATCACGCAACGGCGGCGACCGGAGATTCGACTTCTACGGACAGCACGCCGGTGCGCAGCAGCACAGCCGCCTGCCTCCGTCTTCCCTTTTTTTTCCCTTTCTTTTTTCCTTATTTTGAGACAACAGCTCGTGCGTGGCGACCCGCATGTGAGAGCCGCGATTGCCCCTAGTCCGTACACTTCCATTCCTACTCTTGTTTTTACTTAATACGGAGTATTATTTACTCTTCTTTGTTCTCCTACTTCTTTATTATTATTATTACTGCCCCTCTACAATTATATTTATTACTAGTATTATTGTTACTACTTAACTACATTCAAACCCTTTTCAACTTTTTTTTTGCTATCAGATTACTGGATTTTAAAACGGCCTTCCAACGCAACACATTGGACGTCCAAATGACTTTCAATTTGCCCTACGTTTTTTTTCCTTTTCCTTTCTTGCCGAGTTTACTCCGGGTTTGTGGACGGCGGTGGCTCCTGTTGCCGCACAAGAGGTGTGTGTGTGTGTGTGTCCCTGTGGTACGGGCTGGCGGCGCTTCGGTATCCGCCTTGCTGTCCGGCCGCGTTGGGGATGTGGATGCTTGATTGATCTGGGCGATTGGAGGCTTCGACTTCCACGTCGAAACACGAGGAACTTTCCGCCAATCAGAACCGATCTACTCGGGTCCGATTATAGAAACATCGACAACGACAACTATGATATCAACATCGCCTGCCGGTTCCACCAACAAGGAGCGCTCGGATCCGATGATGCAGAGCAACGTCGGCTCCGCCGCAAGCTTAGAAGATCTCGCTAATCTACCCGACGACGTCTCTTTCGGCTCCTGCAGGCTGCAACAGTGCATATTCGGGTCGAACCCCGAGGACCACGTGCTCGAAGGACATCATCGACAATGGAACAGTGCATATTCAGGTCGAACCCCGAGGACCACGTGCTCGAAGGACATCATCGACAATGGGCACGATGATGGCGACAACGCGGACTCCGGAAACATGAAGGTTAACTTGTACTCCAATTTTTGTACTAATCAGTTCTACTCAGCATGTCCTCATGTGTGTATGGTTAACATAACTCAAGTCGAAGGAGAAGTCGAAGATGCATCTGATGATGATGAGTACGGGAATTCAAGATTAGATCCCACTCGCATCGGCAGTGATGTAGCGTACTCGTCGGTACCTAAGTAGAATCGAAAATCTCCAGAAAAATCCAGCACCTTTTTTGGTGTCGGCGAACTTGCGGGCCAGTTTTGGAGGCCGAAAAGGCCTCTTTTGTGCCCGGAGATTTTCTCGATGGATCCCGTGGTCTGACTTCGCTACAGTGCAAATAGAATCCCTTGAAGTGTTAAATCGCGGGGTTCCAGAAAAGCGCAAGTCCAGCGGCCGGGGAGAAAGTCCAACTTCTCGAGATGGTTCTGACGCCTGGTCACACGCCCGATTCGGAGCTCGTATGCGATGGATACGGCCTCACCAAATTACCAGCACATGAAATCATGGGACATCAAATTTCTGGGGAAGACGCAGCGAGTATGTAGGCGCTGAAATTTGGGCGGGAAAACCTGACGCTGCGCTAAACTGGGCGGGAAAAGCTGTCGGTACGAAAATTTGGGCGGAACCTACCGCCAACGTCGTGGCCTCCCACATACGGAGCACGAGAGAGCGTTGTTAATCTCCGGACAGCTGGAAACACGAGGCGGCCATACACCCGCCGAGCCAGAGTCGAGCCATGCATATCCACAACCCACAACAATAACACGCTCGGTTGCGACGACCTACTCGATGGTAGGCTAGAAGCCTAGAACGGCCGTACATCGGCAGTGGCGCCGTAGCCAAATTAAGCATGTGGCCCCGCCGCGGGACGACGTTGAGTTGGAAAGCTACCAGACTTCAACTTTGACTTCTCCAACGACTCCGAGTTGAACTAGATGTTTGCACCTCACGCGGGCTACGGCGCCATTGCCGATGTACGGACGTGATTTGATGGTAAGCCTAAATAATTAGTTAGTAAGTAGTAGTAGCACTCGTACTAATACTAGCACCTTTACCTATCGATCTCCTTCAAATTAATGGATCACGTACTACGAATTAAGCGCAGCTGTAGATGCATGTGCACGTGTATGCCGCACGCAGGGAAAACAACCCAAAGCAAATGTAATCTACTACTACTCACTATTTTTGCTGGTGCATGCGGGAGAAAAGGAGGCAGGCGCGCGCGTGTCGACCGAATAACGCTACTGTAGGAGCGAGCGAGCGAGGGAATTAATTAAGTGCTACCGGAACCGACGATCAAACGGCGGCTCGGCTGCGTGTCCTGCTCGGCTGTTGTCCGCGCGGCGCGTGTCACCATCAATCCACGCTGCGTCGACGGGCAAATGTCGGGGCCGTACGTCCGATCCAGGGCAGCGGTCCAACGTGACCCTTGGTGTAGAGATGGCTACGCCGACGGCCACCCTCGGTGTACACCAGGGAGGGAGATTACACCGGTTCATCATGGTGGTCCTTATCCAGGCAATTCTGCCGGTACTACTCCCGCTTCTTCTCCCGGTGCTTCTCCCGGTGGTTCTTCCGCAGCTTCTACTGCAGCATCGCGTCGGCCCGGGCCGGTGTTCGACAGACGAGGAGTTTGCTAACCTCTAGTTATCTCATGTTGTCTCATGTATCTCTTATCGACACTATGGCACTATGTATGCATACTATGACACTATGTATGCACACTATGGCACTATATATGCACTTCATGTTATGTCTATTTGCACTTCATGCGAAGTTCCTGTGAATTTTATGTGCTGCCAAACCTGGAAAACGCACAAAAAAGCAAGAAAAAACGAAATGGTCCACGGTACCACGGCCTCCCCCTCGGCGTAGGGAGCGCCAGGGCTGGCCAGGATGCGCCGCGTGGCATCGTACGCCGACGGCCTCCCCTCGGCGTAGGGAGCGCCGTGGCCGGCCGGCATGCGACGTGTGGCAAGGTACGCCGACGGCCTCCTCCTCGGCGTAGCGAGCGCCGTGGCTGGCCAAGATGCGCCGCGTGGTAGAGTACGCCGACGGCCACCCCTCGGCGTAGCTATAACGGCCGTCAGCTTGACGTCGCCCGTTAGCGTGCTACGCCAAGGGCTAGTACGCCGACGGGTGGGCCTCACCCTAGGCCCTCACCGTCTGCGCCGACGGTCGTCGATATGCCGAGTGCCACGTGGCTTCTGCCGAGGCTTACCTTCCCCGAGGAGCTACGCCGAGGGCCCCCGTCCGCCGTAGCGTACGCCGAGGGTGAGGCGGTGGTACGCCGAGGGCCGCCGGCCGTCGGCATCTGGCCATATTCCTGTAGTGTATATACTAAGTAGAAAACCTTGAGCGTCACGCCCACGCGCCTCGAGTCAGATTCATCCATAAAAGTTCTCTGGATTTACTGTCAAATAATTTATCAGCAATGAGGATTTACTGAATTATTTATAAAAAAATGAATGAAAAAGGATAATAATAGATTATATTCGCTATTCAGCTGTAGTAGCTTCCGTTCACTCTGGGCATTCCCGGTTTAGCACTGTTTGTGCAGTTTCATCGATCAACACCATTGCGCACGGTTCTTTGTGGGCTGGTCTGGTTCGGACGACTATTCACAAACGAGAAGAAGTGACGGTGTGGTCTGGGCTGGATTAGGCGGTGTGAGCGGTTTGAGGCCAGTTTCAATCGCTATTTTGTGCATTAAACATCGCTGGTTCTTCACCAAGTAGATGTTGTTGAGCTTGCATCCGCATGTGGGCCAGTTCGTGCAGCAGGGCCGAGTTGCTGCAACGCAGCCGCTGGTTCTTGTCTATCGTGACCGCCGTGCTGGCCGTGCGGCCGCACGCGAGGACACCCGGTCGACCGAGCCCTCTGCTCCCGGCCTCCAGCCAATGCGGCTGCGTGAACTGATGGTCAGGACAGTTCCCGTGCCGGCGACCCACACCCGTCATGGATCCTCCTGGCCGGCTCGTCCACCGGCAATCCACCATTGATCCAGCGTAGATGAACCACCGCAAGCTTCGTCCGGCGAAGATGGTGGCGGGTAAGGCCTGAAGCGGGCGCGAGGGCGGCCAGATTGGCCGCGGCGGGAGCTCCACCGAGCGCGGCGGGAGCTCCGCCGGCGAGAGGTAGAAGACTCTGCGGTAGTTACCACTACCGCAACAACGGCCTCACGGCGCCTTCGCCAAGCGCAAGTCGAAGCGGTACCGCCGTGGACGCGCGCCCTCCCCTTCCGCGGCCTCGTCGTCCTCGGGGTCGAGCTCCCGCCAGCACCCGCCGACGGCGTTGGTGGCGAAGATGGAGGTCGACACCGAGCCGGAGCTGGAGCCGCTGCGCATCCCTCACTTCACCGCGGGCGACTACCTCGACAACGAGCAGTTCAAGCTCGTCCTCCCGCAGCTCGGCGTCAACGCGGGCCTCGCGCCGGACGACTTCATCGCGGAGCGCGAGCTCGACACCGTCGTCGGCCTCGTCGCGCGCTCTAGCCAGAAGGCCGCCGAATCGAGCATGAGCGCGTCTTTGCGACCTCGTCAGCGACTAGGAGTGAGGAGCCGACGCGCCGCCGCCACGACACAGGGCTCCGGTGAGTATCCCGGAGCCAATTTTGCTGCAATGTAGTGTCGTGGCGGCGGGAATTGTAGTTGCTTTTGATGTAAGTAGTTGAATTTAGGATCAATGCAAGCATGAACTCTCCGATCAAACTGTTCTTCCGTGGGGCGCGCGTTTTTTAAATGTGCGGTTTCATATGGTGTATCTAAAGTGCGTGTGAATTTCGGGTTTGAGGTTTTCTATATCTGCTAGAGATGCTCTAAGTTGGGCGAGCCAGGAATAAACCCCCTATGTGGTGCGGTGCAGGTTGGACATCTCAACTAGACCAGATGTCCGAGCCAACCAGCAACATAAGTACTAGTTGAGAAGAACGTGTGAGCTCGACTGACGTAATCATGACAAGACATGCCTGCTCTCCATGCAATAAATGCATGCATGGTTTTAGTAGTACTTCTCCTTCTTTCCCGCCGTCACATACATGTCAAACTCTAAATAGTACTACGTAGTTTACTAGCGGGCTGCATTGTAACATGTACCACTTGTTTACCTGGCCGGCCGCACAGAGACAACAAGGCCTACATAAAGCCCAGACAACGCGCATGTGGGCGATGGCCTTTGTTTTACCCAACATAAAACTGCACAACCGTCCAGAAACGAGGCAAGAGGAGGGATTTTAGTCCCACATCGGCTAGAGGCGAAAGTTGGGAGCAACTTATAAGGGCAGCTCTTCTAGACATGTAAATTGCTAGAAACACACATAGGGCTGCGGTACACATAGCGCGTGCGCTCGCGTGAATATTCGCGACTTAAGACTTTGGACGCTTGGCGACGGCGCGGACTAGCGCATATAATCTATCCTTTTTTGTATAGAAATACTAGAGTTTTTTTTTATAATTGTGGACAGTAAATCGCCATGCCGAACCCCCATCCCCAGCCCACGTGCGTCTGCACGTACACCAGCACCGACGACGCCACGAGGGCGCCGATGTTGATGGAGAAGTAGACTTATTTAGCAGTACAGAGTATGAACTCGTGTACTGTTAGTATAGAGTACTAGTATGCGGGTGTGTACACATAGATCAGCTGGTTGCACCAGCATCAGGGCTACGGCGCCGTTAATCATCAATTTCTCTTTGGGGCGAGCACCAACCAATCATCCTTCTCAAGTCCTCATGTTCCTAGTATTCTTCTCAGATCGATGGCGACTGCCGACTGGGCGCACGATGCTTCAGTCCTCGAGCACACGCACTATATTCAGCTCGTCCGTGCATGTGGCCATGGTTTTGGACTAAATTAACCGTGCGTGCGCAACGGCGGCGTACGCAACGCTCAGCAACTTATCGCGGTCCCTTTCGCCTGCCGGCGTTGGCTAGCTACTACTCCCTCCGATTTAAGGAATAAGGCGTCCTCGTTTTACGTGTTTTTGACCAAGAATTGCTTCAAATATAATACGATTATGTGTATAAAATTGGTATTATTAGAAATTGTTTTTCAATACGAATCCAATGATACTAATTACATATAATATAATCAAGATTTTGTTGCTCAATTTTTATGGTCAAAGTTCGTCTTGAAATACGCGTGCGCCTTATTCCTTGGAACGGAGGTAGTAGCTAGTACCCGTGCTTGGCACGCCCTCTCACGCAAAACCACTTGCACACGCACGAAGTGCACGATCCAAGTCGCATCGCACGCATGGGCACGGACCACCGAGTAGAACTACTCTAGTCGTTGACGAACTATGCTGATAAACTGCTCCCTCTATCTTAAAATAGAGCCTATCGAGGCAGTCTAATTCCTCTTCTCTAGGGTCGAGCAGTGATGCATTAAGAAAGAGCAGCAACGGTTTTGTCAAGCAAATAGAAAGAGCTGCTCGTCAAGCTAACCCAACCGGAGATGGGGAAGACGCGATTGGCCGGGCGCCTCAGCGGAGGCGAGGTCGGGACCTCACCGAAGATGGGGACGACGCGGTTGGTCGCGAGGAGAGTTGAGGCCTAAAACTTTGGGTTGAGGGTAGTGGTGCGGGCAAGGCAATGTACATCAACGACTAGGGCTGGAGCCGGGATTTAATCACGTGGGGACGATCCACTATCGAAGCAAAAAAAAAAAAAAAAAAAAAAGAATCACCTCCCCAAACAACAAAATATTTTTTTAAGGAGTATCATTGTAGTTTAATTTTACCCCCACCGAAAACAATTGCAATCGTGTGCATAATAGCTAACAATGATGAACAAATCCAGATACGCACTATGTTAACAAGATTCAGAATCAAACTCTCTGATATATGACACTAAATACCTTGCCAAAAAACATATCATACGAAAGTTTAATATAGACGAATGAAAATATTAGAGAAGGACTTGAGCATCTTTGTGGTGTTCTTGCCATTGCATTTGGTGCATCGGTTTGAGTTCTCCACGGTGATTCGTGGAGGTGAAAGCAAAAAGGTTGTTACTCTTGGGTTCTTGGAACCCTAGACGGATTCTAGGCCTTTGTGGCGATTTGTTGGGAGCCTCCAATTAAGTTTTGGATGTGTGCCCCAATCTTTGTCTAAGGCCCGGTTTCCGCCTCGAAGGAAATCCCTTAGTGGAACCGTGACCTAGGCCTTTGTGGCGAGGGTCACCGGAGATTTAGGTGAGGCGCCTTCGTGGCGTTCGGTGTGTGGTGTGAGTACCGCATCTCGGGGTGAGGCCTTTGTGGCGTTGGTGTGCATCGAGCAACCACACCTCAAGGTGAGCCTCTTGTGGCGTTCGGGAGCACTAAGCAACCGCACCTCTCCACCGGAGATTAGCACTCGCAAGAGTGTGAACTCCGGGATAAATCATCGTCTCCCGCGTGCCTCGGTTATCTCTATACCCGAGCTCTTTACTTATGCACTTTACCTTGTGATAGCCTTCGTGCTTGAAGTTATATATATCTTGCTATCACATACTTGCTTGTATTGCTTAGCATAAGTTGTTGGTGCACATAGGTGAACAATAGTATATAGGCTTTGGGCTAGACAAAGTAAACGCTAGTTTTATTCCGCATTTGTTAAGCCCATCTCGTAAAAGTTTTAAATCGCCTATTCACCCCCCCCCTCTAGGCGACATCCGTGTCCTTTCACGCGGCCGACGTGCGCCGCTCGCCGTCGTTCGTTCAAGAACGGTTGTAACTAGCCAGCCCAAGTTACGCGTTCGTACTATGGTTCTTCTTTGTTCCAGCATTCCTCCACCCAATAACGCCTCCCAGCGATCCGATTATTTTGCTATTTTGCTATTTGTTTTCTTTTCTTATGGTTTTTTCAATATAAACATTTTAGAAAATTTGAACATTTTTCAAATTAGAAAAAATGTTCACATTTTTAAAAATGTTCAGATTTCAAAAGTTTCATATTTTGAAAAATGTTCAAATATTGAAAATGTTCGATTTCAAAAAATATTTAGACTTAAAAATTCAAATTATAAAAATGTTCTGATTTTAAAAAGTTTCATATTTTGCAAAAATATTCAAATATTGAAAAAAATTACATATTAAAAAATGTTCAAATTTGAAAAATATTAAGATTTATAAATTGTTCAGATTTCAAAAAGGTTCAAAATTTGAAATATTAAAATTTGAAAAAGAAATCGCAAATTAAAAAAATCAGATTTGAAAACGTAACAAGAAAACAGGAAAACAAAAAAAATCAGGAAAGCAGAAAAAAAAAAGAAAACCGAAAAAACTAGTAACCAGAAGAAAAAAAACCAGTCTCCAGGATCCTACTTCTACCGATCGGAGGAAAATGGGCCGGCCCAAAGCATCGCATTCTTTTTCACTTAACTGGACTGTTACATGCCTGCTCCTTACGACGGAGCACAGTTAGGCCCGGTGGAAAAAGAATGCGATTTCAGGTCCAGATCGCCAAGGACAAGCCCAACTAACCGTACTCGGATTGAGCCCACTCTACCCAGCCAGCAGCAGCTGTTGTCCGAGTGATAAGTGAAGTGAGATGCCCCTTCCAGAAAGAAAAAACTAATGAACGAGATACGCATCCATGATCCATGCATGCATTATGATCGCCCTGCATATTTGGCTGTTCGTGTTTTGCATGACGATGGCAGGCCCACATCCAGCGTATCTGCGTATGCTCGTGAGCTCTGCTGGCTGCTGCTGCAACTGATGATAAATTCGTATTTTCATCGAGTGCACCATGTCCTTTTTTCCACGATAATGTTTTCGCGTGTGCATCTTTTCTTCGGAACTAATACGAAATGACATGACGATCTTAAGTGACTTCTTTTTGTGTGAGGCAAACGTGATTGTATTAATTAGTAACAGTTGATTACGACCCGAAGGATACGACTCATAAGAGACTCTGGAGCCGCATCTAACCAAACTTCAGTCCTATTTTGAAACATACCAAATCTAGCTAATCATGACTTACACTATTCTGCCCTCGAGGAATTTTACTAAACGCTTCGTGGCTTCTCACGCCACCTGCAACTCTGGTGCTGAGCTCACCATGAGTTCTTCTTCCGCTTTACCTGGTCGACGCTGCTGCGCGCCAGAGCTCTTGCGGAAGTTCTTCTCCGATCTCAGCTCGGGGCTCACAGTTGACACCACCCCAAGTGGCATGTTCCCCGGTGGTGGCGTCAACTCCCGAGCAGCGAGATCTCCTGACTGCGGTGGAGAAGACCAAGGACCTGATTGCTTTTCCATTCTTAGTCCTAGGGTCTGTTCTGTAAAAGTCGCGGCCTTATCTGCTTTTCCCCAATTTGTTAGGGGCCTCGATGTAAGTTGTAACCCATTGGCAGATTAATGAAGCAGCCTCTGGGACCTTCGGGTCCTCCCTTGTTCAAAAAAAAAATTGCTCAGATTTGATTAGCAGCCTTAGGTCCTCCATCAGATGACTCCACCATGATATCATTCATGCAGCCATCAAGGGCCAAGCGGATGCCTTCCAAACATGCTTGTAGCTCATACTCGAGTGCCGAGGAACAAAACTTCAAGGATCTGCATGCGGAGAATATGATAGAGCCATCATCGCGCCTCTGGATCATTCCAGTCCCAGCAATGCCAGTCTGTGCAATGTAAGCACCATCTATATTAACCTTGACCGTACCATTCGGAGGCCTGGACCAAGCCTCTGCAGTAGATGGTTGTTGTAGCTTAGCTTCCACTGGCTGACTAGTAGCCCTCTTCCCTTTCACAATTTCTTCGGGTGTGAGCCGACCAATATTGTCGAGGTTTTGGATATAGCTACATATGAAACGCTTAGATCCTTGAATCGCTGGAAGTATCTTATCGTGTGTGACTTCATTGCGAGCATACCATACCCTCCAAGCAATCATCAATATGCGGCCACATATCTCAAGCGGTACTCCCAGCAACCAGGCCTCCATCCAGTCATCCTGGATAGGAGCCACAATCCTCGGTATCGGCCATATTTCTATCATTGCCTCCAACAGGCCAGCAGCATGTGGGCATTGGATCAAGGCATGATAGGAGTCTTCCACCAAACTTCCACATATACGGCACCCGCCATCGACTGGCAGATGTCTTCGTTTTTATTTGCCTCCATCGCTAGAGCGTTTGAAACCGCCTTCCATGCAAAGATTCGAACCTTTTCTGGTATATTGCACTTCCAAATTTTCTTCCAGATGGGTTTATCTCCATGTGGAGATGTACTAGACGCTCCCACCACCAGATCTTGTTGAGCTATCCGCAAACCTATATGGTATGCACTTCTTACTGAGAGTATTCCATTTTTTCTCCATATGCCATGCCAAGAAATCATCCGACATGCGGCCAGAAATTTTAATACACATGATCACTTTAGCGTCTATAGGAGGAAATGTTTTACGTACTAGCGCCTCATCCCAATTTCCATGATCATCCAGCAGGCTAGCCACTCGAATAAGACGTGACTTCCCCTTATCACCAATAACTTTAAGTTCATGCTCCCGTGGGATCCAATTGTCGCGCCAAATACGGATTGAGCGACCATTTCCAACTCGCCAGATAAGTAAGTGACTTGATGAAGCATGACACCACCACGACTTAGTATAAACAAATGCATCAGTGCAACCAAATGTATAGATCGAAACAGACACCGATCAAGCAGAGCCAGTGCCACTTTCTCGGAAATCAAGTGCCACCGAATTGCGTGAACAAATGAGAGATGTCCTAATTAAGCAAGTACCAGTATGTCTAATTGCGGAAGGCAAGCCATGAAAACTAGAAGGTATTCATAACCATACGGCTCATGGCGCACAGAGATAATGTTTCCTGGAGTTTGGATGATTTTATGGAAATCATGAGAGAAAATGCGGCATCGGACGAGTGAAATGTTGGATGTGGGGATTTTTCTCGCAATTATCGGACGCCGTAGCTCGTAGGATAGCAGGTTTAATCAAGCTAGATCCGGCCATGAGAAGGCATCCCGATTGAAAATTAACTTCAACCGACTGATGCTTGTCGCCCGTTGTTTCTACATGCAATGATATATGGTGAAATCTATATTGAACTTGCAAGAGTAACACCGAACATCTAGGAAATATATCAAGCATGGCGGTGTTTAACCAGCTCGACGCACGACTACCCTGAAAAAACTATCACAACAACTATAAACAAAAGGTGGCAAACAAGGCAAGGTGGGGATGCTACACACAAGTATAATTAAGTGCAACCAAATCAAGATAGGAACGGACGCAGATCGAGCTAAACCATCAACACTTTCTCGGATCACAAGGGTGACCAGACTGCATAAATAAATGAGAGATGCCCTAATTAAGCAAGAAGCAGTGGCCCAATTAAGGAAGGTAAGCCAAGCGAGCAGGGGTAACAGTGGCTCATGGCGCACAGAGGAGACAATGTTGCCACGACTCTGGATGATTTTGGCAATCAGAGGACGAAATATGTCTACTAAGTTTCAAATGAACAAGGGAATTGTTGAATGTTGAGTTTTCTTATGTTAGCGGTTTAAGTCGAGATCCCACGGTTAAGAAGGCAGCGGATTGAAAAACAATTTCAGGAGACTGATGCCTAGTGTTGAAGTGTATAAGTAGATTGCCTAGCCCTTTACATAAGTTCGGACTTTTGGTTCAAGTGGCGGGTGCATGAAGCTTAACATGGTATCAGAGCCCCAGGTCTGGAGTTCAAATCCTGGCTTTCACAATTTATTCTAAATTCCCCACAGCCTCCTGCCGCGCCCGGCCTCCCGCTGCCTCTTTGCCTTTCTACACATGTTGACTTGTCTTCTCGTCTTCCCGTCACACGTGAGAGGGGGTGTTGAAGTGTATAAGTAGATTGCCTAGCCCTTTCCATAAGTTCAGACTTTTGGTTCAAGTGGCTAGTGCATGAAGCTTAACACCTAGGAATCTATCTTTATTTTCAGCTTCGGCATAGGTGGCGAGAGTGCTATATTGATCTCAAAAGAATAACACCAGTCATCCAAATAAATACATATGTCGCCAACATAACCTCTATAAACAAAGATGGCAAACAAGGCAAGTTGTGGTTGATTACACACACATTGCAACCAAATCAAGATCGAGCTAAACCTCGCCACTTTCTCGGAGCTCCAACGAGACCAGAGTAGCTAGTGCTTAAACAAAGGAGAGATGCCCTGATTAAGCAAGGAGCTTAGGAGGAGGAGTGGCCTAATTGTGGAAGGCAGGCGTACGGAAGAGACAATAGGTAGGGGGGCAAGGCAACAGTGGCTCATGGCGTACGGAAGAGACGCTGCCCTGTTTGGCCGATGCCCCAAGAAACGGCTCATCGATTTTGACCCCTAAACCCATGCATCAGGAATCGTTCAGACTTCAAAGCCATTAGTTTAGTGCAGATGTGGTTTACAACTGACTTGCTGACTCACGGTTAGCTCAATAAAGCTTTTGTGGGGGGAAACAACAAGGTCAAATCCCAACGTGTTGCAACTCTTATTATACATCTAATGGTTATTGCTAGTCATTTCTCTTCGCCCCGCCCCATCACAGAGGAGTGCCAAAAAGCTGACACTCTCCGCCCCGCCTCTTTTCCTCCAGCCGACGAGCAGAAGAGCGCCCCCTTTCCTCCACGGCACCTGCCAGGCTGTTAAATCTTCCAGGACATGCGCCTCCTCCTCCATCTTTTCTCTTCTCTGCTCAATTATTTAATAAGCCAGCGACGTGACTGCCAGCCTGGCTCAACAACATTTAATTAATGGATGGACTGGACCGATCCATTTTTAATCCCTAAACCTGATTTTTTCTTTTCTTCTCTCGCCACTAGTACTGGAGTACTACTACTGCTCGCTAGCTAGCCTCGCTCCCGTGAACTTTCCATTTCTTCCTTGCTCACCATTGATTTTTCGTTTCATTCATCCTAGTAGCTAATTTCTGACATGACCTCTCCACATTTTCTACACCTGTGTACTGTCAAACTCCAGATAAATAGCTCACTCAACTCCAATCATACACGATCAGAGATCCATATCATTAACACGTCACCTTCTCAAACTGCAAACAACCATCAGGCGCAAAAATCGGACCCAAGTTCCCCCTGAAATACTATTCCACATGGAGTACCTAGGGTTTTCTTCTTCACCTGAAATGAAATGACACAGAATGTTTCAAAATGGTGCATACCAGATATTAGACCAAACAGCTACGGACCTAGGCAAAATGACACAAACAAGAGAGGACCAAGTCTCTGCATTTGCGACATCAAACTGCAGTTCATACTGCACAAGTATACTGAGGAACAAGCAGCAATACATACGAAAACTACAGGCTAACAGCAATTCATATTGCTGTCTACCAGATGCACCACCACAGCGGCTTGACCAAAAGAAGCAACTGGCCAGCCACCGCGAAGCACATCGGCGAGGGACTTCTTGCTGGACCAGAGCCCCATGCCGCGAGGCTCAGACAATCCCCAAGCGGGTTGCACAAAGTAGAAGAATCTACCGGCTCATTCTTAGTCCTCATCTTCTTCTTCTTCACCTGAAAAGAAATAACAAAGCATCATTCAAAATGGTGCAGACCATATATACAAGAAATAGCTAGGCACCTAGGCAAACTGAAACAAACAAGAGCAGACCAAGTCTGTGCATTTGCAACAAACTGCAATTGATACTGCACAAGTATACTGACAAACAAGCAGCAATACATAGAAAACCTACAGGCTGGCCTTTTTGTAACAGCAAAACGGAGGTAACTACTGCATGTATATGGAGGCTTAAATCATTCTAAACTTGACACCTTCCTGAGCTCTAGCTCTTGTCCTGCAACTTGAATACAAGACACTACTAGCAAGTATATTTACTCAAACAAACTTGCTGTCCATGAACAGGAAGCAATGCTAGGGAACATGGCAAATTCCTGTCCAACCAACCTGAACCAAGCCATGAATTTAATCTAGAACATATTTGATGCATTAATTCTGCGCGTGAGCAAATGGAAGCTTCGCACTGCATTTAAAATAGAACAATCATAATCAGTATATATATGCAATAGTCGATTCTCAGCCACCTGAGTGGCTCCACGCTGCACTTGAGGATGCTGCCGATGGTGTTCGCCACCGACACCGCCTCCCGGTACCCCCTTCACACCCCGCATCTCCTCTTCCAGTATGATTTGAACCTGAAGAATATGCAAGATTCTCAGTACTGCCGTATGTATCACAAACATCAAAGCAACTTAGCACATATACTAGTGCCTATGCACACAACCATTTTTCGTTTACTCAAACGCAAGATTCCTATACTGCCTACCAATTCACCATCAAAAAAGGCAATTACATAGAGAAGAGAAGGGCTCAGCAGCAGCAGCAGCTTACTGGGGAGGTGGTCTGCGACAGCCAGGAACACGGAAATGTGGTCGCTGGCAGCAGCTCCGGTAGGTAGCAGCAGCAGCAGCAGACACCAACACCAAGCCTTGTCTAAACTGTCGACAAATCACAGCACAGAACAGATACGGCATGAGGCAGAGCAGCGATGCATTCTCGCAGCAGAGAAGAAGCATCTGAAGATGGTAGGAGGAGAGTCTGACCTGGGTCGTGCGTGGGGAAGCAGCGAGCAAACTTGCGACAGAGAGGAGCTAGAACTTCCCCAGCTCCACACAGCCACCTGAGTGCCTCCATGATGTTGGCCACAACACAATGCTTCCTCCTCCTGGTTCCCTTCCGACACAGCCAACCCCTGAAAAAATATGCAAGGGTCTCAGCACCGCATATGCATCACAACCATTCTTCGTCATCCATAGATGCAAGATCCCTAGACTGCCTACCAGTACAACATCAAAAGGGGAAATTTTGGTTGTGCAAAACACAAATTACATGGAGAAGAGGGCTCACCACCAGCAGCAGCAGCAGCAGCATGTTGGGGAGGTGGTCTGCGACAGCCAGGCATGAGCTCGGAAATGTGACCGCTGGCAGCAGCTCCGGTAGACATCAGCACGCCAAAGAGCAGAAACGGCGTGAGCAGTCCAGCGATGTAAAAAGACATTTTTTTGCAGCAGCGAAGCAAGTGAAGGTTGCTAGGAGGAGAGTCTGACCTAGGTCGTGGGGAAAACTTGCCGAGGTCGACGGCGTCCTCCTGGTGGCTCCCCTTCTATCTTGGCTTGGCGCTGATGCGGTAGGATCCGACCCGGCGGAACCGGGACGGCCGCCGTCCCCAGGTCCGATGCGCGCGAGCAGGAGGCTGATTACGCCGCGGTCGCCGGATCTGGAGGCCCAGCCGACGGACGGTCGCCGGGGAAGGGGGGGGCGGCCTTGCCGGCCCGCCTTGCAGAAAGCTTGGCCGTCAGCAGCCGCGGGCGGCGCTTGGACGCGCCCGTTCTGCGAGACCTCGTCGGAGGTGAGGCGGAGCTGTGCGGCCGGCGGGGAGAGGTCGACGGCGGCCGGCGGGGAGGAAGGAGGCGGCGCGCGGGGTTGGGTTGGGTTGGGTGAGAGAGGAGGCGGCGCGCGGGGCTGGGTTGGGTGGGACTGAGGATGAGTGAGGGTTCGGTCGGTGTGTTTTTTTCACCCAAAGGATCAGATTTCGTCTCGCGCCCACTCTACCCAAATTTTGGTGGCGCCGCGCCCACTTCACCCAAATTTTGGCGCCGGTCAGATTCTTGTGCCAAGTCAGCAATCCGCGGCACTGCTCTCGAATTGACATCTCAGCCCTTCAATTCTTGCAGATCCAATGGCTCACATCTCATCTCTCCCTTCTCCTACATCTACTGCCCAAATAGATGGATATTTCCGCTCATCCGGCACATGAGCACTCTGACGCCGAGATGCAAATGAGCACGGCGCGCACAACCTTAATTTGCTCCGACTTTTTTTTTATGTGTGTGTGTACCCTTCAATGCATCTAGTACCTAGCTCCACACACACACGCGCGTGTGTTACCCGGTGTCACAAGCTTGCACCTGTGTCGCATATGTGCACACATCATCGAACTCGACATGGTGGGTACATTCTTTTCTGGAAATGGTTCAATGAATACGGTTTGTTGAAGCACAACAACAACAAGCCTGGGATAACACAAGTTGGCGTGGGAACCTCGATAAGAGCAATCGTGCCATGTTGGTGGTAGAGGACCTATATATGGAGTGTCGAGAATGCGCAACGTGTTGGTGTGATGTCCACATCTCCCGCCTAGCTGAAGGAAATGTCGAGTCTTGCGTAAACCGAGGATCCACGAACCGAGACGGTGCCTCGAGAAACCCTCTAGGTGAAATGCTAGACTCTAGGAGCTCCACTTACGACCACACAACACCCCAAGGCTCGGTGGTGGAGGGTACGTTTCGGGATCCGTGGTGAATTGGTGGTCTGTGGGGGTGAGGGAGATTGTTGTGGTGATGGGAGGCCACATCCATGATATGAGACTTCTGGATGACATATATATGACACGGGGTGGAAGGTTCAATAGGAGAGAGCGGACTGAAGATAGTAATTTTTTGGGAAAAGGAGAGAGATGCACGAGAGAGTGGGGCACATCGGTGGCGACTAGGAGAGAGAGTACGTGACATCAAAAGATTATTACGATGGCGGATACACATGAAATAATAGTCATCAAACATTGGTAAACCACGAGTTTATCACTCTAGGAATAAAGCTCATCAAATGAAAATGACATAAAATAATAGGGTTTATCTACTTTTGTATAGTGTGATAACAAATTAAATAAAGTATAATGCATGGCTTGTAAAAAATGTATACAATGTACGCGACCCTCTTTACATCAACCTTACATATTCATATGATATGAGGATCACATGCCCACCTCGCGAGATTTCGAGCGTCGCCACTTGCCGAGGAAGATATAAGCTTCTAAGGGAAGGAGCGACTCCATCCACCGTAGTTAACTCCGATGCAGAGTTGCTGGTGTTGATGAACTCTGAAGGTCGTTGTAGCTTCCCACGTGCTTTTCACATGCACACTACCCCATCGAGCGCCGAACATCGAGACCTCGAGTTTCCCTCCACCCTCATGCCTATCGCCATGACTACAAGGAGATGGTTGAGGAAGCAGCTGATCTCGATGAATCCAAGCCCAGCCCACGAGCTTTTATTGAAGAGGTTTGTAGGAAGGTTGAAGCATCCCACCGTATTCAACCAATGGAGCACAAACCTCGACAACATAATGCCACACCGACATGAAGGGCAAACACTAGATCTACTAGTACTACTATATATAAGGAAGACCCGGCCTCCCCTCCCCCATATTCTCGAGCCGTCAAAGCTACCGGATAGGAAGAGGAGAGGATTCAGAGGGAGGGGGAGATGAATCTCAATTGTGGGGTATGAGAGGAGTTAATATCATAAAACCACCACTTTATAGTTGAAATTTACCAAATGTGACCACTTTACATTTGCGGGACAAAAAACCACCACAATTTTCCAATCTTTTTCCATGAAATTTGATAGGTTGGGCCCATTTCTCAAGACCAATTTGTTGAGGTGGTTTGGGCCCCACTTGTTAGCCTAATTACAAAATCAAAATAACCGAATAGTGATTAATAAAGGGAAAAATGGATGTGAATGCATGTAGTAGCTTGCTCCACACACGTGTTTTCCGATGTCACAAACGACTTGCACATATGTCAGATATATGCACACGTCATTAGACGCGTTGGATATAACTTCCACGACATTGTTTCGGGAAAAGGTCTTATGAGTAAAGTTTTTCAAAGCACAAAAAATACGAGATAACATAATTCGCATGGAAACCTCTACGGGAACAATCGTGGCATGTACGTGGTAAAGGACATATGCGGACTGTGATGGTGTGATGTCCACATCGCTCGCCTAAAGGCAATGTAAATTCTTGCGTAAACCGATGATCCACAAATCGGGAAGGTGCCTTGATAAGGTGCTAGACTATAGGAGCTCCACTTAACACCACACAACACCGAAGGCTCGCCGGTGGATGTTAGGTGTTCAGGTCGATGGAGAGTTGGTGATTTGTGGGGCCAACGGAGATTTTTGAGGTGATGGGAGGCCATATCGATAATGGGAGACTTCCATAAGACATATGAGAGAGGGTGGAAGGTTCAATATGAGAGAGAAAGGTCGAATATGATATGTTTTGCGGAAAAGGACAGAGATGCACCGATTCACAAACCCGTGATTCCAGGAAAAAACACATAAAATGACGCATCCTCGACCTAAAAGCATTTCCTAGTTTAAACCTGGTCAGTTTCTAGCGGATTCGACGGGACACCGCAGGAAGCCACATGCATTTCCAGAATGCTAATGCACGCATATGACATGTGATAGGTGGAGCGTAGGCAGTCTCCTACCACTGCATAGGGATCTCGCACTAACCTTTAACGCCCCATTTAGTCGCTTCACAAAAAACCCGTTTTGGCACCCAGTAAATGAAAAACGGGTTGCCCGTGGGTCGGATTGGATATCCGAGCCCAGGGCCTTGCTTTCTATACCAGGGCCCACACACGTGCCCAATATTTCCTCGTTCCAACAAACTATGCCATGCCTGAGCCAGTTTCTAACACAATTTCCCTAAAAGTCATAGAACTCCGAACGTGATAGCTCTTTTCGTGAAGAGTTTTTCAAAATAACAACCTTATCCAACGTTTGACAATTGATCTAGCTACTAGGACACATAATGACGCCCCGCGACGCCACACATTTTTCGACTTTGTCCGAGATAAATTTCTAGCCAAAACGAGGCCCCCGGGACATGCGGTACCGGCTGTTACGGGAGCGGGGTGCACCGGTTCGTGAACACGCGAATCCTGGAAAAAACAACACATAAAATGACGCGCCTTAGAACTCAACACATTTTCCTAGAATTTACGCAGCGACGAAAAGTTGACCCCTAACTCAAATCTGGCTAGTTTCTAGTGGATTCGGCGGGACACCGTCGGAAGTCGTAGGCATTTCTAGAATGCCAACGCGTGCATATGGCATGTGATAGGTGGTGCGTAGGCAGTCTCCTATCACTACACAGGGTCTCACACAAACCTTAAATGCACCCCATGTAGCTGCTTCACAAAAAACTCGTTTAGGCACCCCAAAAATGGAAAATAGGTTGCCCGTGGGTCGGATTGGAAATCCGAGCCTGGGGGCTTGCTTCCCATCCCAGGGCTCACGCACGTGCCCAATATGGCCTTGTTCTAGCAAACTATGCCATGCCTGAGGCCGTTTCCTACGCCATTTGCCCTAAAAGTCATAGAACTCCGGACATGATAGCTCTTTTCCTGAAGGGTTTCTCAAAATAACGGTCGTATCCCAAGTTCGACAACTTTTCTAGATACCGGGACACATAAAATGATGTCACGTGATGCCACACATTTTTCTAACTTCGTTCAAACAGTAATCTGGCCAAAACGGGGCCCCAAGACTTGCATTGTCGCCTTTACGGGAGCCCCGCAGATCTAGCCCTTTGACCGGCCACGAATGATAGTTGACCCATGGAATTTTATCTTCCTTTGTGTTGTGTTAGGTCATAGGAACATGTAATAACAACTATTAGCACATCTTACCTCAAGATTTTCTTCCCAAGACGAAACCCTAATCCAGGAGCCCCATGAGATCTACCCCTTTGACCGGCCATGAATGACAATTGATCCATGGAATTTTATCTTCCTTTGTGTTGTGTTAGGTCATACGAACATGTAATAACAACTATTAGCCCATCTTACCTCAAGATTCTCTCCACAAGACGAAACCCTAATCAGGAGCACCCGCGAGATCTACCCCTTTGATCGGCCTCCAATGACAAGCTGACCCATGGAATTTGCTATTCCTTTGTGTTGTGTTAGTTCATAGGAACATGTAATAACAACTATTAACCCATATTACCTCAAGTTTCCCTCCATAAGATGAAACCCTAATTCGGGAGCCCATGAGATCTAGCCCTTTGACCGGCCACGAATGATAGTTGACCCATGGAATTTTATCTTCCTTTGTGTTGTGTTAGGTCATAGGAACATGTAATAACAACTATTAGCACATCTTACCTCAAGATTTTCTTCCCAAGACGAAACCCTAATCCGGGAGCCCCCGCAGATCTACCCCTTTGACCGGCCATGAATGACAATTGATCCATGGAATTTTATCTTCCTTTGTGTTGTGTTAGATCATACGAACATGTAATAACAACTATTAGCCCATCTTACCTCAAGATTCTCTCCACAAGACGAAACCCTAATCCGGGAGCACCCGCGAGATCTACCCCTTTGATCGGCCTCCAATGACAAGCTGACCCATGGAATTTTCTATTCCTTTGTGTTGTGTTAGTTCATAGGAACATGTAATAACAACTATTAACCCATATTACCTCAAGTTTCCCTCCGCAAGATGAAACCCTAATTCGGGAGCCCAGCGGATCTACCCCTTTGATCGGCCTCCAATGACAGTTGACCCATGGACTTTTCTCTTCCTTTGTGTTGTGTTAGGTCATAGGAACATGTAATAACAACTATTAGCACATCTTACCTCAAGATTTTCTTCCCAAGACGAAACCCTAATCCGGGAGCCCCCGCAGATCTACCCCTTTGACCGGCCATGAATGACAATTGATCCATGGAATTTTATCTTCCTTTGTGTTGTGTTAGGTCATACGAACATGTAATAACAACTATTAGCCCATCTTACCTCAAGATTCTCTCCACAAGACGAAACCCTAATCCAGGAGCACCCGCGAGATCTACCCCTTTGATCGGCCTCCAATGACAAGCTGACCCATGGAATTTTCTATTCCTTTGTGTTGTGTTAGTTCATAGGAACATGTAATAACAACTATTAACCCATATTACCTCAAGTTTCCCTCCGCAAGATGAAACCCTAATTCGGGAGCCCAGCGGATCTACCCCTTTGATCGGCCTCCAATGACAGTTGACCCATGGACTTTTCTCTTCCTTTGTGTTGTGTTAGGTCATAGGAACATGTAATAACAACTATTAGCACATCTTACCTCAAGATTTTCTTCCCAAGACGAAACCCTAATCCGGGAGCCCCATGGATCTACCCCTTTGACCGGCCATGAATGACAATTGATCCATGGAATTTTATCTTCCTTTGTGTTGTGTTAGGTCATACGAACATGTAATAACAACTATTAGACCATCTTACCTCAAGATTCTCTCCACAAGACGAAACCCTAATCCAGGAGCACCGCGAGATCTACCCCTTTGATCGGCCTCCAATGACAAGCTGACCCATGGAATTTTCTATTCCTTTGTGTTGTGTTAGTTCATAGGAACATCTAATAACAACTATTAACCCATATTACCTCAAGTTTCCCTCCGCAAGATGAAACCCTAATTCGGGAGCCCCGCGGATCTACCCCTTTGATCGGCCTCCAATGACAGTTGACCCATGGACTTTTCTCTTCCTTTGTGTTGTGTTAGGTCATAGGAACATGTAATAACAACTATTAGCACATATTACCTCAAGTTTCCCTCCGCAAGATGAAACCCTAATCCGGGAGCCCCGCGGATCTACCCCTTTGATCGGCCTCCAATGACAGTTGACCCATGGACTTTTCTCTTCATTTGTGTTGTGTTAGGTCATAGGAACTTGTAATAACAACTATTAGCACATCTTAAAGTACACGGTTAGCCAACACGCGAGACCAATATAAAAGCACACATACTATATAAAATAAGGAGCACAAACATATTAAATAACTAGACACACAAGAGCGGTATGGTTCCCACGTCTTCGGGATGGTATACGCGCCACTACACCATGAAGCGCTCGTCGCCTCGGCGATGCAATCCGCCGCTGCCCTTGGCGGTAGCGCCGCACATACCCCGTTAAGCGAAGTGGCGGCTCGGGAGTGAGACTCTCGGCTTCCGTCACGGATCGACCTCCGGGAAGTTCATTTGGTGGTATGGCCGGGTAAACCTCCACGCCGCATCGTCATGTATATGCGCGGGCGGCCTCTCGCTTAGTGTTGAAGATGCGGAGCCACACATGCACTTTAGCGGTAGTGATTTCAGCTGCGAAATGGCCCCCGGTCTACATGCGAACGCCGATGTAGCATGTGTTGCTACGGCGACGAGGAGCCATCTCAACGGCGGCGAGTGGTGGTGTTAGAGGATGATTGCTACTAGTGGTGTTGGAGGAGCTGGCGGCGGTGGTGTTGGAGGAACTGTTGGCGATGGTGTTGGAGGAACTGCTGGCGGTGGTGTTGGAGGAGAACTACCCGAGACATGGCTAGATATATGTAGGGAGTTGAGGGCTCAAACAACGGGAAAACATGGCGGGAGAGAAACGACAGGAGAAAATGGCGGGAGAGAATGGGCGGGGAAACATGGCGGGAGAGAATGGGCGGGAAAAAATGGTGGGAGGGAATAAGCAAGAATTGAGGCTATGCCGATGGTATAACCGTCGGCATAGTTTTGGCGGCAAACCGAAAGTGAAAGTGGGCGGGAAAATGTAGAAGATATGTTGACGGTTCCCCGTGCACAAAAGAAGGACCCGAGAAGGCGTGGTGACGAGGCGGCACATGGGAGGACGTGGCCCATGCCCGCATAAAATAACAACGTGCAACACAGATAAGGCACATGGAATCATAGACCATTCAAATTTGTGGACTTCGAAACAAATACAAGGCAACTTTTTTTGGCCTAGAGCTTTCTCTCGGAGCTACGACCCATCTAGTACTCTTCTACTAGGGAAACAAAGTCCTTTAAATGTCGGCCAACACCTATGCGCTCCCTACGGCTACCCTCACCTCAGTCAAGCTCAATGGCATCCATGTGGCCTGGATTCGCCGTCGTCTGAGTACCTGTGTCCCTCTAGAGTACTCACTATCCATGACAAACATGTGATATTTGGATGCGAATAGGTGTAGAAGATGGATCCATGGAGGCCATATGAGGGATGGGTGGAGTCGCCCAACTCCACTGTTGTATGGCCAGATGGGTGATACCAAGGAAAACCTTCGGTGGTGGCGGCGGTGTGCGTCAATCATGTTACTCCCTCCGTCCCACAAAACATGTCGAAGATTTGACTAAATTTGGATGCATCTAGACACTAAATAGTAGCTAGATATATCCAAATTTTAATAAATCCCAGACATGTTGGATGGGACAGAGGGACTAGAAGAATTCGGAACTAAAAAGAAGTCTAAATAGCTACGTGTACTCATGTCACTACCAGAAACCGGTCTTTTCCCCACGGCCATGAACCTACAGAAAATTAGCATAAACCGTCAGGGTAATAATTCTTATCGGCTGACCGATAGGATAATTCCGCAGGGATTATTTCGACGGGGAAATTAAAAATGCCTGGCGGTTGGCTGACAGGAATTATTTCCCTGGCGGGTGTTCCTGACGGTGGCCCACAGGAAATTGTTAGTCCGTTAGGTTTACTAATTTTATTTCGGTGTCAATTGACCCACGGGGAAAAGCCTCCAGGAAAACAAAATCATATGAAAACAAGCCCACATGATAAATGCTTGTACAACAAGGGATAAACGCTCGCGGATGGAGGGGAGGGTGGGAGAGGCGGAGGCTGCGGGTCGGAGATGGGAGCTATCCGTGCGGGGATATGGTGGCAATCGGCGGTGGAGGGCACGGAGGCCGGCGGCCGGCAATGGAGAGGAGCTAGGCTAACGGCGGCGGCGGTGAGTGCGAGTACGTGGAGAAGACAAAGAAAAGGGGAATTCTTCTAGGGCTTGCCTTATCTAGTGTTTTTTTCTCCCGTGAAGCCATGGAGCGAATACTCTAGAGTTGGCGCGGAGATGGAAATATTGGCCTGCGAACTCGCCTTTCGCGCGGGCTAAGCTGTAAAATAATTCCTGTGGGCTGAGCTACACACAGGAAAATGTGTTATCCTGGCGGGCCGGGCGAGCCCACAACAAAATGCGGTATATCGGCGTCCATGGAAAACCCGTCGGGATTATATTTATTCACGGGAACTAATGCGGGCCTCACAGGAAAATATACAGCCGAGAGGAAAAGTTCGGTTTACTGGTAGTGTGTTTACTAACTAAATGAGCTTACATATTTAATGTTATTTCTTAATCTTGATAATCATGCTGAACTTGCAGATATTATTTAAGGTTTTCTAAAATAATTGAACTAATTTTATCGATATATAGTTAGTTTACATTGCTTTGATCTCACGGGAGGAAAGAAATACCTGACATGTGCAAACACCAGTATAGATATGAGTTCATGTATGTATTCATGTGTAGTTCAAATAGCAGATGGTAGTCACACACCGGTGCGGCAGTACATACGTACACATGGAATATTAACTCCATCGGTACTAGATACGGTAGCTAACAATTCATTGGGATTTACTACTAGTAATCCATTTCGGTCAATGTAGATCAAAACTAGTCACGTACTCTCTTATGCATCAGTTGTAGATGTTTTTTAGCATGCACCCACTAGTATAGCAGGATAGGGTAGGCAGGAAAATACATGGTTAATCCGGGCGGCATTTGCTCCCCGCGCAAATCGGCTTTTCATTGGTACAAGTAGAATGTAGGTCCAGGAAAGACGCTCACCGGTCTGAGTCGTCACGCGGCCAGCCATATGCGTCCGATGTCGTCAGCGACCCCGGCCTGCACATTGAGCCACCATTGAAAAGCCAGTACCGAGCTCATGGCCATGGTCTGCAGGCTGAGGCCGGCGACCGACTTGCCCAACCAGTCCCCCGGCCCTGGCGTGTCGAGCTCGATGAACCCCACCGTCTGCAGCTTGAGCTGCGCACTCTGGTCTAGCATGTACAACAGCCTGGACGCGAGTTGCTCCTTGCAGAAGTAGTTGGCCATGGCGGCGATGAGGCGGGCGACGAGGTTGACATCCTAGGCGGCCGGGAGTAGCGCCTCGCAGGTGAGGAGAACGGCCACGGGAGCTGGTGATGCTGACGAATACGGTTTCGCGGAGGAACGCAGAGCTCGAGCTTGGTTCTTGTCGACGCAGTCGTCGGTCTTCTGCAGGTAGCGCGGCGCACCGGAGCATGGCGACGTTGGCGACCGTGACATCAACGTGGACATCTCGGTGTGGAGCACCCAGGAGGCGACAAGGACAAGGTGATTCTCTTGGCCTCGGTAGTGAGTACTGCGCTGACCAGTGGGGCGCCGGCGCCGGACCAGGGGATGTTCTTGGCGGTGCCTCAGGAGCTGTGTTATCCCGCGACAAGCTCGCGCTCACCATCCCCATCGACCAGCTCCGACCTGCTTCTGTCGTCTCCCTCGCGGAGTTTAGAAGAAAGAGGACGCGAACCCGGAGTTGCTTGTCTCGAGTTGACAATCGATTCTACTTTTTTTCTGATTGGAAGCTGAGGCGCGTGCACATGCATGTACGCCACCACGTGATCCCATTTTTCTCTCACCTTTTCCCTCCTATATATACCTCGCGATGGATTTCCTTTCTGAAAACCGAGTTTATTCGCTCAATACCAACTCAATGCTCAGCAGCTCACCATCGTTTCTTCATGCTAGTTTCTTGCATGATGAAACTAGTCATGTTCCTCTTTCCATCTTGTTAGGACCAAAGCAAGTTAAGAAGAAGAAGGAAAAAAAAAGTAGCTAGTTTGCCAATTCTATCAGCTACGTACCTCTGCCTACTGGCCTTCTCATTCTCACGTACTCCCACGAAGGCAGTATTATACAATTGGATGCATATTCAAAACCATTTATTTGGCTCATTACCTTCGATAAAAACAACAGTTAACCATTAATTGGGTCAGCAAATAATTAACTGGTGTTGTCATTTTTGTGGCTCGTCAAAGTTTTCATTGTCCCTAATGTCAACATTTGGATAGAGGGCTTTGTCGTCGACGCGGACGTGGAGAGGGTCACATCAATGATGCCGGAGCACAGGCTTGGCGCAGAGGCTCAGGCTACGACCTCGAGGAGATGGATGTCCTGCACTTTCGGCAGGGCGCCATCAGCTAGGAGTGGTGCCGGATAAAGTTGCGGTTGGGATGGGACTTGCCGTCAATCCCGCCTCCCGTCCCGACAGAAAAATCCGCTAAACCCATATATGCCATCCCTATTTACTTTACTGCTGTAAAAATGTGTTTATTTTGGGTGACTTAAGTACCTCGTTTTGTTTTCTTGGCGTTGGTGGTTTATTGTTATTGTCTTTCGTTTGCAAAGGAGACGGATCGGCCGATATCACTGCTTTAGTTTAGGGATGGCACGAGTCTTGACCCACATCAAATTTTGGTGCTCCAACCGAATCATGCATGGTCACGTGTACTTGTTTTACACTCCAACGCCCACTGCCGGCCACTCGACTGAACGCGCCTTTTCCGACGGCGTACGTGCTCCTTTTATATAATTACCCCTGACGCTATTTTATCTCACCTTTTTCCTCCCGTTGACACCCTGGATTCGTGCTGCTACTTCGCGGTAGATGTATTTTCTTTTTCTTTCGACGTATGGATTTTCATTCGTGAAACCTGATTGATTTTCTTCGCTCGCCATCACCAACTCAACGGTCAGCTCACCAACAAATTCCTCGTTTCTTCACCATGGATAAAAGCCAGGTTTCCTCATGCTAGCTTAGCTAGGTAGGTAGCTAATTCCTCATAATAAGTTTCTTCTTCCCTCCGATGGATTAGCTCGCGCAGGGCCACATACGCTTGGGCCAATTATTTGGATGATTAAGGAGGAGATGGTTTGGGTTCGAAACAAAAGTCACGTGACTAGGTAGAACCAGCTGTGGTTAATTAATCAGCGCACAGGACGGCGTCCATTCACGCCGAGCCGGAGCTGAAGGCGTCCGCCGGAACCAGCCCAATCACCGGCGCTCTGCTGCAGAAAAAAACGGAGACGTACGGCGGAGGAGCTGCAACCAGGGGACGCTGTGGAGCCCGTCGGAGCGCCGGCCTCCTTCGCCGGAGCGTCGCCGATTCACGGCCACGGCGGACGTACGGCGCCAGCCACGCGAGGATCCTCACGCCGCCTAATCACGCAACGGCGGCGACCGGAGATTCGACTTCTACGGACAGCACGCCGGTGCGCAGCAGCACAGCCGCCTGCCTCCGTCTTCCCTTTTTTTTCCCTTTCTTTTTTCCTTATTTTGAGACAACAGCTCGTGCGTGGCGACCCGCATGTGAGAGCCGCGATTGCCCCTAGTCCGTACACTTCCATTCCTACTCTTGTTTTTACTTAATACGGAGTATTATTTACTCTTCTTTGTTCTCCTACTTCTTTATTATTATTATTACTGCCCCTCTACAATTATATTTATTACTAGTATTATTGTTACTACTTAACTACATTCAAACCCTTTTCAACTTTTTTTTTGCTATCAGATTACTGGATTTTAAAACGGCCTTCCAACGCAACACATTGGACGTCCAAATGACTTTCAATTTGCCCTACGTTTTTTTTCCTTTTCCTTTCTTGCCGAGTTTACTCCGGGTTTGTGGACGGCGGTGGCTCCTGTTGCCGCACAAGAGGTGTGTGTGTGTGTGTGTCCCTGTGGTACGGGCTGGCGGCGCTTCGGTATCCGCCTTGCTGTCCGGCCGCGTTGGGGATGTGGATGCTTGATTGATCCGGGCGATTGGAGGCTTCGACTTCCACGTCGAAACACGAGGAACTTTCCGCCAATCGAACCGATCTACTCGGGTCCGATTATAGAAACATCGACAACGACAACTATGATATCAACATCGCCTGCCGGTTCCACCAACAAGGAGCGCTCGGATCCGATGATGCGAGCAACGTCGGCTCCGCCGCAAGCTTAGAAGATCTCGCTAATCTACCCGACGACGTCTCTTTCGGCTCTCCGCAGGCTGCAACAGTGCATATTCGGGTCGAACCCCGAGGACCACGTGCTCGAAGGACATCATCGACAATGGAACAGTGCATATTCGGGTCGAACCCCGAGGACCACGTGCTCGAAGGACATCATCGACAATGGGCACGATGATGGCGACAACGCGGACTCCGGAAACATGAAGGTTAACTTGTACTCCAATTTTTGTACTAATCAGTTCTACTCAGCATGTCCTCATGTGTGTATGGTTAACATAACTCAAGTCGAAGGAGAAGTCGAAGATGCATCGATGATGATGAGTACGGGAATTCAAGATTAGATCCCACTCGCATCGGCGGTGATGTAGCGTACTCGTCGGTACCTAAGTAGAATCGAAAATCTCCGGAAAAATCCAGCACCTTTTTTGGTGTCGGCGAACTTGCGGGCCGGTTTTGGAGGCCGAAAAGGCCTCTTTTGTGCCCGGAGATTTTCTCGATGGATCCCGTGGTCTGACTTCGCTACAGTGCAAATAGAATCCCTTGAAGTGTTAAATCGCGGGGTTCCAGAAAAGCGCAAGTCCAGCGGCCGGGGAGAAAGTCCAACTTCTCGAGATGGTTCTGACGCCTGGTCACACGCCCGATTCGGAGCTCGTATGCGATGGATACGGCCTCACCAAATTACCAGCACATGAAATCATGGGACATCAAATTTCTGGGGAAGACGCAGCGAGTATGTAGGCGCTGAAATTTGGGCGGGAAAACCTGACGCTGCGCTAAACTGGGCGGGAAAAGCTGTCGGTACGAAAATTTGGGCGGAACCTACCGCCAACGTCGTGGCCTCCCACATACGGAGCACGAGAGAGCGTTGTTAATCTCCGGACAGCTGGAAACACGAGGCGGCCATACACCCGCCGAGCCAGAGTCGAGCCATGCATATCCACAACCCACAACAATAACACGCTCGGTTGCGACGACCTACTCGATGGTAGGCTAGAAGCCTAGAACGGCCGTACATCGGCAGTGGCGCCGTAGCCAAATTAAGCATGTGGCCCCGCCGCGGGACGACGTTGAGTTGGAAAGCTACCAGACTTCAACTTTGACTTCTCCAACGACTCCGAGTTGAACTAGATGTTTGCACCTCACGCGGGCTACGGCGCCATTGCCGATGTACGGACGTGATTTGATGGTAAGCCTAAATAATTAGTTAGTAAGTAGTAGTAGCACTCGTACTAATACTAGCACCTTTACCTATCGATCTCCTTCAAATTAATGGATCACGTACTACGAATTAAGCGCAGCTGTAGATGCATGTGCACGTGTATGCCGCACGCAGGGAAAACAACCCAAAGCAAATGTAATCTACTACTACTCACTATTTTTGCTGGTGCATGCGGGAGAAAAGGAGGCAGGCGCGCGCGTGTCGACCGAATAACGCTACTGTAGGAGCGAGCGAGCGAGGGAATTAATTAAGTGCTACCGGAACCGACGATCAAACGGCGGCTCGGCTGCGTGTCCTGCTCGGCTGTTGTCCGCGCGGCGCGTGTCACCATCAATCCACGCTGCGTCGACGGGCAAATGTCGGGGCCGTACGTCCGATCCAGGGCAGCGGTCCAACGTGACCCTTGGTGTAGAGATGGCTACGCCGACGGCCACCCTCGGTGTACACCAGGGAGGGAGATTACACCGGTTCATCATGGTGGTCCTTATCCGAGCAATTCTGCCGGTACTACTCCCGCTTCTTCTCCGGTGCTTCTCCCGGTGGTTCTTCCGCAGCTTCTACTGCAACGATCGCGTCGGCCCGGGCCGGTGTTCAGCAGCGAGGAGTTTGCTAACCTCTAGTTATCTCATGTTGTCTCATGTATCTCTTATCGACACTATGGCACTATGTATGCATACTATGACACTATGTATGCACACTATGGCACTATATATGCACTTCATGTTATGTCTATTTGCACTTCATGCGAAGTTCCTGTGAATTTTATGTGCTGCCAAACCCGGAAAACGCACAAAAAAGCAAGAAAAAACGAAATGGTCCACGGTACCACGGCCTCCCCTCGGCGTAGGGAGCGCCGGGGCTGGCCAGGATGCGCCGCGTGGCATCGTACGCCGACGGCCTCCCCCTCGGCGTAGGGAGCGCCAGGGCCGGCCAGCATGCGACGTGTGGCAAGGTACGCCGACGGCCTCCTCCTCGGCGTAGCGAGCGCCAGGGCTGGCCAAGATGCGCCGCGTGGTAGAGTACGCCGACGGCCACCCCTCGGCGTAGCTATAACGGCCGTCAGCTTGACGTCGCCCGTTAGCGTGCTACGCCAAGGGCTAGTACGCCGACGGGTGGGCCTCACCCTAGGCCCTCACCGTCTGCGCCGACGGTCGTCGATATGCCGAGTGCCACGTGGCTTCTGCCGAGGCTTACCTTCCCCGAGGAGCTACGCCGAGGGCCCCCGTCAGCGTAGCGTACGCCGAGGGTGAGGCGGTGGTACGCCGAGGGCCGCCGGCCGTCGGCATCTGGCCATATTCCTGTAGTGTATATACTAAGTAGAAAACCTTGAGCGTCACGCCCACGCGCCTCGAGTCAGATTCATCCATAAAAGTTCTCTGGATTTACTGTCAAATAATTTATCAGCAATGAGGATTTACTGAATTATTTATAAAAAAATGAATGAAAAAGGATAATAATAGATTATATTCGCTATTCAGCTGTAGTAGCTTCCGTTCACTCTGGGCATTCCCGGTTTAGCACTGTTTGTGCAGTTTCATCGATCAACACCATTGCGCACGGTTCTTTGTGGGCTGGTCTGGTTCGGACGACTATTCACAAACGAGAAGAAGTGACGGTGTGGTCTGGGCTGGATTAGGCGGTGTGAGCGGTTTGAGGCCAGTTTCAATCGCTATTTTGTGCATTAAACATCGCTGGTTCTTCACCAAGTAGATGTTGTTGAGCTTGCATCCGCATGTGGGCCAGTTCGTGCAGCAGGGCCGAGTTGCTGCAACGCAGCCGCTGGTTCTTGTCTATCGTGACCGCCGTGCTGGCCGTGCGGCCGCACGCGAGGACACCCGGTCGACCGAGCCCTCTGCTCCCGGCCTCCAGCCAATGCGGCTGCGTGAACTGATGGTCAGGACAGTTCCCGTGCCGGCGACCCACACCCGTCATGGATCCTCCTGGCCGGCTCGTCCACCGGCAATCCACCATTGATCCAGCGTAGATGAACCACCGCAAGCTTCGTCCGGCGAAGATGGTGGCGGGTAAGGCCTGAAGCGGGCGCGAGGGCGGCCAGATTGGCCGCGGCGGGAGCTCCACCGAGCGCGGCGGGAGCTCCGCCGGCGAGAGGTAGAAGACTCTGCGGTAGTTACCACTACCGCAACAACGGCCTCACGGCGCCTTCGCCAAGCGCAAGTCGAAGCGGTACCGCCGTGGACGCGCGCCCTCCCCTTCCGCGGCCTCGTCGTCCTCGGGGTCGAGCTCCCGCCAGCACCCGCCGACGGCGTTGGTGGTGATGATGGAGGTCGACGCCGAGCCGGAGCCGGAGCCGGAGCCGCCGCGCCTCCCTCACTTCGCCCCGGGCGACTACCTCGACAACGAGCTATTCAAGCTCGTCCTCCCGCAGCTCGGCGTCAACGCGGGCCTCGCGCCGGACGACTTCATCGCGGAGCGCGAGCTCGACACCGTCGTCGGCCTCGTCGCGCGCTCTAGCCAGAAGGCCGCCGAATCGAGCATGAGCGCGTCTTTGCGACCTCGTCAGCGACTAGGAGTGAGGAGCCGACGCGCCGCCGCCACGACACAGGGCTCCGGTGAGTATCCCGGAGCCAATTTTGCTGCAATGTAGTGTCGTGGCGGCGGGAATTGTAGTTGCTTTTGATGTAAGTAGTTGAATTTAGGATCAATGCAAGCATGAACTCTCCGATCAAACTGTTCTTCCGTGGGGCGCGCGTTTTTTTAAATGTGCAGTTTCATATGGTGTATCTAAAGTGCGTGTGAATTTCGGGTTTGAGGTTTTCTATATCTGCTAGAGATGCTCTAAGTTGGGCGAGCCAGGAATAAACCCCCTATGTGGTGCGGTGCAGGTTGGACATCTCAACTAGACCAGATGTCCGAGCCAACCAAGCAACATAAGTACTAGTTGAGAAGAACGTGTGAGCTCGACTGACGAGAATCATGACAAGACATGCCTGCTCTCCATGCAATAAATGCATGCATGGTTTTAGTAGTACTTCTCCTTCTTTCCCGCCGTCACATACATGTCAAACTCTAAATAGTACTACGTAGTTTACTAGCGGGCTGCATTGTAACATGTACCACTTGTTTACCTGGCCGGCCGCACAGAGACAACAAGGCCTACATAAAGCCCAGACAACGCGCATGTGGGCGATGGCCTTTGTTTTACCCAACATAAAACTGCACAACCGTCCAGAAACGAGGCAAGAGGAGGGATTTTAGTCCCACATCGGCTAGAGGCGAAAGTTGGGAGCAACTTATAAGGGCAGCTCTTCTGCATACGTAAATTGCTTAGAAACACACATAGGGCTGCGGTACACATAGCGCGTGCGCTCGCGTGAATATTCGCGACTTAAGACTTTGGACGCTTGGCGACGGCGCGGACTAGCGCATATAATCTATCCTTTTTTGTATAGAAATACTAGAGTTTTTTTTTATAATTGTGGACAGTAAATCGCCATGCCGAACCCCCATCCCCAGCCCACGTGCGTCTGCACGTACACCAGCACCGACGACGCCACGAGGGCGCCGATGTTGATGGAGAAGTAGACTTATTTAGCAGTACAGAGTATGAACTCGTGTACTGTTAGTATAGAGTACTAGTATGCGGGTGTGTACACATAGATCAGCTGGTTGCACCAGCATCAGGGCTACGGCGCCGTTAATCATCAATTTCTCTTTGGGGCGAGCACCAACCAATCATCCTTCTCAAGTCCTCATGTTCCTAGTATTCTTCTCAGATCGATGGCGACTGCCGACTGGGCGCACGATGCTTCAGTCCTCGAGCACACGCACTATATTCAGCTCGTCCGTGCATGTGGCCATGGTTTTGGACTAAATTAACCGTGCGTGCGCAACGGCGGCGTACGCAACGCTCAGCAACTTATCGCGGTCCCTTTCGCCTGCCGGCGTTGGCTAGCTACTACTCCCTCCGATTTAAGGAATAAGGCGTCCTCGTTTTACGTGTTTTTTTGACCAAGAATTGCTTCAAATATAATACGATTATGTGTATAAAATTGGTATTATTAGAAATTGTTTTTCAATACGAATCCAATGATACTAATTACATATAATATAATCAAGATTTTGTTGCTCAATTTTTATGGTCAAAGTTCGTCTTGAAATACGCGTGCGCGCTTATTCGCTTGGAACGGAGGTAGTAGCTAGTACCCGTGCTTGGCACGCCCTCTCACGCAAAACCACTTGCACACGCACGAAGTGCACGATCCAAGTCGCATCGCACGCATGGGCACGGACCACCGAGTAGAACTACTCTAGTCGTTGACGAACTATGCTGATAAACTGCTCCCTCTATCTTAAAATAGAGCCTATCAGGCAGTCTAATTCCTCTTCTCTAGGGTCAGGCAGTGATGCATTAAGAAAGAGCAGCAACGGTTTTGTCAAGCAAATAGAAAGAGCTGCTCGTCAAGCTAACCCAACCGGAGATGGGGAAGACGCGATTGGCCGGGGCGCCTCCGGCGGAGGCGAGGTCGGGACCTCACCGAAGATGGGGACGACGCGGTTGGTCGCAGGGAGAGTTGAGGCCTAAAACTTTGGGTTGAGGGTAGTGGTGCGGGCAAGGCAATGTACATCAACGACTAGGGCTGGAGCCAGGATTTAATCACAGGGGGACGATCCACTACTGAAGCAAAAAAAAAAAAAAAAAAAAAAAAGAATCACCTCCCCAAACAACAAAATATTTTTTTAAGGAGTATCATTGTAGTTTAATTTTACCCCCACCGAAAACAATTGCAATCGTGTGCATAATAGCTAACAATGATGAACAAATCCAGATACGCACTATGTTAACAAGATTCAGAATCAAACTCTCTGATATATGACACTAAATACCTTGCCAAAAAACATATCATACGAAAGTTTAATATAGACGAATGAAAATATTAGTCCATAGAGGATTGTCATTAATTACCAAAAACACACTTAGAGGCAATGTACACTTACAATAATAGGTATAAACTTAGTCAAAAGTTAACATTTCTTAACTTTGACTGATCGTTATAGATAAAATAAATGAACATTTACCACACTAAATTAATTTTTGTTTTTGTTTTGGAGAGGTCCAAGACAAGGCTGCCCTTTATGTCGAACTGTTTGGCTACGGACAAGGCTAGTTTCCCATCACTATTTAGGCATCCCGATATATTATCGGAGACTCCCAGATGCTAAATTGAAACACATCGAAGAAAGAGTGCAAAAGCAATTAAGTAGTTGGAAAGGAACATTACTATCTCCAGGAGGAAGATTGGATCACATTAATTTAGTACTTAGTAACATGGTACCGTACTAAATTTCATTTTCCAGCAACCCAAAGAAGTTTTACAAAGATTGGACTATTTTCGAGCAAGATCGTCGGCGGGGCATTCTAATATTGAACTAAATTATTTCTGTTGTGTGCGACCCTAAATTTCTAAAGTATTCGATCTTGGAATTATTTGAGACAACACTATAAAATACAGTCATATTGTACTAAAATAAACAAGAAAATTTGAAGAAAACATGTTAAAAAAAGATACGACAGAACATTTTAAAATTAATCATGTACTTGACTACCAAGACTAAATCATTAGCCCCATATGCTCAGAAATAGCTACATGGTAAAACGCATAGTTTCTTTAGTTAGTCACCGATCTATTACCAAAGTAGCTATATGCATGCATGACGCATGGCCATCCGCGCCATCAGGACCAGATAGCTAGCATGAAGGCTTACACGCGAGACTAATAAAGTCCACATCTTGTAACATACGTGTAGATTAGAGCATCTCCAGTCGCGTCCCCCAAACCGTCCCCCAAACCGCGCCGGATCGAGCATTTGGGGGACGTGTTTCGTTCGTGCCGCGTTTGGGGGACGTCGCTCCCCAGCCGCGTCCCCCAAACGCCGCCCCCAAACATTTAAAATAATTTTTCTGGCATTTTTATTTCAATTTCCACAAACTAATACATAATTTGGAACGTGGTTTACACGAAAACACAGTTTGGAACATGGTTTTCCACAAACTAATACATAGTTTGAACCATGGTGGACACAAATATAAAATATTGCAAAGAAACTAAACCTAACTAGGCCGTGCATCGAAGGTTTCGTGTGTTCGCTGCTAAGAAAGAACACTCGAGGGCACACCCGAGTCACCTAAACTGGAAAATCCAGCGGGAGGATGGTGCCCTTGTTGATTCTACCGATGAGGCGAACGAGGCGGAAACCTCCGTGCACGTATTCGCTGCGAAGAAACAACACTCATTCGGTCATCCTCCTCGTCGGTCTCTGTCGTCGTGGGAGTCCCCGTCGACGTGGTAGTCCCGGAGGCAGCGCCTCTCGTCGAAGACCTTGACTTTCATGTCCCTGTTGCCGAAGTAGGAGAACACGAGGATGAAGCCGGCTTGGAGGCCGTGGTGGCGCGCGAACTTCTCCCGGCCGATGTTGAGGTACATCTTGCCGCGCGCGTCGTAGATCGCCTTGACGATCCACCGGCGGTAGCCGCACGAATGCTCCCGCGGATGCATCGTGCGCGGGCGTACGCCGCCGACGTACTCGGCGAAGGAGTCCGGCAGCCTCCGGATGCCGCGCGGGTCGCCCTTGAGGACGTGGACGAACTCGAACAGGACGTCCGGCTCCACGTCCATCTCCGACGATGATGAAGGCGGCGGCGTGGAAGGCGACGGCGAGCGTTCGGCTATGCCGCGGCCACGACCACGACCACGACCACGGCCGCGGCCGCGAGGTCCGCCTCTACCAGACATAGCGTCGAGTCTTGTTGAGAGATGGTGGCGGCTAGGGTTTGGGAGAGAGGCGCTAGGGTTTGTGTGTGAGAGGGACGATGAGAGGCGCCCCTTTTATAGGCTGGAGGGAGGCGGAGGAGCGGTGGCGCTCATTAACGCCGGCACGCGGAGCTAGGCGCGACGGGACGCGTCGCTGCGCCCTCTCGCGGGAACCGCACCGTCGCTGCGCCCCAATAACTTCCGTCGCGAGGTAGGCGACGGTTAGGTTTAAATTAATTGTGCCGCTGACGGGTCAGCCCCGCCACTCCCCGCCTCGCTTTTCGTTGTGTCCGGCGTCCCCGGTGCGTCCCCTGTGGGACGGGGACGGGCTCGGGGCGCCGGACACCGAATGGGGGTGCGCCGGACAAAAAAAGGGCTTTAGGGGACGCGGCTGGAACGCTTTTTTTGTCCGGCGCGCCCCAAATCCCTTTGGGGGACGGTTTGGAGGACGCGACTGGAGATGCTCTTAGTTGCCAAAGCCATTGAAGTAATTTTGCGGAGCTACCAAACCTGATCAATCCATGTCCCTCACGAGACATGCATGGCTACAGGCTGCATGTGTAAGCTGACCTTGATTAACCGGCCAGCTTACTAAAACGGGGATGCCCTTGCATGGCTCGCCGCAGGGTATGCCGCCACATATACGGCATACCCTGTAGGTCCGCCACTGCTGCCACCGCGAGGCCGAAATCGTTAAAAAAAGACCGACCTTCGCGAAGGGAAGGCAACTCGCTCCGCACGCGACAAGTGGCGTGCTGTGGTGCCAGAAAATCCATGGGAAGTGGTCTCCCTGCTCGCCACGTGTCGCAAGGGGAAGCAAGGTGGGGATGGGGGAGGAGAGAGAAGACTGGGTTGTGTCAGTTTTTCCCTTTTTCTTCTATATTCGTTTTTCAAAATGAAATATCTTGAGAACCGTAAGTCCAAATTGCGAACCGTTTTCACTTTTGAGATCCTCGCGTCGAGATCTTCAAAACTAGATCCCATGTTGATAGGTTTAGAGATACTTTTTTTCGTACTTCCAATAATATTATGATTGTACCTGTGGTGTGTACCTAACTGTACTCGTGTTTCAACTGATAAGTACTTCTGTTTTTAGTGTATTTGGTGTAATTTTTCCCTTTACTCGCTGACTGTACTCGCTCGTGTGCGGGACTGTACCTGTACTTACGCGCGACTGTACCTGCTCGTATGCGTCACTGTACTTCTGTACATGTACTTGCTCGTGTTCACGACTGTACCTGCTTGTATGCGCGTTTGTACCTGCTCGTGTGCTTGACTGTACTTGTACTCGCTCGTGTGTTCAACTGTACTCGTGTGTTGTGCGTGACTGTACCTGCTCGTGTGCACGACTGTACCTGCTAGTGTGTGTGACTGTACTTGTACTCACCTATGTGTTCAACTGTACTCGTGTGTTGTGCGTGACTGTACCTATACTGTCATAACATAGAGGTGTAAGTACTTTTGATTTGCATGCATGTGCTAAAGCAACTAGCTAGCCATAGCGATGGGTTCATACGGCGGTGTGAGTCGCGTGCGTTGGAAGATGTACTCGTGGGGCGACGTTGGGCGTACGTGTGTGGGCGTGGGTGTACTCGTCCGCGTCGCGCGGGAGGGCTCTCGTCCGCGTTGCTCGGGATTGGCCGCGTACTCGTCTACCTCGCGCGTACTCGTCCGCGTCGCCGAAGGCACTCGTCCACGCTGACACGTGTCAATAGCTGGTGCGTTTCACGGGAGGATGTTTCCCTTTACGAAGGTCGGTCTCTAGGTAGTGGTACCCCCGCGAGGCTTTTCACCTTTCTTTTTTATCTCTGTGAACTGGACTGTGACATGCATGACCCTTACGACAGAGCACAGTCAGGCCCGGTGGAAAAACAAGGCGATTTCAGGTCCAGATCGCCAAGGACAAGCCCAACTAACCGTACTCGGATAGAGCCCACTCTACCCATCCAGTTGTCCGAGTGATAAGTGAGATGCAGATGCCCCTTCCAGAAAAAACAAACTAATGAGCGAGATATGCATCCATGATCCATGCATGCATTATGATCGCTTTGCATATTTGGCTGTTCGTGTTTTGCATGACGACGGTGGGCCCACATCCAGCGTCTGGTCGTGGGCTCTGCTGCTGCTAGCCTGCTACTGATAGACTACTACTGATGGTAAATTCGTATTTTCGTCGAGTGCACCTTGTCCTTTTTTCACGGTAATAGTTTTGCATATACAACTTTTCTTTGAAACTACTCCCGACAGACTTTTAATCGACGCAAACACCCTACTACCTACATGCATGCATTGAGCTATATGTGTGTCGATAAAAGGGACCCGAGGTACCATTGCCGGACCTTCTTGGGAGCGAAATGGGCCGTCGCTCCCCAGACCAGCAAAAAATACCAAAGGATATTCCAGTATGTGCCCCCCAGCCCAATCCCCCCCCCCCCCCCAAAAAAAAAGAAGCCCAAGGTCCGTGCGAGGTAGTAATACAAAATGACATGATGGTCATAAGTAACTTGATGAAGCACGACACCACCACGACTTAGTATGGTATAAACAAACGCATCAGTGCAACCAAATGTATAGATCGAAACGGACACCAATCAAGCCAAGTCAGTGCCACTTTCTCGGAAATCAAGTGCCACCGAATTGCGTGAACAAATGAGAGTTGTCCTAATTAAGCAAGGACCAGTTGTATAATTGCGGAAGGCAAGCCATGGAAACTAGGAGGTACTCTTAACCGTACGGCTCATGGCGCACAGAAGATACAATGTTTCCGGGGTTTGGATGATTTTATGGCAATCATGAGAGAAAATGTGGCAACAACGGGCGAGTGAAATGTTGAATGTGGGGCTTTTTATCGCAATGGCCGAACATTCGTAGGATCGCGAGTTTAATCAAGCTAGAACTCTAACAAGAGTAACACCGAACGTTCCAGGAAATATATCAAGCATGGCGGTGTTTAACCAGCTCGATGCATGACTATCCTAAAAAAACTATCACAACAACTATAAACAAAAGGTGGCAAACAAGGCAAGGTGGGGATGCTACACACAAGTATAATTAAGTGCAACCAAATCAAGATAGGAACGGACGCAGATCGAGCTAAACCATCGACACTTTCTCGGATCACAAGGGTGACCAGACTGCATAAATAAATGAGAGATGCCCTAATTAAGCAAGAAGCAGTGGCCCAATTAAGGAAGGTAAGCCAAGCGAGCAGGGGTAACAGTGGCTCATGGCGCACAGAGGAGACAATGTTGCCACGACTCTGGATGATTTTGGCAATCAGAGGACGAAATATGTCTACTAAGTTTCAAATGAACAAGGGAATTGTTGAATGTTGAGTTTTCTTATGTTAGCAGTTTAAGTCAGATCCCACGGTTAAGAAGGCAGCGGATTGAAAAACAATTTCAGGAGACTGATGCCTAGTGTTGAAGTGTATAAGTAGATTGCCTAGCCCTTTACATAAGTTCGGACTTTTGGTTCAAGTGGCGGGTGCATGAAGCTTAACATGGTATCAGAGCCCCGAGTGCGGAGTTCAAATCCTGGCTTTCACAATTTATTCTAAATTCCCCACAGCCTCCTGCCGCGCCCGGCCTCCCGCTGCCTCTTTGCCTTTCTACACATGTTGACTTGTCTTCTCGTCTTCCCGTCACACGTGAGAGGGGGTGTTGAAGTGTATAAGTAGATTGCCTAGCCGCTTTCCATAAGTTCAGACTTTTGGTTCAAGTGGCTAGTGCATGAAGCTTAACACCTAGGAATCTATCTTTATTTTCAGCTTCGGCATAGGTGGCGAGAGTGCTATATTGATCTCAAAAGAATAACACCAGTCATCCAAATAAATACATATGTCGCCAACATAACCTCTATAAACAAAGATGGCAAACAAGGCAAGTTGTGGTTGATTACACACACATTGCAACCAAATCAAGATCGAGCTAAACCTCGCCACTTTCTCGGAGCTCCAACGAGACCAGAGTAGCTAGTGCTTAAACAAAGGAGAGATGCCCTGATTAAGCAAGGAGCTTAGGAGGAGGAGTGGCCTAATTGTGGAAGGCAGGCGTACGGAAGAGACAATAGGTAGGGGGGCAAGGCAACAGTGGCTCATGGCGTACGGAAGAGACGCTGCCCTGTTTGGCCGATGCCCCAAGAAACGGCTCATCGATTTTGACCCCTAAACCCATGCATCAGGAATCGTTCAGACTTCAAAGCCATTAGTTTAGTGCAGATGTGGTTTACAACTGACTTGCTGACTCACGGTTAGCTCAATAAAGCTTTTGTGGGGGAAACAACAAGGTCAAATCCCAACGTGTTGCAACTCTTATTATACATCTAATGGTTATTGCTAGTCATTTCTCTTCGCCCCGCCCCATCACAGAGGAGTGCCAAAAAGCTGACACTCTCCGCCCCGCCTCTTTTCCTCCAGCCGACGAGCAGAAGAGCGCCCCCTTTCCTCCACGGCACCTGCCAGGCTGTTAAATCTTCCAGGACATGCGCCTCCTCCTCCATCTTTTCTCTTCTCTGCTCAATTATTTAATAAGCCAGCGACGTGACTGCCAGCCTGGCTCAACAACATTTAATTAATGGATGGACTGGACCGATCCATTTTTAATCCCTAAACCTGATTTTTCTTTTCTTCTCTCGCCACTAGTACTGGAGTACTACTACTGCTCGCTAGCTAGCCTCGCTCCCGTGAACTTTCCATTTCTTCCTTGCTCACCATTGATTTTTCGTTTCATTCATCCTAGTAGCTAATTTCTGACATGACCTCTCCACATTTTCTACACCTGTGTACTGTCAAACTCCAGATAAATAGCTCACTCAACTCCAATCATACACGATCAGAGATCCATATCATTAACACGTCACCTTCTCAAACTGCAAACAACCATCAGGCGCAAAAATCGGACCCAAGTTCCCCCTGAAATACTATTCCACATGGAGTACCTAGGGTTTTCTTCTTCACCTGAAATGAAATGACACAGAATGTTTCAAAATGGTGCATACCAGATATTAGACCAAACAGCTACGGACCTAGGCAAAATGACACAAACAAGAGAGGACCAAGTCTCTGCATTTGCGACATCAAACTGCAGTTCATACTGCACAAGTATACTGAGGAACAAGCAGCAATACATACGAAAACTACAGGCTAACAGCAATTCATATTGCTGTCTACCAGATGCACCACCACAGCGGCTTGACCAAAAGAAGCAACTGGCCAGCCACCGCGAAGCACATCGGCGAGGGACTTCTTGCTGGACCAGAGCCCCATGCCGCGAGGCTCAGACAATCCCCAAGCGGGTTGCACAAAGTAGAAGAATCTACCGGCTCATTCTTAGTCCTCATCTTCTTCTTCTTCACCTGAAAAGAAATAACAAAGCATCATTCAAAATGGTGCAGACCATATATACAAGAAATAGCTAGGCACCTAGGCAAACTGAAACAAACAAGAGCAGACCAAGTCTGTGCATTTGCAACAAACTGCAATTGATACTGCACAAGTATACTGACAAACAAGCAGCAATACATAGAAAACCTACAGGCTGGCCTTTTTGTAACAGCAAAACGGAGGTAACTACTGCATGTATATGGAGGCTTAAATCATTCTAAACTTGACACCTTCCTGAGCTCTAGCTCTTGTCCTGCAACTTGAATACAAGACACTACTAGCAAGTATATTTACTCAAACAAACTTGCTGTCCATGAACAGGAAGCAATGCTAGGGAACATGGCAAATTCCTGTCCAACCAACCTGAACCAAGCCATGAATTTAATCTAGAACATATTTGATGCATTAATTCTGCGCGTGAGCAAATGGAAGCTTCGCACTGCATTTAAAATAGAACAATCATAATCAGTATATATATGCAATAGTCGATTCTCAGCCACCTGAGTGGCTCCACGCTGCACTTGAGGATGCTGCCGATGGTGTTCGCCACCGACACCGCCTCCCGGTACCCCCTTCACACCCCGCATCTCCTCTTCCAGTATGATTTGAACCTGAAGAATATGCAAGATTCTCAGTACTGCCGTATGTATCACAAACATCAAAGCAACTTAGCACATATACTAGTGCCTATGCACACAACCATTTTTCGTTTACTCAAACGCAAGATTCCTATACTGCCTACCAATTCACCATCAAAAAAGGCAATTACATAGAGAAGAGAAGGGCTCAGCAGCAGCAGCAGCTTACTGGGGAGGTGGTCTGCGACAGCCAGGAACACGGAAATGTGGTCGCTGGCAGCAGCTCCGGTAGGTAGCAGCAGCAGCAGCAGACACCAACACCAAGCCTTGTCTAAACTGTCGACAAATCACAGCACAGAACAGATACGGCATGAGGCAGAGCAGCGATGCATTCTCGCAGCAGAGAAGAAGCATCTGAAGATGGTAGGAGGAGAGTCTGACCTGGGTCGTGCGTGGGGAAGCAGCGAGCAAACTTGCGACAGAGAGGAGCTAGAACTTCCCCAGCTCCACACAGCCACCTGAGTGCCTCCATGATGTTGGCCACAACACAATGCTTCCTCCTCCTGGTTCCCTTCCGACACAGCCAACCCCTGAAAAAATATGCAAGGGTCTCAGCACCGCATATGCATCACAACCATTCTTCGTCATCCATAGATGCAAGATCCCTAGACTGCCTACCAGTACAACATCAAAAGGGAAATTTTGGTTGTGCAAAACACAAATTACATGGAGAAGAGGGGCTCACCACCAGCAGCAGCAGCAGCAGCATGTTGGGGAGGTGGTCTGCGACAGCCAGGCATGAGCTCGGAAATGTGACCGCTGGCAGCAGCTCCGGTAGACATCAGCACGCCAAAGAGCAGAAACGGCGTGAGCAGTCCAGCGATGTAAAAAGACATTTTTTTGCAGCAGCGAAGCAAGTGAAGGTTGCTAGGAGGAGAGTCTGACCTAGGTCGTGGGGAAAACTTGCCGAGGTCGACGGCGTCCTCCTGGTGGCTCCCCTTCTATCTTGGCTTGGCGCTGATGCGGTAGGATCCGACCCGGCGGAACCGGGACGGCCGCCGTCCCCAGGTCCGATGCGCGCGAGCAGGAGGCTGATTACGCCGCGGTCGCCGGATCTGGAGGCCCAGCCGACGGACGGTCGCCGGGGAAGGGGGGGGCGGCCTTGCCGGCCCGCCTTGCAGAAAGCTTGGCCGTCAGCAGCCGCGGGCGGCGCTTGGACGCGCCCGTTCTGCGAGACCTCGTCGGAGGTGAGGCGGAGCTGTGCGGCCGGCGGGGAGAGGTCGACGGCGGCCGGCGGGGAGGAAGGAGGCGGCGCGCGGGGTTGGGTTGGGTTGGGTGAGAGAGGAGGCGGCGCGCGGGGCTGGGTTGGGTGGGACTGAGGATGAGTGAGGGTTCGGTCGGTGTGTTTTTTCACCCAAAGGATCAGATTTCGTCTCGCGCCCACTCTACCCAAATTTTGGTGGCGCCGCGCCTACTTCACCCAAATTTTGGCGCCGGTCAGATTCTTGTGCCAAGTCAGCAATCCGCGGCACTGCTCTCGAATTGACATCTCAGCCCTTCAATTCTTGCAGATCCAATGGCTCACATCTCATCTCTCCCTTCTCCTACATCTACTGCCCAAATAGATGGATATTTCCGCTCATCCGGCACATGAGCACTCTGACGCCGAGATGCAAATGAGCACGGCGCGCACAACCTTAATTTGCTCCGACTTTTTTTTTTATGTGTGTGTGTACCCTTCAATGCATCTAGTACCTAGCTCCACACACACACGCGCGTGTGTTACCCGGTGTCACAAGCTTGCACCTGTGTCGCATATGTGCACACATCATCGAACTCGACATGGTGGGTACATTCTTTTCTGGAAATGGTTCAATGAATACGGTTTGTTGAAGCACAACAACAACAAGCACTGGGATAACACAAGTTGGCGTGGGAACCTCGATAAGAGCAATCGTGCCATGTTGGTGGTAGAGGACCTATATATGGAGTGTCGAGAATGCGCAACGTGTTGGTGTGATGTCCACATCTCCCGCCTAGTCGAAGGAAATGTCGAGTCTTGCGTAAACCGAGGATCCACGAACCGAGACGGTGCCTCGAGAAACCCTCTAGGTGAAATGCTAGACTCTAGGAGCTCCACTTACGACCACACAACACCCCAAGGCTCGGTGGTGGAGGGTACGTTTCGGGATCCGTGGTGAATTGGTGGTACGTGGGGGTGAGGGAGATTGTTGTGGTGATGGGAGGCCACATCCATGATATGAGACTTACGGATGACATATATATGACACGGGGTGGAAGGTTCAATAGGAGAGAGCGGATCGAAGATAGTAATTTTTTGGGAAAAGGAGAGAGATGCACGAGAGAGTGGGGCACATCGGTGGCGACTAGGAGAGAGAGTACGTGACATCAAAAGATTATTACGATGGCGGATACACATGAAATAATAGTCATCAAACATTGGTAAACCACGAGTTTATCACTCTAGGAATAAAGCTCATCAAATGAAAATGACATAAAATAATAGGGTTTATCTACTTTTGTATAGTGTGATAACAAATTAAATAAAGTATAATGCATGGCTTGTAAAAAATGTATACAATGTACGCGACCCTCTTTACATCAACCTTACATATTCATATGATATGAGGATCACATGCCCACCTCGCGAGATTTCGAGCGTCGCCACTTGCCGAGGAAGATATAAGCTTCTAAGGGAAGGAGCGACTCCATCCACCGTAGTTAACTCCGATGCAGAGTTGCTGGTGTTGATGAACTCTGAAGGTCGTTGTAGCTTCCCACGTGCTTTTCACATGCACACTACCCCATCGAGCGCCGAACATCGAGACCTCGAGTTTCCCTCCACCCTCATGCCTATCGCCATGACTACAAGGAGATGGTTGAGGAAGCAGCTGATCTCGATGAATCCAAGCCCGGCCCACGAGCTTTTATTGAAGAGGTTTGTAGGAAGGTTGAAGCATCCCACCGTATTCAACCAATGGAGCACAAACCTCGACAACATAATGCCACACCGACATGAAGGGCAAACACTAGATCTACTAGTACTACTATATATAAGGAAGACCCGGCCTCCCCTCCCCCATATTCTCGAGCCGTCAAAGCTACCGGATAGGAAGAGGAGAGGATTCAGAGGGAGGGGGAGATGAATCTCAATTGTGGGGTATGAGAGGAGTTAATATCATAAAACCACCACTTTATAGTTGAAATTTACCAAATGTGACCACTTTACATTTGCGGGACAAAAAACCACCACAATTTTCCAATCTTTTTCCATGAAATTTGATAGGTTGGGCCCATTTCTCAAGACCAATTTGTTGAGGTGGTTTGGGCCCCACTTGTTAGCCTAATTACAAAATCAAAATAACCGAATAGTGATTAATAAAGGGAAAAATGGATGTGAATGCATGTAGTAGCTTGCTCCACACACGTGTTTTCCGATGTCACAAACGACTTGCACATATGTCAGATATATGCACACGTCATTAGACGCGTTGGATATAACTTCCACGACATTGTTTCGGGAAAAGGTCTTATGAGTAAAGTTTTTCAAAGCACAAAAAATACGAGATAACATAATTCGCATGGAAACCTCTACGGGAACAATCGTGGCATGTCTGTGGTAAAGGACATATGCGGACTGTGATGGTGTGATGTCCACATCGCTCGCCTAAAGGCAATGTAAATTCTTGCGTAAACCGATGATCCACAAATCGGGAAGGTGCCTTGATAAGGTGCTAGACTATAGGAGCTCCACTTAACACCACACAACACCGAAGGCTCGCCGGTGGATGTTAGGTGTTCAGGTCGATGGAGAGTTGGTGATTTGTGGGGCCAACGGAGATTTTTGAGGTGATGGGAGGCCATATCGATAATGGGAGACTTCCATAAGACATATGAGAGAGGGTGGAAGGTTCAATATGAGAGAGAAAGGTCGAATATGATATGTTTTGCGGAAAAGGACAGAGATGCACCGATTCACAAACCCGTGATTCCGAGAAAAAACACATAAAATGACGCATCCTCGACCTAAAAGCATTTCCTAGTTTAAACACTGGTCAGTTTCTAGCGGATTCGACGGGACACCGCAGGAAGCCACATGCATTTCCAGAATGCTAATGCACGCATATGACATGTGATAGGTGGAGCGTAGGCAGTCTCCTACCACTGCATAGGGATCTCGCACTAACCTTTAACGCCCCATTTAGCTGCTTCACAAAAAACCCGTTTTGGCACCCGTAAATGAAAAACGGGTTGCCCGTGGGTCGGATTGGATATCACGAGCCCGGGGCCTTGCTTTCTATACCGGGGCCCACACACGTGCCCAATATTTCCTCGTTCCAACAAACTATGCCATGCACGAGCCGGTTTCTAACACAATTTCCCTAAAAGTCATAGAACTCCGAACGTGATAGCTCTTTTCGTGAAGAGTTTTTCAAAATAACAACCTTATCCAACGTTTGACAATTGATCTAGCTACTAGGACACATAATGACGCCCCGCGACGCCACACATTTTTCTGACTTTGTCCAGATAAATTTCTAGCCAAAACAGGCCCCCAGGACATGCGGTACCGCTGTTACGGGAGCGGGGGTGCACCGGTTCGTGAACACGCGAATCCTGGAAAAAACAACACATAAAATGACGCGCCTTAGAACTCAACACATTTTCCTAGAATTTCGCAGGCGACGAAAAGTTGACCCCTAACTCAAATCTGGCTAGTTTCTAGTGGATTCGGCGGGACACCGTCGGAAGTCGTAGGCATTTCTAGAATGCCAACGCGTGCATATGGCATGTGATAGGTGGTGCGTAGGCAGTCTCCTATCACTACACAGGGTCTCACACAAACCTTAAATGCACCCCATGTAGCTGCTTCACAAAAAACTCGTTTAGGCACCCCAAAAATGGAAAATAGGTTGCCCGTGGGTCGGATTGGAAATCCGAGCCTGGGGGCTTGCTTCCCATCCCAGGGCTCACGCACGTGCTCAATATGGCCTTGTTCTAGCAAACTATGCCATGCACGAGGCCGTTTCCTACGCCATTTGCCCTAAAAGTCATAGAACTCCGGACATGATAGCTCTTTTCTCGAAGGGTTTCTCAAAATAACAGTCGTATCCCAAGTTCGACAACTTTTCTAGATACCAGGACACATAAAATGATGTCACGTGATGCCACACATTTTTCTAACTTCGTTCAAACAGTAATCTGGCCAAAACGGGGCCCCAAGACTTGCATTGTCGCCTTTACGGGAGCCCCGCAGATCTAGCCCTTTGACCGGCCACGAATGATAGTTGACCCATGGAATTTTATCTTCCTTTGTGTTGTGTTAGGTCATAGGAACATGTAATAACAACTATTAGCACATCTTACCTCAAGATTTTCTTCGCAAGACGAAACCCTAATCCGGGAGCCCCCCGAGATCTACCCCTTTGACCGGCCATGAATGACAATTGATCCATGGAATTTTATCTTCCTTTGTGTTGTGTTAGGTCATACGAACATGTAATAACAACTATTAGCCCATCTTACCTCAAGATTCTCTCCACAAGACGAAACCCTAATCCGGAGCACCACGAGATCTACCCCTTTGATCGGCCTCCAATGACAACTGACCCATGGAATTTGCTATTCCTTTGTGTTGTGTTAGTTCATAGGAACATGTAATAACAACTATTAACCCATATTACCTCAAGTTTCCCTCCGCAAGATGAAACCCTAATTCGGGAGCCCCGCAGATCTAGCCCTTTGACCGGCCACGAATGATAGTTGACCCATGGAATTTTATCTTCCTTTGTGTTGTGTTAGGTCATAGGAACATGTAATAACAACTATTAGCACATCTTACCTCAAGATTTTCTTCCCAAGACGAAACCCTAATCAGGAGCCCCATGAGATCTACCCCTTTGACCGGCCATGAATGACAATTGATCCATGGAATTTTATCTTCCTTTGTGTTGTGTTAGATCATACGAACATGTAATAACAACTATTAGCCCATCTTACCTCAAGATTCTCTCCACAAGACGAAACCCTAATCCGGGAGCACCCGCAGATCTACCCCTTTGATCGGCCTCCAATGACAACTGACCCATGGAATTTTCTATTCCTTTGTGTTGTGTTAGTTCATAGGAACATGTAATAACAACTATTAACCCATATTACCTCAAGTTTCCCTCCGCAAGATGAAACCCTAATTCGGGAGCCCCGCGGATCTACCCCTTTGATCGGCCTCCAATGACAGTTGACCCATGGACTTTTCTCTTCCTTTGTGTTGTGTTAGGTCATAGGAACATGTAATAACAACTATTAGCACATCTTACCTCAAGATTTTCTTCCCAAGACGAAACCCTAATCCGGGAGCCCCGCAGATCTACCCCTTTGACCGGCCATGAATGACAATTGATCCATGGAATTTTATCTTCCTTTGTGTTGTGTTAGGTCATACGAACATGTAATAACAACTATTAGCCCATCTTACCTCAAGATTCTCTCCACAAGACGAAACCCTAATCCGGGAGCACCCGCAGATCTACCCTTTGATCGGCCTCCAATGACAAGCCGACCCATGGAATTTTCTATTCCTTTGTGTTGTGTTAGTTCATAGGAACATGTAATAACAACTATTAACCCATATTACCTCAAGTTTCCCTCCGCAAGATGAAACCCTAATTCGGGAGCCCCGCGGATCTACCCCTTTGATCGGCCTCCAATGACAGTTGACCCATGGACTTTTCTCTTCCTTTGTGTTGTGTTAGGTCATAGGAACATGTAATAACAACTATTAGCACATCTTACCTCAAGATTTTCTTCCCAAGACGAAACCCTAATCCGGGAGCCCCCGCAGATCTACCCTTTGACCGGCCATGAATGACAATTGATCCATGGAATTTTATCTTCCTTTGTGTTGTGTTAGGTCATACGAACATGTAATAACAACTATTAGACCATCTTACCTCAAGATTCTCTCCACAAGACGAAACCCTAATCCGGGAGCACCACGAGATCTACCCCTTTGATCGGCCTCCAATGACAACTGACCCATGGAATTTTCTATTCCTTTGTGTTGTGTTAGTTCATAGGAACATCTAATAACAACTATTAACCCATATTACCTCAAGTTTCCCTCCGCAAGATGAAACCCTAATTCGGGAGCCCCGCGGATCTACCCCTTTGATCGGCCTCCAATGACAGTTGACCCATGGACTTTTCTCTTCCTTTGTGTTGTGTTAGGTCATAGGAACATGTAATAACAACTATTAGCACATATTACCTCAAGTTTCCCTCCGCAAGATGAAACCCTAATCCAGGAGCCCCGCGGATCTACCCCTTTGATCGGCCTCCAATGACGAGTTGACCCATGGACTTTTCTCTTCATTTGTGTTGTGTTAGGTCATAGGAACTTGTAATAACAACTATTAGCACATCTTAAAGTACACGGTTAGCCAACACGCGAGACCAATATAAAAGCACACATACTTATATAAAATAAGGAGCACAAACATATTAAATAACTAGACACACAAGAGCGGTATGGTTCCCACGTCTTCGGGATGGTATCTGCGCCACTACACCATGAAGCGCTCGTCCGCCTCAGCGATGCAATCCGCCGCTGCCCTTGGCGGTAGCGCCGCACATACCCCATTAAGCGAAGTGGCGGCTCGAGAGTGAGACTCTCGGCTTCCGTCACAGACTGACCTCCGGGAAGTTCATTTGGTGGTATGGCCGGGTAAACCTCCACGCCGCATCGTCATGTATATGCGCGGGCAGCCTCCTGCTTAGTGTTGAAGATGCGGAGCCACACATGCACTTTAGCGGTAGTGATTTCAGCTGCGAAATGGCCCCCAGTCTACATGCGAACGCCGATGTAGCATGTGTTGCTACAGCGACGAGGAGCCATCTCAACGGCGGCGGTGGTGGTGTTAGAGGATGATTGCTACTAGTGGTGTTGGAGGAAGCTGCGGCGGTGGTGTTGGAGGAAGCTGTTGGCGATGGTGTTGGAGGAAGCTGGCCGGCGGTGGTGTTGGAGGAGAACTACCCGAGACATGGCTAGATATATGTAGGGAGTTGAGGGCTCAAACAACGGGAAAACATGGCGGGAGAGAAACGACAGGAGAAAATGGCGGGAGAGAATGGGCGGGGAAACATGGCGGGAGAGAATGGGCGGGAAAAAAATGGTGGGAGGGAATAAGCAAGAATTGAGGCTATGCCGATGGTATAACCGTCGGCATAGTTTTGGCGGCAAACCGAAAGTGAAAGTGGGCGAGGAAAATGTAGAAGATATGTTGACGGTTCCCCCGTGCACAAAAGAAGGACCCGAGAAGGCGTGGTGACGAGGCGGCACATGGGAGGACGTGGCCCATGCCCGCATAAAATAACAACGTGCAACACAGATAAGGCACATGGAATCATAGACCATTCAAATTTGTGGACTTCGAAACAAATACAAGGCAACTTTTTTTGGCCTAGAGCTTTCTCTCGGAGCTACGACCCATCTAGTACTCTTCTACTAGGGAAACAAAGTCCTTTAAATGTCGGCCAACACCTATGCGCTCCCTACGGCTACCCTCACCTCGAGTCCAAGCTCAATGGCATCCATGTGGCACTGGATTCGCCGTCGTCTGAGTACCTGTGTCCCTCTAGAGTACTCACTATCCATGACAAACATGTGATATTTGGATGCGAATAGGTGTAGAAGATGGATCCATGGAGGCCATATGAGGGATGGGTGGAGTCGCCCAACTCCACTGTTGTATGGCCAGATGGGTGATACCAAGGAAAACCTTCCGGTGGTGGCGGCGGTGTGCGTCAATCATGTTACTCCCTCCGTCCCACAAAACATGTCGAAGATTTGACTAAATTTGGATGCATCTAGACACTAAATAGTAGCTAGATATATCCAAATTTTAATAAATCCCAGACATGTTGGATGGGACAGAGGGACTAGAAGAATTCGGAACTAAAAGAAGTCTAAATAGCTACGTGTACTCATGTCACTACCGAAACCGGTCTTTTCCCCACGGCCATGAACCTACGAGAAAATTAGCATAAACCGTCGGGGTAATAATTCTTATCGGTCGACCGATAGGATAATTCCGCGAGGGATTATTTCGACGGGGAAATTAAAAATGCACGGCGGTTGGTCGACGGGAATTATTTCCACGGCGGGTGTTCTCGACGGTGGCCCACGGGAAATTGTTAGTCCGTTAGGTTTACTAATTTTATTTCGGTGTCAATTGACCCACAGGGAAAAGCCTCCGAGGAAAACAAAATCATATGAAAACAAGCCCACATGATAAATGCTTGTACAACAAGGGATAAACGCTCGCGGATGGAGGGGAGGGTGGGAGAGGCGGAGGCTGCGGGTCGGAGATGGGAGCTATACGTGCGGGGATATGGTGGCAATCGGCGGTGGAGGGCACGGAGGCCGGCCGGCAATGGAGAGGAGCTAGGCTAACGGCGGCGGCGGTGAGTACTGAGTACGTGGAGAAGACAAAGAAAAGGGGAATTCTTCTAGGGCTTGCCTTATCTAGTGTTTTTTTTCTCCCGTGAAGCCATGGAGCGAATACTCTAGAGTTGGCGCGGAGATGGAAATATTGGCCTGCGAACTCGCCTTTCGCGCGGGCTAACTGTAAAATAATTCCTGTGGGCTGAGCTACACACAGGAAAATGTGTTATCCTGGCGGGCCGGGCGAGCCCACAACAAAATGCAGTATATCTGGCGTCCATGGAAAACCCGTCAGGATTATATTTATTCCTGGGAACTAATCCGGGCCTCACGGGAAAATATACAGCCGAGAGGAAAAGTTCGGTTTCTGGTAGTGTGTTTACTAACTAAATGAGCTTACATATTTAATGTTATTTCTTAATCTTGATAATCATGCTGAACTTGCAGATATTATTTAAGGTTTTCTAAAATAATTGAACTAATTTTATCGATATATAGTTAGTTTACATTGCTTTGATCTCACGGGAGGAAAGAAATACCTGACATGTGCAAACACCAGTATAGATATGAGTTCATGTATGTATTCATGTGTAGTTCAAATAGCAGATGGTAGTCACACACCGGTGCGGCAGTACATACGTACACATGGAATATTAACTCCATCGGTACTAGATACGGTAGCTAACAATTCATTGGGATTTACTACTAGTAATCCATTTCGGTCAATGTAGATCAAAACTAGTCACGTACTCTCTTATGCATCAGTTGTAGATGTTTTTTAGCATGCACCCACTAGTATAGCAGGATAGGGTAGGCAGGAAAATACATGGTTAATCCGGGCGGCATTTGCTCCCCGCGCAAATCGGCTTTTCATTGGTACAAGTAGAATGTAGGTCCAGGAAAGACGCTCACCGGTCTGAGTCGTCACGCGGCCAGCCATATGCGTCCGATGTCGTCAGCGACCCCGGCCTGCACATTGAGCCACCATTGAAAAGCCAGTACCGAGCTCATGGCCATGGTCTGCAGGCTGAGGCCGGCGACCGACTTGCCCAACCAGTCCCCCGGCCCTGGCGTGTCGAGCTCGATGAACCCCACCGTCTGCAGCTTGAGCTGCGCACTCTGGTCTAGCATGTACAACAGCCTGGACGCGAGTTGCTCCTTGCAGAAGTAGTTGGCCATGGCGGCGATGAGGCGGGCGACGAGGTTGACATCCTAGGCGGCCGGGAGTAGCGCCTCGCAGGTGAGGAGAACGGCCACGGGAGCTGGTGATGCTGACGAATACGGTTTCGCGGAGGAACGCAGAGCTCGAGCTTGGTTCTTGTCGACGCAGTCGTCGGTCTTCTGCAGGTAGCGCGGCGCACCGGAGCATGGCGACGTTGGCGACCGTGACATCAACGTGGACATCTCGGTGTGGAGCACCCAGGAGGCGACAAGGACAAGGTGATTCTCTTGGCCTCGGTAGTGAGTACTGCGCTGACCAGTGGGGCGCCGGCGCCGGACCAGGGGATGTTCTTGGCGGTGCCTCAGGAGCTGTGTTATCCCGCGACAAGCTCGCGCTCACCATCCCCATCGACCAGCTCCGACCTGCTTCTGTCGTCTCCCTCGCGGAGTTTAGAAGAAAGAGGACGCGAACCCGGAGTTGCTTGTCTCGAGTTGACAATCGATTCTACTTTTTTTCTGATTGGAAGCTGAGGCGCGTGCACATGCATGTACGCCACCACGTGATCCCATTTTTCTCTCACCTTTTCCCTCCTATATATACCTCGCGATGGATTTCCTTTCTGAAAACCGAGTTTATTCGCTCAATACCAACTCAATGCTCAGCAGCTCACCATCGTTTCTTCATGCTAGTTTCTTGCATGATGAAACTAGTCATGTTCCTCTTTCCATCTTGTTAGGACCAAAGCAAGTTAAGAAGAAGAAGGAAAAAAAAAGTAGCTAGTTTGCCAATTCTATCAGCTACGTACCTCTGCCTACTGGCCTTCTCATTCTCACGTACTCCCACGAAGGCAGTATTATACAATTGGATGCATATTCAAAACCATTTATTTGGCTCATTACCTTCGATAAAAACAACAGTTAACCATTAATTGGGTCAGCAAATAATTAACTGGTGTTGTCATTTTTGTGGCTCGTCAAAGTTTTCATTGTCCCTAATGTCAACATTTGGATAGAGGGCTTTGTCGTCGACGCGGACGTGGAGAGGGTCACATCAATGATGCCGGAGCACAGGCTTGGCGCAGAGGCTCAGGCTACGACCTCGAGGAGATGGATGTCCTGCACTTTCGGCAGGGCGCCATCAGCTAGGAGTGGTGCCGGATAAAGTTGCAGTTGGGATGGGACTTGCCGTCAATCCCGCCTCCCGTCCCGACAGAAAAATCCGCTAAACCCATATATGCCATCCCTATTTACTTTACTGCTGTAAAAATGTGTTTATTTTGGGTGACTTAAGTACCTCGTTTTGTTTTCTTGGCGTTGGTGGTTTATTGTTATTGTACTCGTTTGCAAAAGGAGACGGATCGGCCGATATCATTGCTTTAGTTTAGGGATGGCACGAGTCTTGACCCACATCAAATTTTGGTGCTCCAACCGAATCATGCATGGTCACGTGTACTTGTTTTACACTCCAACGCCCACTGCCGGCCACTCGACTGAACGCGCCTTTTCCGACGGCGTACGTGCTCCTTTTATATAATTACCCCTGACGCTATTTTATCTCACCTTTTTCCTCCCGTTGACACCCTGGATTCGTGCTGCTACTTCGCGGTAGATGTATTTTCTTTTTCTTTCGACGTATGGATTTTCATTCGTGAAACCTGATTGATTTTCTTCGCTCGCCATCACCAACTCAACGGTCAGCTCACCAACAAATTCCTCGTTTCTTCACCATGGATAAAAGCCAGGTTTCCTCATGCTAGCTTAGCTAGGTAGGTAGCTAATTCCTCATAATAAGTTTCTTCTTCCCTCCGATGGATTAGCTCGCGCAGGGCCACATACGCTTGGGCCAATTATTTGGATGATTAAGGAGGAGATGGTTTGGGTTCGAAACAAAAGTCACGTGACTAGGTAGAACCAGCTGTGGTTAATTAATCAGCGCACAGGACGGCGTCCATTCACGCCGAGCCGGAGCTGAAGGCGTCCGCCGGAACCAGCCCAATCACCGGCGCTCTGCTGCAGAAAAAACGGAGACGTACGGCGGAGGAGCTGCAACCAGGGGACGCTGTGGAGCCCGTCGGAGCGCCGGCCTCCTTCGCCGGAGCGTCGCCGATTCACGGCCACGGCGGACGTACGGCGCCAGCCACGCGAGGATCCTCACGCCGCCTAATCACGCAACGGCGGCGACCGGAGATTCGACTTCTACGGACAGCACGCCGGTGCGCAGCAGCACAGCCGCCTGCCTCCGTCTTCCCTTTTTTTCCCTTTCTTTTTCCTTATTTTGAGACAACAGCTCGTGCGTGGCGACCCGCATGTGAGAGCCGCGATTGCCCCTAGTCCGTACACTTCCATTCCTACTCTTGTTTTTACTTAATACGGAGTATTATTTACTCTTCTTTGTTCTCCTACTTCTTTATTATTATTATTACTGCCCCTCTACAATTATATTTATTACTAGTATTATTGTTACTACTTAACTACATTCAAACCCTTTTCAACTTTTTTTTGCTATCAGATTACTGGATTTTAAAACGGCCTTCCAACGCAACACATTGGACGTCCAAATGACTTTCAATTTGCCCTACGTTTTTTTCCTTTTCCTTTCTTGCCGAGTTTACTCCGGGTTTGTGGACGGCGGTGGCTCCTGTTGCCGCACAAGAGGTGTGTGTGTGTGTGTGTCCCTGTGGTACGGGCTGGCGGCGCTTCGGTATCCGCCTTGCTGTCCGGCCGCGTTGGGGATGTGGATGCTTGATTGATGCTGGGCGATTGGAGGCTTCGACTTCCACGTCGAAACACGAGGAACTTTCCGCCAATCAGAACCGATCTACTCGGGTCCGATTATAGAAACATCGACAACGACAACTATGATATCAACATCGCCTGCCGGTTCCACCAACAAGGAGCGCTCGGATCCGATGATGCAGAGCAACGTCGGCTCCGCCGCAAGCTTAGAAGATCTCGCTAATCTACCCGACGACGTCTCTTTCGGCTCCTGCAGGCTGCAACAGTGCATATTCGGGTCGAACCCCGAGGACCACGTGCTCGAAGGACATCATCGACAATGGAACAGTGCATATTCAGGTCGAACCCGAGGACCACGTGCTCGAAGGACATCATCGACAATGGGCACGATGATGGCGACAACGCGGACTCCGGAAACATGAAGGTTAACTTGTACTCCAATTTTTGTACTAATCAGTTCTACTCGGCATGTCCTCATGTGTGTATGGTTAACATAACTCAAGTCGAAGGAGAAGTCGAAGATGCATCTGATGATGATGAGTACGGGAATTCAAGATTAGATCCCACTCGCATCGGCAGTGATGTAGCGTACTCGTCGGTACCTAAGTAGAATCGAAAATCTCCAGAAAAATCCAGCACCTTTTTGGTGTCGGCGAACTTGCGGGCCGGTTTTGGAGGCCGAAAAGGCCTCTTTTGTGCCGGAGATTTTCTCGATGGATCCCGTGGTCCGACTTCGCTACGAGTGCAAATAGAATCCCTTGAAGTGTTAAATCGCGGGGTTCCGAGAAAAGCGCAAGTCCGGCGGCCGGGGAGAAAGTCCAACTTCTCGAGATGGTTCGACGCTCGGTCACACGCCCGATTCGGAGCTCGTATGCGATGGATACGGCCTCACCAAATTACCAGCACATGAAATCATGGGACATCAAATTTCTGGGGAAGACGCAGCGAGTATGTAGGCGCTGAAATTTGGGCGGGAAAACCTGACGCTGCGCTAAACTGGGCGGGAAAAGCTGTCGGTACGAAAATTTGGGCGGAACCTACCGCCAACGTCGTGGCCTCCCACATACGGAGCACGAGAGAGCGTTGTTAATCTCCGGACAGCTGGAAACACGAGGCGGCCATACACCCGCCGAGCCAGAGTCGAGCCATGCATATCCACAACCCACAACAATAACACGCTCGGTTGCGACGACCTACTCGATGGTAGGCTAGAAGCCTAGAACGGCCGTACATCGGCAGTGGCGCCGTAGCCAAATTAAGCATGTGGCCCCGCCGCGGGACGACGTTGAGTTGGAAAGCTACCAGACTTCAACTTTGACTTCTCCAACGACTCCGAGTTGAACTAGATGTTTGCACCTCACGCGGGCTACGGCGCCATTGCCGATGTACGGACGTGATTTGATGGTAAGCCTAAATAATTAGTTAGTAAGTAGTAGTAGCACTCGTACTAATACTAGCACCTTTACCTATCGATCTCCTTCAAATTAATGGATCACGTACTACGAATTAAGCGCAGCTGTAGATGCATGTGCACGTGTATGCCGCACGCAGGGAAAACAACCCAAAGCAAATGTAATCTACTACTACTCACTATTTTTGCTGGTGCATGCGGGAGAAAAGGAGGCAGGCGCGCGCGTGTCGACCGAATAACGCTACTGTAGGAGCGAGCGAGCGAGGGAATTAATTAAGTGCTACCGGAACCGACGATCAAACGGCGGCTCGGCTGCGTGTCCTGCTCGGCTGTTGTCCGCGCGGCGCGTGTCACCATCAATCCACGCTGCGTCGGCGGGCAAATGTCGGGGCCGTACGTCCGATCCAGGGCAGCGGTCCAACGTGACCCTTGGTGTAGAGATGGCTACGCCGACGGCCACCCTCGGTGTACACCAGGGAGGGAGATTACACCGGTTCATCATGGTGGTCCTTATCCAGGCAATTCTGCCGGTACTACTCCCGCTTCTTCTCCCGGTGCTTCTCCCGGTGGTTCTTCCGCAGCTTCTACTGCAGCATCGCGTCGGCCCGGGCCGGTGTTCAGCAGCGAGGAGTTTGCTAACCTCTAGTTATCTCATGTTGTCTCATGTATCTCTTATCGACACTATGGCACTATGTATGCATACTATGACACTATGTATGCACACTATGGCACTATATATGCACTTCATGTTATGTCTATTTGCACTTCATGCGAAGTTCTCGTGAATTTTATGTGCTGCCAAACCTGGAAAACGCACAAAAAAGCAAGAAAAAACGAAATGGTCCACGGTACCACGGCCTCCCCCTCGGCGTAGGGAGCGCCAGGGCTGGCCAGGATGCGCCGCGTGGCATCGTACGCCGACGGCCTCCCCCTCGGCGTAGGGAGCGCCAGGGCCGGCCAGCATGCGACGTGTGGCAAGGTACGCCGACGGCCTCCTCCTCGGCGTAGCGAGCGCCAGGGGCGGCCAAGATGCGCCGCGTGGTAGAGTACGCCGACCGGCCACCCCTCGGCGTAGCTATAGCGGCCGTCGGCTTGACGTCGCCCGTTAGCGTGCTACGCCAAGGGCTAGTACGCCCGACGGGTGGGCCTCGCCCTAGGCCCTCGCCGTGCCGCGCCGACGGTCGTCGATATGCCGAGTGCCACGTGGCTTCTGCCGAGGCTTACCTTCCCCGAGGAGCTACGCCGAGGGCCCCCGTCAGCGTAGCGTACGCCGAGGGTGAGGCGGTGGTACGCCGAGGGCCGCCGGCCGTCGGCATCCGGCCATATTCCTGTAGTGTATATACTAAGTAGAAAACCTTGAGCGTCACGCCCACGCGCCTCGAGTCAGATTCATCCATAAAAGTTCTCTGGATTTACTGTCAAATAATTTATCAGCAATGAGGATTTACTGAATTATTTATAAAAAAATGAATGAAAAAGGATAATAATAGATTATATTCGCTATTCAGCTGTAGTAGCTTCCGTTCACTCTGGGCATTCCCGGTTTAGCACTGTTTGTGCAGTTTCATCGATCAACACCATTGCGCACGGTTCTTTGTGGGCTGGTCTGGTTCGGACGACTATTCACAAACGAGAAGAAGTGACGGTGTGGTCTGGGCTGGATTAGGCGGTGTGAGCGGTTTGAGGCCAGTTTCAATCGCTATTTTGTGCATTAAACATCGCTGGTTCTTCACCAAGTAGATGTTGTTGAGCTTGCATCCGCATGTGGGCCAGTTCGTGCAGCAGGGCCGAGTTGCTGCAACGCAGCCGCTGGTTCTTGTCTATCGTGACCGCCGTGCTGGCCGTGCGGCCGCACGCGAGGACACCCGGTCGACCGAGCCCTCTGCTCCCGGCCTCCAGCCAATGCGGCTGCGTGAACTGATGGTCAGGACAGTTCCCGTGCCGGCGACCCACACCCGTCATGGATCCTCCTGGCCGGCTCGTCCACCGGCAATCCACCATTGATCCAGCGTAGATGAACCACCGCAAGCTTCGTCCGGCGAAGATGGTGGCGGGTAAGGCCTGAAGCGGGCGCGAGGGCGGCCAGATTGGCCGCGGCGGGAGCTCCACCGAGCGCGGCGGGAGCTCCGCCGGCGAGAGGTAGAAGACTCTGCGGTAGTTACCACTACCGCAACAACGGCCTCACGGCGCCTTCGCCAAGCGCAAGTCGAAGCGGTACCGCCGTGGACGCGCGCCCTCCCCTTCCGCGGCCTCGTCGTCCTCGGGGTCGAGCTCCCGCCAGCACCCGCCGACGGCGTTGGTGGCGAAGATGGAGGTCGACACCGAGCCGAGGCTGGAGCCGCTGCGCATCCCTCACTTCACCGCGGGCGACTACCTCGACAACGAGCCAGTTCAAGCTCGTCCTCCCGCAGCTCGGCGTCAACGCGGGCCTCGCGCCGGACGACTTCATCGCGGAGCGCGAGCTCGACACCGTCGTCGGCCTCGTCGCGCGCTCTAGCCAGAAGGCCGCCGAATCGAGCATGAGCGCGTCTTTGCGACCTCGTCAGCGACTAGGAGTGAGGAGCCGACGCGCCGCCGCCACGACACAGGGCTCCGGTGAGTATCCGGAGCCAATTTTCTTGCAATGTAGTGTCGTGGCGGCGGGAATTGTAGTTGCTTTTGATGTAAGTAGTTGAATTTAGGATCAATGCAAGCATGAACTCTCCGATCAAACTGTTCTTCCGTGGGCGCGCGTTTTTTAAATGTGCGGTTTCATATGGTGTATCTAAAGTGCGTGTGAATTTCGGGTTTGAGGTTTTCTATATCCGCTAGAGATGCTCTAAGTTGGGCGAGCCAGGAATAAACCCCCTATGTGGTGCGGTGCAGGTTGGACATCTCAACTAGACCAGATGTCCGAGCCAACCAGCAACATAAGTACTAGTTGAGAAGAACGTGTGAGCTCGACTGACAGAATCATGACAAGACATGCCTGCTCTCCATGCAATAAATGCATGCATGGTTTTAGTAGTACTTCTCCTTCTTTCCCGCCGTCACATACATGTCAAACTCTAAATAGTACTACGTAGTTTACTAGCGGGCTGCATTGTAACATGTACCACTTGTTTACACGGCCGGCCGCACAGAGACAACAAGGCCTACATAAAGCCCAGACAACGCGCATGTGGGCGATGGCCTTTGTTTTACCCAACATAAAACTGCACAACCGTCCAGAAACGAGGCAAGAGGAGGGATTTTAGTCCCACATCGGCTAGAGGCGAAAGTTGGGAGCAACTTATAAGGGCAGCATTTCTTACAGACGTGTAAATTGCTTAGAAACACACATAGGGCTGCGGTACACATAGCGCGTGCGGCTCGCGTGAATATTCGCGACTTAAGACTTTGGACGACTGGCGACGGCGCGGACTAGCGCATATAATCTATCCTTTTTTGTATAGAAATACTAGAGTTTTTTTTATAATTGTGGACAGTAAATCGCCATGCCGAACCCCCATCCCCAGCCCACGTGCGTCTGCACGTACACCAGCACCGACGACGCCACGAGGGCGCCGATGTTGATGGAGAAGTAGACTTATTTAGCAGTACAGAGTATGAACTCGTGTACTGTTAGTATAGAGTACTAGTATGCGGGTGTGTACACATAGATCAGCTGGTTGCACCAGCATCAGGGCTACGGCGCCGTTAATCATCAATTTCTCTTTGGGGCGAGCACCAACCAATCATCCTTCTCAAGTCCTCATGTTCCTAGTATTCTTCTCAGATCGATGGCGACTGCCGACTGGGCGCACGATGCTTCAGTCCTCGAGCACACGCACTATATTCAGCTCGTCCGTGCATGTGGCCATGGTTTTGGACTAAATTAACCGTGCGTGCGCAACGGCGGCGTACGCAACGCTCAGCAACTTATCGCGGTCCCTTTCGCCTGCCGGCGTTGGCTAGCTACTACTCCCTCCGATTTAAGGAATAAGGCGTCGCCGTTTTACGTGTTTTTTGACCAGAATTGCTTCAAATATAATACGATTATGTGTATAAAATTGGTATTATTAGAAATTGTTTTTCAATACGAATCCAATGATACTAATTACATATAATATAATCAAGATTTTGTTGCTCAATTTTTATGGTCAAAGTTCGTCTTGAAATACGCGTGCGCCTTATTCCTTGGAACGGAGGTAGTAGCTAGTACCCGTGCTTAGCACGCCCTCTCACGCAAAACCACTTGCACACGCACGAAGTGCACGATCCAAGTCGCATCGCACGCATGGGCACGGACCACCGAGTAGAACTACTCTAGTCGTTGACGAACTATGCTTGATAAACTGCTCCCTCTATCTTAAAATAGAGCCTATCGAGGCGGTCTAATTCCTCTTCTCTAGGGTCAGGCAGTGATGCATTAAGAAAGAGCAGCAACGGTTTTGTCAAGCAAATAGAAAGAGCTGCTCGTCAAGCTAACCCAACCGGAGATGGGGAAGACGCGATTGGCCGGGGCGCCTCCGGCGGAGGCGAGGTCGGGACCTCACCGAAGATGGGGACGACGCGGTTGGTCGCGAGGGAGAGTTGAGGCCTAAAACTTTGGGTTGAGGGTAGTGGTGCGGGCAAGGCAATGTACATCAACGACTAGGGCTGGAGCCAGGATTTAATCACAGGGGGACGATCCACTACTGAAGCAAAAAAAAAAAAAAAAAAAAAAAAGAATCACCTCCCCAAACAACAAAATATTTTTTTAAGGAGTATCATTGTAGTTTAATTTTACCCCACCGAAAACAATTGCAATCGTGTGCATAATAGCTAACAATGATGAACAAATCCAGATACGCACTATGTTAACAAGATTCAGAATCAAACTCTCTGATATATGACACTAAATACCTTGCCAAAAAACATATCATACGAAAGTTTAATATAGACGAATGAAAATATTAGTCCATAGAGGATTGTCATTAATTACCAAAAACACACTTAGAGGCAATGTACACTTACAATAATAGGTATAAACTTAGTCAAAAGTTAACATTTCTTAACTTTGACTGATCGTTATAGATAAAATAAATGAACATTTACCACACTAAATTAATTTTTGTTTTTGTTTTGGAGAGGTCCAAGACAAGGCTGCCCTTTATGTCGAACTGTTTGGCTACGGACAAGGCTAGTTTCCCATCACTATTTAGGCATCCCGATATATTATCGGAGACTCCCAGATGCTAAATTGAAACACATCGAAGAAAGAGTGCAAAAGCAATTAAGTAGTTGGAAAGGAACATTACTATCTCCAGGAGGAAGATTGGATCACATTAATTTAGTACTTAGTAACATGGTACCGTACTAAATTTCATTTTCCAGCAACCCAAAGAAGTTTTACAAAGATTGGACTATTTTCGAGCAAGATTATTTAGGTAAGGAGACAGTGAGAAAAAAAATAAATATCGACAGGCTCGACGGAATGTAATTTGTCGCCCTACAATATCAAGGAGGACATGGGATTCATGATTTTGAGGTCAAGAGTAGAGCCCTTCTAGGTGAATGATTTTTCAATGTTTTTACCCAATATAGGGTGTGGAAGACTCTTTTAAAAACTAAATACATATAGGATCTAGTGCATTGTCTTAGGTTTATTGGAAACCCAAAGACCCATATTGTTGGGCTGGTCTAATAGTGACGAAGAAATACTTCTTTTCACACGGTTCATTCACGATTATGGATGGCTCGGAAATAAGGTTCTGGGAGGATAGTGGCTAGGGTAATGCTACACCCCGAGAACATCTAGCTTTGTACAATATTTTCTGTAGATTCCTTGTACAGGGCGTCAATTTATTCAGACGTGCCGGTTGGTAATAACAAATGTATAGATCGAAACGTACACCGATCAATCCGAGCCAGTGCCACTTTCTCGGAAATCAAGTGCCACCGAGTTGCGTGAACAAATGAGAGTTGTCCTAATTAAGCAAGGACCAGTTGTATAATTGCGGAAGGCAAGCCATGGAAACTAGGAGGTACTCTTAACCGTACGTCCGTACGGCTCATGGCGCACAGAAGAGACAATGTTTCCGGGGTTTGGATGATTTTATGGCAATCATCTCTACTACTTATAAAGGCACGAAGTTGCGTTGGAAAATTAGATCTCAGCCATCTAATCAGGTTCATCTAACAGCCCACGTTGTTTTGTTCTCCCCACCCCTCACGCATAATTTCCGCGTCCGCACCATCCCCAGCCGTAGTTTCCGCATCCCTACAGCCCGATACCACTGCACGTCGTCGTCCACGCCCGGCCTCCACACTGCTAGACCTACCTCGGCCAGGACCAAGATGCAGAGTGGCACATCCACGCCAGGGAGAGCGGTGCATCCACACTAGGGCGATTATCTCACAGCCTCCCATCAGCGCCGCCGCTGCATCCCCAGCCGGCCCTCCCAAGCAGCATCTCCCACACCAGCGCGCTGCCGATGGACTCCGCCACGCTGCCGTCCCACTCGTGATGCCGCCCTCCCGCCCGCCCATGCTGCTGCCTGCCTTGCTCCTCCGCCAACCCTGCCCCGCGCATACCTTCGTTGTTTCCAACGGCGAGCGGCCACTACGACATACGGCACCGGCGTGCGATGCCAGAATCGGATGCGGACGTGTCGAGCTTTATGTGGAGGTCGTCGATAGAGCCTGAAGAAGTAGCCTCTCTTTCGTTTTGGTCCTCGCCGCCGTGTCTGGCCTCGATTGAGGGCTGTTGTGTGATGCAGCAGGACGACGAGGAACAAGCTTGACTCGGTAATCCCAAAGCTCTTAAATATTCAACATCATGCTGCAAGGCTTGCGCTTCCTCACTTGTTGACGCACACCACATATTCCAATCAAAACTCACACATACTCACGAGTAGCAATTGAGAGCAATTTCACATCTATCAGAATGCATTATTCATAAATAGATGCATCTAAATTTGCCTTGAGCAACTCCAAATCAGGAGGTTTTCAGGGTTTCACTATATTCACTTAATTGGATTGTTTAGGAACTAGGATTCACCTTAGATGATGTTCAGTGTGCAATTTGGTCATACGAGGCTTCTGGCAGAAGTTGTTGAGCCTGACTTCGACTACACCCATACCATAATTAATTCACCACATTGTGATGTGGTATTATATATTATTAAAAAATGGCTACTGTAAAGTGTCAAGTTGTTGCTACCCTTTTGTGTAAATCCCAATCAGTGTCTCCAAAGTCCAAATACATGGTTGGAATAAGCGATCCCATAATATTTTCATCTCTGGATGTGAGAGAGATACACATTTATTGTAATATCAGAAAAGAAAAGCTTGAAAAGTATCTCCTTCATGTGTGCTCTTATTCATTGCCTGAGCATACTAGGATAAGCTATCCAAATCATTTATTCAAAATAGATGAAACTTTATAGTCCAGGCCCATGAAGCAACACAAGGTAGCAGGTAAAAAAATTCGTGCAATATCCAAACCATTTGTTCAAAATAGATGAAGCTTTATACTTCAGACTCGTGCAATGGCACAAGGTAGTAGGCAATAATTTACGTGCAGTATCCAGATTGTAATCATTAGTTATGATTGTAGTGTTGGATACAACTCTTGACAAGCTTTATTAGGATTGTACATAGATGTTATCTATATGAATTAGCAGACCTGGAAGGGGCATCAAAATATGTGTCATCTGATGGGAAGTAGTATCTACACATTCAGTTTCAGCATTAGGAAAAAAGCAATGCCTTTTTTTGTATTATTTAACATATCTTTTCTTGTGTTCTCTTGATTTCTTAAATTTTGATCTTCCTAGGTTCTGGAAAGCAACGACACGTAGAGTTGCCAATCAAAGAAGGCGAGAGAGGAGGTGGAAACGAGGATCCTAGCATGGCATGGATGATATTTCAGGTCCTGCAATTGCGGAGGAATGTATCGCAGCTCCGAAGGCCTGATCTATAACTTATGCTCAACATGCCGTGCTTTATTTTTCCATTAAGTGTATCACTTATACAATTACTAAGGGACTTCACTTATACAATTTCTAAGCGATTAATGACTTTTCTTTTTATAGACAAATGAAGGACAAGGGAAATCAGAAGAGCCGATCAATCAGGTTGTCTGCTTCAGCCATCGGTCTTAATGTTTGGAAGTGGCAGGTGGACATTGGTTCTTTTGTTAAGATGTAGAAATTTTTGCAATCATTTTACTGTAACTATTATTTGAATTCACATGTGATTTATCAGAAGTTTGAAATTATTAGGTGATAGATAATATATTACAAAATTTATCATTGTTGGGCTCGCCCAAGTGATTAGATGTGTGGAGCACAAGTATTTTATGAAGGACTTCATATGTTGGACTTCCCCTAAAAATATGTTGTGCTCTTTTTAACTGAATTAAAATATGAAATATCGGAATTACCAAAAGAGTCTTTTTACTGAACTTGACATCACCATTGTACCTAAGTTATAACGGCGTTGTTAATTAGATCTATTTACCTTCTGCGGAGGTCTTACATTATTGTGTTATAAGCCAGTCTTCTACTACTGAACCTAATAAAGTTACTGCAACTAGAATAATTACAGTCCAGCATATGCAAACTTCTTTCTGGTGCTCAAAATAGGCTGCAAGTATGACACATTGCATAATGAACACTCACAGTGTTACAAGAGATTATAATTCTTTTGGAAACCATCTTACACGAAAAAGTGTGTACTTGGATAGGACATTATATAGTTGATGCAATATGTATTTTCTTTTGAAATTTTGATACATGAGGGCATGTTAACTCATGAAAGCTAACATTTTAAAAAATGAGTTAGGAATTAGGGATTTGCACTTTGCATGAAATTTTAAAATTTGAAGGACTTATCCATATGTGAACTTAGTTGTCATAGTTTAATATAATATGGAACAGTATATACGTGCATTGCACGTGCAGACTTACTATGAGAGAAAATGTGGCAACAACGGGCGAGTGAAATGTTGAATGTGGGGCTTTTTATCGCAATGGCCGGGCATTCGTAGGATCGCGAGTTTAATCAAACTAGAACTCTAACAAGAGTAACACCGAACGTTCCAGGAAATATATCAAGCATGGCGGTGTTTAACCAGCTCGATGCACGACTATCCTAAAAAAACTATCACAACAACTATAAACAAAAGGTGGCAAACAAGGCAAGGTGGGGATGCTACACACAAGTATAATTAAGTGCAACCAAATCAAGATAGGAACGGACGCAGATCGAGCTAAACCATCAACACTTTCTCGGATCACAAGGGTGACCAGACTGCATAAATAAATGAGAGATGCCCTAATTAAGCAAGAAGCAGTGGCCCAATTAAGGAAGGTAAGCCAAGCAAGCAGGAGTAACAGTGGCTCATGGCGCACGGAGGAGACAATGTTGCCACGACTCTGGATGATTCTGACAATCAGAGGATGAAATGTGTCGACTATGTTGCAAATGAACAAGGGAATTGTTGAATGTGGAGTTTTCTTATGTTAGCGAGTTTAAGTCAGATCCCACGGCTAAGAAGGTAGTGGATCGAAAAACAATTTCAGGAGACTGATGCCTAGGAGTCTGTCTTTATTTTCGGCGACGGTATAAGTGGCGAGAGTGCTATATTGATCCCAAAAGAATAACACCAGACATCCAAACAAATACATATGCCGCCATCATAACGTCTATAAACAAAGATGGCAAACAAGGCAAGTTGTGGTTGATTACACGCACATTGCAACCAAATCAAGATCGAGCTAGACCGTCGCCACTTTCTCGGAGCTCCAACGAGACCAGAGTAGCTAGTGCTTAAACAAAGGAGAGATGCCCTGATTAAGCAAGGAGCTTAGGAGGACGAGTGGCCTAATTGTGGAAGGCAGGCGTACGGAAGAGACAATAGCTAGGGGGGCAAAGTAACAGTGGCTCATGGCGTACGGAAGAGACGCTGCCCTGTTTGGCCGATGCCCCAAGAAACGGCTCATCGATTTGACCCCTAAACCCATGCATCAGGAATCGTTCAGACTTCAAAGCCATTAGTTTAGTGCAGATGTGGTTTACAACTGACTTGCTGACTCACGGCCGCTCAATAAAGCTTTTGTGGGGGGAAACAACAAGGTCAAATCCCAACGTGTTGCAACTCTTATTATACATCTAATGGTTATTGCTAGTAATTTTTCACAAAAAATACAATATACGGTACTTGATTAACAAGCATCCCATGAAAGCAATCATTTCTGGTCTACGGGGACACCATTTTGTAGTATATTTCTTCCCCACGACAGAGAGGAAAAAATTCAACAAATAGCGCATGGTTTTAATCACAAGTAAACGCTCTATCACATTATATTTCGTCAGTTCTGCTCATACGATAAAACTCTGGGCCATACAGAGAACACACGCAGAAGAATAATTCTTCCACAATTCCGTCTCTCGATCTCATTGCTGTTCCGTTGCATGTTTTGATGCACATACCTGTGCACGCATGATTGGCTAGAGCCCAAAGGGAGAATATATAAAAAGATCGTTGCTTTCATGGCATGCCTTCCGTTGCGTTGCTTGAAATCCAAGCGAGGCCGTTGATCAATTCTTCCCTTTTTGTACAGGAAAACTGAATATGACTTTATTGTTTTGACGAAAATAAGTATGCTTGGGTTGGTTGCGAATCTTGACATGTGTGTGATCTGATGAGCTTGTTCGTGGTCAGTGTTATGTGGCTGCTAGAGTTTGGGAGGGAGAGAGAGGGCTGCGAGGGCGCGAGAAGGCCGGCCGGGGGCCTTGCCCACGGCCGGTGGCAAGAGGGAAGGGATTTCCTTCTTAATGCTGTCGATTAGATTGATACGTCTCCTCTCCTTATATAGAGAGGTTTACTTGACCCCTAAGCAAACGACCTTATCTCTAATTAACCCTAAGACTAACGGGCTATACCGTCAGCCCAAGCCCATTACGTACTCTAACAGTCAGATTCAGAGTTTGAGCTCCTCTGCTTCAGCCGTACTTCCGTGGTGTTTTATATGGTCCTTCTCCTGCTTTCGTGGCGATCTCATCTGGACATCTGGTCAAGCAACCATCTGCCGCAAATGAGATTAAAAATTTGGAAGACTGGCAGAAGAATATTCGACTCTCTGATGCCAATAGAGCTGCTATTATGAGTAAATTGCACGGAAGAACTCTCGGGAATTAGGAGATCACTTCTAGTCAAGGATGACAAGAAATGCTACTGCTTAGCTCAGCTTTGTCTGAACTGCATGTGTAAGGACCTAAATCTTCTTAGCTTGTTTTTCTTCCCCTACTTTTTGGCTTCGGGAAACTATAAGGAGAAAGAGATGCTGCCCCTCGTAGTCCTAGTGATTCGGTCAATTAAGTCTGCAGCGTATCTATGTGAAGGTGCACGCTGTAATTTTCAGAGTCTTGCCGGAATGGCATAGAACCTGTTTTGTGATGAAAATAAATATACTTCGGCTGGTTGTAGATTTTGGCATGTCTGTGGGCTTATTCATGGTCAGATTCAGGGTTTCAAGATGTCGTAGCTCCTCTGCTTACTTCCCAAGTTTTTTTTAATGGCTGTTCCTCCTGCTTTCGTGGCGATCTCATCTGACTATGATTTTTAAGGAGTCAAACAACTATCTACCGCAAATGAGAATAAAATATATGAAGCAATGGAAGAGTAGCAGAAAATATGACAGCTGTATTCTGATGCTAATTGATCAACCTGCAAATATGAGTAGATTACAAGGCAATAGACGGGGCTTACAATCACAAGTTAGTGGAACAATGTAACCGCAAGGCCATAGCTTTGCTAAACTTACTTGCCACTTGGGAGATTTAGAATGAACGAAATGTTCGGGTTTTTTCACAACAAGCTTGCGCCTTTGAAAGTGATTCTTGATATATAAGATCAAGAGAGAAGCTCCGTTGTGGGTTTTAGCGGATGCGAAGCGTTTAGGCAAGATGATGTTGGAAGACTAATCCATGTAGTAATAGCTACATTTACAACATTGTAATTTCCCCCTTAATTTAAGCAAAGCTTTTGCCCCTGATTAGAAAACAATATGGCGACAGAACTGTCAAATATCACCTCTAGTTAAGAATGACAAGGAATTGATAGTACTTTATTTTTCCCCCTCTTGTAATTTCTTTCAATGAAAGTAGGTAGCCTGTCTAAACGGCATGTGGAGCAGGCCTTTAGATGTTTCATTTGCTTTTCTTCATCTCATTTTGCTTTCAAGAAAGGGAAAGATACCCTAGTCACGCCACTTCGTGGAGATTCTGCGTTTTAAGACCGCAGTGTGTAGTCTCAAGCTGTAATTTTCAGAATCTTGCCACTAGCAATTACAAAACCACCCTGTGGTAGCAACAGCACATTCATGAGCATAACTTCTTCGTTGGCAGTGCACATGTTTCAAGCACTTAATTTCAGCACGTGGTCTAAAGACACGCAGAGTACGATATAGAATCAGCTATCAAACTGAAATGACGGTGCCAAATGAGAATTGTGCGAAAGGGAATCCAGCAAGAGAGCCGAGAATCCCACCCTTCATTCTTTCAAAAAATAAATTACCAGCGACGAAAATGCATGAAAGCGACGAACCATTTGGCGGAAACGAGTGCGTACCCCCTCGCGTCGTCTCCTCTGGACGCCCGGGGGAGGGGGGGACCCTAAACCCCGCCGCCGCCTCCTCCCCCACCTTCCCTCCCTCTCCTCGCCATCCCCTGAGGCTGATGTCGGCGTAACCCCGCAGAGCCGGTGATGGGGGCAGCGGGGATCTACGTGTGGGCCCTCCTAGGGCGGTGGCATGGAGGCATGTTGCTGTGTGTGGGGGGGGCTTGACCTCCGCCTCTGGCCCTCCCCCATCCCCCTTGTCCTCCTCTCCAGCTCGGCCTTGCCGGTGCTTGATGATGGTGGCCAATGGCTGGGGTGCTGCCCGTCGCGCCCTTGGATTGGTCCATGGATCTGGGAGGTGGCCCTTCAGGCATGGCGACGGCGTGTGATACGTCCAATTTGCATCACTATTTTATATCATAATTTGCTGTTATTCATTGATATATTTCATATTGGGACACAATACTTATGTTATTTCATCTATTTTGCATGTTTCATGATTATTTGGAGATCGCGCACCGGAGCCGAGATTCTCGCTGGAAAAAGCACCGTCGGGATGCAATATTTCGGAAGATCAACTGTGGAAGGAAATTTCACCAAAAATCCTATTTTTCCGGATGACGGAGAAGGCCGGAAGGGGAGCTGAGAGGACCCAAGGTGGGGCCGGACCACGGGCCGGCGCGGCCCATGGCTCGGCCGCGCCACCTTGTGGTGTGGGGGCCCCACAGCCCCTTTCGCCTCCTTTTCTTCGCGAAACCCTTCGTCCCGAAGACCTAAGCCACGGAGGGATCCTCACGAAGGGTTACAGCCGCCTCGCGGGGCGGAGAACACCGGAGAGAAAGAGCTCTCCAGCGGACAGGAATCCGCCGGGGAAATTCCCTCCCAGAGGGGGAAATCGACGCCATCGTCACCGCCATCGAGCTGGACATCATCTCCATCACCATCATCATCATCTCCACCATCATCACCGCCGCCTCCACCGCTGGACATCGTCACCGCCGTAGCAATTTGGGTTTGATCTTGATTGTTTGATAGGGGAAACTCTCCCGATGCGATTTCGCTTGTTATTGATGCTATTGAGTGAAACCATTGAACCAAGGTTTATGTTCAGATTGTTATTCATCATCATATCACCTCCGATCATGTTCCATATGATGTCTCGTGAGTAGTTCGTTTAGTTCTTGAGGACATGGGTGAAGTCTAAATGTTAGTAGTGAATTATGGTTGAGTAATATTCAATGTTATGATATTTAAGTTGTGGTGTTATTCTTCTAGTGGTGTCGTGTGAACGTCGACTACACGACACTTCACCTTTATGGGCCTAGGGGAATGCATCTTGTACTCGTTTGCCAATCGCGGGGTTGCCGGAGTGACAGAAACCTAAGCCCCCGTTGGTATATCGATGCAGGAGGGATCGCGAGGATCTCGAGTTTAAGGTCTGTGGTTAGATTTATCTTAATCACTTTCTTGTAGTTGCGGATGCTTGCAAGGGGTATAATCACAAGTATGTATTAGTCCTAGGAAGGGCGGTACATTAGCCTAGGTTCACCCACACAACACTTATCAAAACAATGAAGATTAATCGACCGCATGTAGCGAAAGCACTAGACTAAATTCCCATGTGTCCTCGAGAACGTTTGGTCATTATAAGTAAACAAACCGGCTTGTCCTTTGTGCTAAAAAGGATTGGGCCACTCGCTGCAATTATTTCTCTCGCATTTTACTTACTTGTAATTTATTCATCTGTTACATCAAAACCTCCTGAATACTTGTCTGTGAGCATTTACAGTGAATCCTTCATCGAAACTGCTTGTCAACACCTTCTGCTCCTCGTTGGGTTCGACACTCTTATTTATCGAAAGTACTACGATACACCCCCTATACTTGTGGGTCATCAAGACTATTTTCTGGCGCCGTTGCCGGGAGTGAAGCGCTATTGGTAAGTGGAATTGGTAAGGAAAACCTTTACTTGTTTGTGCTGATTTTATTTCTGCTGTTGCTATAAGTCATTATGGAGAGATCTTCTCTTCAATTTCTATTTGGGAAATCTACTACTACTGCAACGGTAGTGGATGAGGCGCCGAGTGAGGAAGTAATACCATATAAAATACCTATGAAAATTATTGAACGTGTTATGGATAACCGCTATGAAGGGGATGGAACTGTCCATCCTGGTGATCATTTACTTGTTTTTGCATGAATTATGCGGGTTATTCAAATGTGCGGGTATTGCTATGAATGAAGTTAGAAAGAAACTATTCTCTATATCGATGTCTGGTAAAGCGGCGCATTGGTATAAATTGCTGAAGAATGGTGATTCTCTTGATTGGGAGGACATTGTGCCTTTATTTTATTCCAAATTTTATCCTCCAAGTGAAATTCACAAAGATCGGAACCGCATATATAATTTCTGGCCTCATGATGGAGAAAGTATTGCCCAAGCTTGGGGAGATTGAAGTCTTTAATGCTCAAATGCCCCATTCATGAGCTTCCCGGTAATGTTATTATTGATAATTTCTATGCAAGACTTTCTTTTCAAGACAAGACCTTGCTTGGATACTTCTTGTTCCGGATCATTTACGCGCAACAAAGAAGAGTTTAAAAGGGACCTTCTTGATCGGATCCAAGAAAATACCGAAGGTTGGGAGAACGACAAGGATAGAGAATCGAGTATAATTTATGATTATAAATGCATTGAAGCTTTTATGGATACTGATAAATTTCGTAATATGAGTGCTACATATGGCCTTGATTCTCAAGTTGCTGCAAATCTTTATAAAGCTTTTGCCTCTCATTATGAATTGCCTAAGAAGAATTTTGATAAGTATCATGAACCGTATAAAGATAAAATTGATTCATCTATTAATAAGTGTGTTGTAGTTGAAACTGCTGATCATGTTATTCCTGAAGCTTATATTGAAAAAACTCCTTTCCCTGCTAAAATGAAGGAGTACTCTATTATAAATAGTGCGGTTCATAAAAGTGAAAATAAACCTATAGAACCTGAAGAACAAATAAAAGTTGAACCTGATGTTGCAATAGTTAAAGATCTTGTGACTGAAAATGTGGAGGATGGTCATATTATTTTCTGTGAAGATGCTTCTAATATTGTTTCACATCCTAATAAACCCAAACAAGTTAGTGTTCCTATGCTATCTGTTAGAATTGGTGATCATTGCTATTATGGTTTATGTGATATTGGTGCAAGTGTTAGTGTTATTCCTTATGAGCTTTACACGGAGATATTGCACGAAATTGGTTCTTGTGAACTTGAAGATATTGATGTGGTTATTTGATGTCTACGGGTGCTTCTATTCTTGTAGACAGTGTTGGGCCTCCAAGAGCAGAGGTTTGTAGAACAGCAGCAAGTTTCCCTTAAGTGGATCAGCCAAGGTTTATCGAACTCAGGGAGGAAGAGGTCAAAGATATCCCTCTCAAGCAACCCTGCAACCACAAAGCAAGAAGTCTCTTATGTCCCCAACACACCTAATACACTTGTCAGATGTAAAGGTGCACTAGTTCGGCGAAGAGATAGTGAGATGCAAGTAATATGGATGAGTATGAGTGGTAATAGTAATCTGAATAAAATATGGCAGCGAGTAAACATGCAACAAAACGAGTAAACAAACGGAGATTCGATGCTTGGAAGCAAGGCCTAGGGATCCTCGCTTTCACTAGTGGACACTCTCAACAATGATCACATAATAGGACTACTCTACACCCTCTTGTTGGATGATGAACACCACTAATTGTGTAGGATTACACGAACCCTCAATGCCGGAGTTAACAAGCTCCACAATATTCAATGTTCATATTTAAATAACCTTAGAGTGCAAGATAGATCAACACAATTACACCGAGTACTAACATAGCATGCACTACTTGTCAACATCAGCTATGAAAGGGGAATATATCGCATCAATACCATCATAGTAATAGTTAACTTCATAATCTACAAGAGATCACAATCATAGCATATACCAAGTACTTC
>NC_061513.1:294527477-294539850 GCF_022539505.1 Lolium rigidum
ATTAGACTGGCTGCATTGTTTCCATTACTCAAACAAAAGGGAGTATGGCAGTTTATCTGTTCTCTATATAAAGACGTTGAGAGGGTTCACTGTGAAAGGAACCTGAGTCACTGTTCCTAGTCACTGAGTACGTCATGTTTTACTTACTGCTGATGATACTGATTGTTACAGTCACTTTTCATTATTTACTGTTGACTGGCAAAAGACACTTCACAGTGGTTATCCACCACCAGTTTAACTCACTGCCAAGACTGGCACAATGCATCTGTCATAGCTTATTTATACTATCTAAGATTTACCTATCTCTACCAAACTAGTGCACCTTGCTTTAAAATAGATCAGACTTCTGCAGCTCTGTGTATGCAGCTGTGCTGTAGAACTTTGATCGCTTCCTGAGCTGATAAAACTCAAATCTTACTGTGGAAACTTGCTGCTGTTCTACAAACCTCTCGCTCTTGGAGGCCCAACACTGTCTACAAGAATAGAAGCTCCCGTAGACATCAAGCACTTTTCACGGCGCCGTTGCCGGGAGGAAAGGTAAAAAGGCTCTCATACTACGGTCCCAGGTAAAGTATTTTTCACGGCGCCGTTGTGTGTGTGCTCAAAGCTATTTCCTTTAGATCCTGCAATTGCATCTTTTTGTTTCTTGTTTACACTAGTTTGGCATAATGGACAACAATGAGCTTCTTATTCTATTTCCTGAATTAAAACATGGATTGTTTGGTGCGAAAATTAAAAAACCTATGGAATCTTATTTGCATGCTGGTAGTAATATTAGTATGAACGCTTCGAACACCATTGTTGATAATGATATAGAAAGTTCTAAGCTTGGGGAAGCTGGTTTGCATGATATTTTTAGTCCCCCAAGCATTGAGGAGAAAATTTTCTTTGATGATACTTTGCCTCCTATTTCTGATGATGATAATGATAATGGTCTTTTGGTGCCACTTACTGCTGAGAGTACTTTTTGTTGTGATTATACTATGCCTCCTACACTTGATGAGAATAATAATGATAGCTACTTTGTTGAATTTGCTCCCACTACAACTAATAAAATTGATTATGCTTATGTGGAGAGTAATAATTTTATGCATGAGACTCATGATAAGAATGCTTTATGTGATAGTTATATTGTTGAGTTTGCTCATGTTGCTACTGAAAGTTATTATGAGAGAGGAAAATATGGTTGTAGAAATTTTCATGTTACTAAAATGCCTCTCTATGTGCTGAAATTTTTGATGCTACACTTGTTTTATCTTCCTATGCTTGTTACTTTGCTCTTCATGAACTTGTTTATTTACAAGATTCCTATGCATAGGAAGCATGTTAGACTTAAATGTGTTTTGAATTTGCCTCTTGATGCTCTCTTTTGCTTCACATACTATCTCTTGCGAGTGCATCATTAAAGCTGCTGAGCCCATCTTAATGGCTATAAAGAAAGAACTTCTTGGGAGATAACCCATGTGTTATTTTGCTACAGTACTTTGTTTTATATTTGTGTCTTGGAAGTTGTTTACTACTGTAGCAACCTCTCCTTATCTTAGTTTTATGTTTTGTCGTGCCAAGTAAAGTCTTTGATAGAAAAGTAAGTACTAGATTTGGATTACTGCGCAGTTCCAGATTTCTTTGCTGTCACGAATCTGAGCCCACTGCCCTGCAGGAAGCTCAGAAAATTATGCCAATTTACGTGCATGATCCTCAGATATGTACGCAACTTTCATTCAATTTGAGCATTTTCATTTGAGCAAGTCTGGTGGCCTAATAAAATCCATCTTTACGGACTGTTCTGTTTTGACAGATTCTGCCTTTTATTTCGCATTGCCTCTTTTGCTATGTTGGATGAATTTCTTTGATCCATTAATGTCCAGTAGCTTTATGCAATGTCCAGAAGTGTTAAGAATGATTGTGTCACCTCTGAACATGTTAATTTTTATTGTCCACTAACCCTCTAATGAGTTGTTTCGAGTTTGGTGTGGAGGAAGTTTTCAAGGGTCAAGAGAGGAGGATGATATACTATGATCAAGGAGAGTGAAAGCTCTAAGCTTGGGGATGCACCCGGTGGTTCACCCCTGCATATATCAAGAAGACTCAAGCATCTAAGCTTGGGGATGCCCAAGGCATCCCCTTCTTCATCGACAACATTATCAGGTTCCTCCCCTGAAACTATATTTTTATTCCATCACATTTTATGTGCTTTTTCTTGGAGCGTCTGTTTGTTTGCTTTTGTTTTTGTTTATGTTTGAATAAATTGGATTACATCATGCTTGTGTTGGAGAGAGACACGCTCCGCTGGTTCAAATGAACACATGTGTTCTTAGCTCATAATATTCATGGCGAAGTTTCCTCTTCGTTAAATTGTTATATGGTTGGAATTGGAAAATGATACATGTAGTAATTGCTATAATGTCTTGGGTAATGTGATACTTGGCAATTGTTGTGCTCATGTTTAAGCTCTTGCATCATATAATTTGCACCTATTAGTGAAGAATACATAGAGCATGCTAAAATTTGGTTTGCATAATTGGTCTCTCTAAGGTCTAGATAATTTCTAGTAAGGTGTTTGAACAACAAGGAAGACGATGTATAGTCTTATAATACTTGTAATATGTCTTTTATGTGAGTTTTGCTGTATTAGTTCATCCTTGTGTTTGCCTCAAACAACCTTGCTAGCCTAAACCTTGTATCGAGAGGGAATACTTCTCATGCATCCAAATACTTGAGCCAACACTATGCCATTTGTGTCCACCATACCTACCTACTACATGGTATTTCTCCGCCATTCCAAAGTAAATTGCTTGAGTGCTACCTTTAAACAATTCAAAATTTATTACCTCTTATTTGTGTCAATGTTTTATAGCTCATGAGGAAGTATGTGGTGTTTATCTTTCAATCTTGTTGGGCAACTTTCACCAATGGACTAGTGGCTTCATCCGCTTATCCAATAATTTTGCAAAAAGAGCCGGCAATGGGATTCCCAGGTCCCAAATTAATTAACAAAAATAGACACTCCTCCATGGTATGTGATTGTTGGACGGCACCCGAAGGATTCGGTTAGCCATGGCTTGTGTAAGCAAAGGTTGGGAGGAGTGTCATCATAATAAAACTAAAATAAAAAGGCACTCCTTCATGGTATGAGATTGTTGGCGGGCACCCGAGGATTCGGTTAGCCATGGTTTGTGAAAGAAAGGTTGGAAGGAGTGCCATCCAAAAATAAAATAAAATGGGAGCCGCTCTTTGAAGGTTTGTCTGGCAAGGGGGTTAGAGTACCCGCTACCATTCGTTGACAACAACATACACCTCTCAAAACTTTATTTTTATGCTTACTTCATGTTTTCAAAATCAAAGCTCTAGCACAAATATAGCAATCGATGCTTTTCCTCTATGGAGGACCATTCTTTTACTTTTATTGTTGAGTCAGTTCACCTATTTCTCTCCACCTCAAGAAGCAAACACTTGTGTGAACTGTGCATTGATTCTTACATATTTGCATATTGCACTTGTTATATTGCTTTGCATTGACAATTATCCATGAGATATACATGTTATGAGTTGAAAGCAACCGCTGAAACTTCATCTTCCATTGTGTTGCTTCAATACCTTTACTTTGAATTATTGCTTTATGAGTTAACTCTTATGCAAGACTTATTGATGCTTGTCTTGAAGTGCTATTCATGAAAAGTCTTTGCTTTATGATTCACTTGTTTACTCATGTCATCACCATTGTTTTGATCGCTGCATTCTCTACATATGCTGTACAAATAGTATGATCAAGTTTATGATGGCATGTCACTCCAGAAATTATCTTTGTTATCGTTTTACCTGCTCGGGACGAGCAGAACTAAGCTTGGGGATGCCGATACGTCTCCAACGTATCGATAATTTCTTGTGTTCCATGCCACATTATTGATGTTATCTACATGTTTTATGCACACTTTATGTCATATTCGTGCATTTTCCGGAACTAACCTATTAACAAGATGCCGAAGTGCCGGTTCTCGTTTTCTGCTGTTTTTGGTTTCGAAATCCTAGTAACGAAATATTCTCGGAATCGGACGAAATCAACGCCAAAGTTCCTATTTTCATCGGAAGCATCCAGAACACCCGGGAAGGACCGGAGGGGGCCACAGGGCCACCAAACCCTAGGCTGGCGCGGCCGGAGGGGGGCCGCGCCGCCCTATGGTGTGGCCCCCCGTCAGCCCTCCTCGCGCCGCCTCTTCGCCTATATAAAGCCCCCGGATCGAGAAAACCCGATACGAATTGACGAAACCCACGTAAACCCGCCGCGAGCCGCCGCCATCGCGAAGCCAAGATCTGGGGGACAGGATCTCTGTTCCGGCACGCTGCCGGAGTGGGGAAGTGCCCCCGGAAGGCTTCTCCATCGACACCGCTGCCATCTCCACCGCCATCTTCATCACCGCTGCTGCTCCCATGAGGAGGGAGTAGTTCTCCATCGAGGCTCGGGGCTGTACCGGTAGCTATGTGGTTCATCTCTCTCCTATGTGTGTCAATACAATAATCTCATGAGCTGCCTTACATGATTGAGATTCATATGATGATGCTTGTAATCTAGATGTCATTATGCTAGTCAAGTGGGTTTTACTTATGTGATCTCCAGGAGACTCCTAGTCCCACGTGTGTAAAGGTGACAAGTGTGTGCACCGTGTGGGTCTCTTAGGCTAGATTTCACAGAATACTTATTCACCTGTTGAATGGCATAGTGAGGTGCTTATTTATATCTCTTTATGATTGCAGCATGTTGTATCACAATTTATCCATGTGCTACTCTAGTGATTTGTTATTAAAGTAGTTTATTCCTCCTGCATGTGTGCAAAGGTGACAGTGCGTGCACCGTGTTAGTACTTGGTTTATGCTATGATCATGATCTCTTGTAGATTGCGAAGTTAACTATTGCTATGATAATATTGATGTGATCTATTCCTCCTACATATGCATGAAGGTGACGAGTGTGCATGCTATGCTAGTACTTGGTTTAGTCTGTTGATCTATCTTACACTAAAGGTTACTTAAACATGAGCATTATTGTGGAGCTTGTTAACTCCGGCATTGAGGGTTCGTGTAATCCTACGCAATGTGTTCATCATCCAACAAAAGTGTAGAGTATGCATTTATCTGTTCTATTATGTGATCAATGTTGAGAGTGTCCACTAGTGAAAGTGTAATCCCTAGGCCTTGTTCCTAAATACTGCTGAGTTACTACTTGCTTGTTTACTACTCGCTGCGTTACTACTCGCTGAGTTACTACTGCTTGTTCTATCGTTTTACTTGCGTTACTACTGCCGTAATACCACCACCATCAACTACACGCCAAGCACTTTTCCGGCACCGTTGCTACCTGCTCATACTTATTTATACCACCCGTATTTCACTATCTCTTCGCCGAACTAGTGCACCTATTTGGTGTGTTGGGGACACAAGAGACTTCTTGCTTTGTGGTTGCGGGGTTGCATGAGAGGGATATCTTTGACCTCTTCCTCCCTGAGTTCGATAAACCTTGGGTATCCACTTAAGGGAAACTTGCTGCTGTTCTACAAACCTCTGCTCTTGGAGGCCCAACACTGTCTACAAGAATAGAAGCTCCCGTAGACATCAACCCCACATACTAAATGGGCCGGCCCTTTAACCGGAAAGTGGGACCCACCAGCGTTTTGGCCCGGCCCACTATCTTGTTGGGCCAGCCCACTTGCTATATGGTGGACCCCACATACTAAATGGGCCGGCCCTTTAGCAGGGAAGTGGGACCCACCAGACTTTTTTGGCCCGGCCCACTATCTTGTTGGGCCGGCCCACTCGCTCTATGGTGGACCCCACATGCTAAATGGGCCAGCCCCGTAACGGGAAAGTGGGACCCACCTGTGTTTTTGGCCCAGCCCACTATCTTGTGGGGCCGGCCCACTTGCTATATGGTGGACCCCACATACTAAATGGGCTGGCCTTTTAACAGGAAAGTGGGACCCACATGCTAATTGGGCCAGCCCACTAACTTCTTGGGCCGGCCCAGTTTCTTTAATGTGGACCCCACTTTGTAAATGGGCCGGCCCGGTACCAGGAAAGTGGGTCCCACATGTCTTGTGGGCCGGCCCTTTTGCCTGTTGACCGGTCAATCGAGTGCATTCGGCCCGGCCCACATGCTTAGTGGGCCGGCCCATTAAAGTTTTGACCGATCAACCCTAGAGGTTAGGCCCGGCCCACGTAACTAATGGACCAGCCCGGCTATATAGTTGACCGGTCAAACTATGTCGAGCTGGCCCGGCCCGCAAACTTAATGGGCCGGCCCGCTTAAGACGTGGCAGGCCTCGTGTGGGCCTACCATCTACCACGGGGTTTCAGCCGGTTAACGCCGTTAACTGCCAGTTAACGGCGTCTGCCACGTGTCAGTTTGCATGACGGTCCCGGAAACACTTGGGCAACGGTCCGATTTTCCGTGGCGGAAGGGCGCCCAAGCGCGACGGACCGAAAAAATCGTCGTAGGACTTTGCCTGACGCAGTTTCCACAACAGAACCCATATCGTCGGGTTAGGCCCATAGGCGACGAAAAATACCCCTTAGCGGACGATTTTGAGACGTTGTCTATCAGAACTTTTCTTGTAGTGTATGTACGGCGCTAGAATCACTAGACGACATTGGTGATTAATCCTAGATGAGTAGAACCCTTGCAATGGAACGTCCACCATCAACACATACCATGGTTCCATTGCCCACCATATAGTCATATTCATAATTGGAAAAGTAACGTTTTATTTTCAATGCAGGAGTGATAAGTATATTACTTTGCGAGTAAATAGATAGAAAATAATCAATATGACATGAGCAAGAGTGAACTTGCCTGCAGACTGCGAGATAGTGCAGTTCGAGGGTTTGGATGGAACCTGGACCTCGGGTTCTGAAAAGAAACATCATTGTCCGATAAGGACAATGTTAACAAATGATATGCATGATGGATTTGTTTTTGGTTGAATCCCTTTCCCCGGAGTATTTATTAAGATTTGTGTAATTAAAGCTTTATTGGAATATTTATTCCTCAAATAATAATTTATAATCCTTTAATATTATTCTGATGAGGATTTTCCTCAAAAGAAAGAATTGGAATATTAGAATTTTATCTTTAAAATATTTAATTTATCTCAAAAGAAAAGATTTGGAGTTTAGAATCTCTCTTTTTAAAAATATTTGATTTAGAAAATATTTATGGTTAAGGAATAGTTTTTATAATTATTCTTATTTTTCTTGAATTTTTGGAGTTATCTTGGATTTATTTGCAATTTTTTAAAGTGGAAGAGTTAAATTTGAATTTGAAATGATTTAAATTCTACGTGAAAAGACTAAACTCTGGTCAGCCCACCAGGCTTGAACCAGACCGGTTCAGCCCAAAACCGACCGAGTCGATCCACACACACACTCGTCCTAACCCTAAACTTAGCGCTCCCGCGACGCGTTGGCGATTTGCATCGTCGCCGCAGTCGCTGCCACACTCCGGCCAGCTCCGGCCTCGCCTGACCTCGCCACCGGTCTCAATCGACTCCCCTTACGACGCTCTTCCCTTCTATCCGCGTCGATTCGACGCTCGCCGCCTCCTTCTCCAGATCGCCACCCTACTAGATCTAGGGTTCACACACCACTGTCTATTCTTCATCGATCCATGTCCTCCTGGGTGATGAGGCCACCGCCTTCAATGTTTTCGTGTACCCGGAAATGGACCTGACGCGGGTGGTGCTGTGGCGCCAACTGTGCCGTCGTCTCCAAGGTGCTCGTGCTTGCGGTGAGGATGGACTCGTCGGCGTAACGCCGGCGACTTCCCTGAGCTTGCAGCTGCTGCGGCCACGCGAGCACTCCCTGGCCATGTCATAGCCTCTGCTCCTAGGCGCATGGTAAGCTTCCCCCTTCTCCTTCTCTTCTCACCTCTCTGTACCCACCATTGATTTACTATGCTCTTCTTCTTCTCCTGCTTCCTGATGATCATTAGATCATACATGAGTGCTCCTCCTGATGCCACTGCATCCATTATCTTCTCTGCCTGGCTTTCTCTGGCTAGATGTTGCCATTATTGCTGGCCACTGGCCATGTTGTGCCACTACTGGTGCTTCTCCATTGCTGATGCTCTGTATAGCTTGTCCTGTACATACTGGTGCTTACTATGTGCCTTTCTTGCTCCTACTCCTTGCAGTGCATCTGGTGTTCCTATGCACACTATTTACTCATGCTATTATTTATGTATATGCTTGCTTGCAAGGTTCTAATGATCCTACTGCTCCTGTGGTTTCTTCTGGAGCCCGTGATGCTTTTGGTTGCCATGTTGTTCTATTGTCAGGCTCTACTGCTGCTTAGCTGAAGCATTAGCCATTGGCTAGCTTCCCAGCACTTGCTGGTTACCCAATGGTTAACTTGTGATGCCTACTGGTGTGTAATCATCTGCACTTGTGCCTTGTGGTGCTACTGGTGCTATACCAGTGACACTTGTGTATGCCCTGTGTATGGTTTAGGATACTCTTGCGTGCAGTTATTACTTGGTAAAAAATGTTTGATAGCCTGGTGTGCTTTACTGAAGCATTGGCTTCAGTAAACTAACCTGCGCATGTCATGCTCTTGCCTTGTGATAGTTTACTGTTTGATTTACTTGATGAACCATGTGTTGGTGATATTCATTTGATTTAAAGGATGCTTATATGAATTCTATGATGAATTGGAATTAATTACTTGTCTGAACCTCTTTGGTAATGAAAACAAGCTTGCCTGTGTGTGGCTTGTTTGCTTGTTGGGCTTGTGTTGTGACCTCAGTATCTTGCTACTGACCTTGGTTGCAAATAAATTGGCTAACTGGTTGGTTTTATGAAAATAACAATATCCACAGCTGGGAATCAGTTATATGAATGCCTTGTGGTGATCTTTTGATGAAAAATGGGTCTTACTGATGGTTTTACACAAGATGATGCTAGGTAGATTAGTTGGCCACTATGTCTGGTTTGTGTAGCTCGTTTGGATAGCTGGGTACTCTAGCTGCTTGTGCATGTCCAACTATTAGATACACTAGCACTTGGTCTGGCCTCTTCTTTACTAGCATCACTTGGTCTATACCAAGTGATGATTAACCCTGTGGAGCATCTGCTCCACACCAAGTGTGTATGAGCATGCTTATGATGGATTTAATTCTTGGATCCAATCTAGGTATGAGTTATACCTTGCTTCAGCTCCTAGATGGTTTCTTTTTGTTGATGAAGTGCTTTTGGCTGGTTGACTTGATCAACTGCCCTTCACCTCCTAGCTCCTGGATGATCTTGCTCTAAGTCACCATGGTCTACTACTTGGTTTTGCTTGGTTTGGTTTGGGTTCAGTGGATGAACTGGATGAATATGGCTGCTAGTGTGTTCTTGCTAATGTTCTTGTTGTCCTGTGGAGTTCATCCCTATCTCCAAGTTACTGTGCTATTTATAGCATTTGGTGATGCCCTACTTGGTCGAGAACATCACTATGGCTATGTGATGTGGTGTCGTGCCCTGGTTTCATCATGGTTTGTGATGGGGAAAATATCTATGCCTGCTTTGGCTTTTGTTGGGACTTGATCCTCCTAGCCAATGCTTATCTGGTCCATTTCCTCTCATTTTTACTGCCCAAGTGGCTTTGCCACTTGTTACTGGAAAATCTGGTTCTTTTTCCTTCTTATTTTGCAGGTTTCATGTTGATCAAGCATTGGAGATGATCAAGTGAAGATCTTTGAAGATTTAGTGTAGGAAAATATTCAATATTGTAATTTTATTTTTATTTACTTATTTATGTTGTGTATTTGCTCCAATTAATATAAAGGAATTATGTAAAGACAATGTAATATGTGTGTTAAATCAATAAAGCTCAAGTTTTACTTATGAGCTTTTTGTAATACTTATAATTTATTTATGAGATGTGTTGTATCAATGTTATATTGATTTGAGTTATGAATTATGAATTCATTTGAATTGTTGTTTACTTAAATCCATATTTGTTTGAAATTAAAATTCAAATGCCAATTCAAATTCCTCGCCAAAACCCTAATTTCAAAAGAGATAATGTCAAAATTTATAGCACTCTCATCACTCTAACCCTAATAGCAACGAGAGAGAAACCTCGATCGCTCTTAGGTTTTATGCAACTAGGCGCGAAAATTTCCCTGTTTTGCGATGAAATGCACAACCCTTTTCTAAATCTACCCCACGTTTGTCCTATGTTCTGGGATATTACAGAAAGCCACAGGAGGCAACTGCACATGCCAAAGCTCCAGCCTTAAACTCTTTGCATAGAGCACCACACTTCCCAGGCGACGCTTCCAACGAGGACACAACATGCAGCACGTCGACGTTGCCCAATCCGCAGGATTTCGGGCTTTCGCCCGGGAGGTAGGTCAAGGTGTAAACATGGGACCTCAGCCACGCCTCCAAAGAGGAAGAACGGCGCCCGAAGGCATCGCCAGGCCAGCCGAGCTAGGGTTTCCTCCGGTCCCAAGCATACCACCAGCAACATCACGTACTAGGTCTGGGAGCAACCACCGCCTTTAGCCAAACCAGCGGAAGAGAGAGATCCGAGCGGGGAGACACAAACCAGATTTGATGGGGAGGAAGACCTCCATGCCGCAACATCGCCCGCCCCGGTTGCACCTCTCGAGAGGTCGAGGCCGATGGCCAGAGACACCCGCGACGACGCCTGCGCCAAGCACGCTGATGACCCACAAGTATAGGGGGTGTATCGTAGTACTTTCGATAAATAAGAGTGTCGAACCCAACGAGGAGCAGAAGGTTTTGACAAGCAGTTTCGATGAAGGATTCACTGTAAATGCTAACAGACAAGTATTCAGGAGGTTTTGATGTAACAGATGAATAAAGTACAAGTAAGTAAAATGCGAGAGAAATAATTGCAGCGAGTGGCCCAATCCTTTTTAGCACAAAGGACAAGCCGGTTTGTTTACTTATAATGACCAAACGTTCTCGAGGACACATGGGAATTTAGTCTAGTGCTTTCGCTACATGCGACTGATTAATCTTCATTGTTTTGATAAGTGTTGTGTGGGTGAACCTATGCTAATGTACCGCCCTTCCTAGGACTAATACATACTTGTGATTATACCCCTTGCAAGCATCCGCAACTACAAGAAAGTAATTAAGATAAATCTAACCACGGCCTTAAACTCTGAGATCCTGCGATCCCTCCTGCATCGATATACCAACGGGGGCTTAGGTTTCTGTCACTCCGGCAACCCCGTGATTGGCAAACGAGTACAAGATGCATTCCCCTAGGCCCATAAAGGTGAAGTGTCGTGTAGTCGACGTTCACACGACACCACTAGAAGAATAACACCACAACTTAAATATCATAACATTGAATATTACCCAACCATAATTCACTACTAACATTTAGACTTCACCCATGTCCTCAAGAACTAAACGAACTACTCACGAGACATCATATGGAACATGATCATAGGTGATATGATGATGAATAACAATCTGAACATAAACCTTGGTTCAATGGTTTCACTCAATATTATCAATAACAAGCAGAAATCAGTACCGGGAGAGTTTCCCCTATCAAACAATCAAGATCAAACCCAAATTGCTACGGCGGTGACGATGTCCAGCGGTGGAGATGGCGATGATGATGGTGGAGATGATGATGATGGTGATGGAGATGATGTCCAGCTCGATGGCGGTGACGATGGCGTCGATTTCCCCCTCCGGGAGGGAATTTCCCCGGCGGATTCCTGTCCGCCGGAGAGCTCTTTTCTCTCTGGGTGTTCTCCGCCCCGCGAGGCGGCCGTAACCCTTCGTGAGGATCCCTCCGTGGCTTAGGTCTTCGGGACGAAGGGTTTCGCGAAGAAAAGGAGGCGAAAGGGGCTGTGGGGCCCCCACACCACAAGGTGGCGCGGCCGGAGCCATGGGCCGCGCCGGCCCGTGGTCCGGCCCCACCTTGGGTCCTCTCGGCTCCCCTTCCGGCCTTCTCCGTCATCCGGAAAAATAGGATTTTTGGTGAAATTTCCTTCCACGAGTTGATCTTCCGAAATATTGCATCCTGACGGTGCTTTTTCCAGCGAGAATCCGGCTCCGGTGCGCGATCTCCAAATAATCATGAAACATGCAAAATAGATGAAATAACATAAGTATTGTGTCCCAATATGAAATATATCAATGAATAACAGCAAATTATGATATAAAATAGTGATGCAAATTGGACGTATCAACTCCCCCAAGCTTAGACTTCGCTTGTCCCCAAGCGAAACTGAACTCGGTAAACAGGACCACATGTTTATGGAGTGAATAGTCGATAAATAAAATACGGACAAGAAGCATCATATTCATTCACACAAGACATTATAGTAAACAACTTACTCATATAA
>NC_061513.1:294539950-294646305 GCF_022539505.1 Lolium rigidum
TCCCATTTAGCGGCAGCGGTATCACCGTTTGAGACGCGGCAGGGGATCGAAGAAAAAGGCAAGTGACCAAATATGAGGTGCCAAAAAATAATCCAAGAAAAGAAAGTTTTATTGTACATAGAGGATGACATGCGGGTCCCATTTAGCGACAGCGGTATCACCGTTTGAGAGGCTGCACGGGATCGAAAGAAAAGGCAAGTGACCAAATATCGGGAGCCAAAAATAATCCAAGAAAAGAAATTTTATTGTACGTAGAGGATGACATGCGGGTCCCATTTTGCAGCGACGGTCTCAACGTTTCCAAGGCGGCACAGAACCAAAAGAAAAATGAAGTAGCCGAGAAATCAGGGGGTGAAAAAAATCCAAGAAGAAAGATTTCAATTGGGCTGCATCTGGACATCTGGGCTTTCGAACTATCCTGCTTGGCCTTTTGACTCGTACAATTTCAGCCCACTCCAAAACAGGAAAGTTCCGAATTTTCTAAAAAAACAGGAAAGTCCTATGCTTCGCAAAGACAAAAAAACAAGGAGATTCAACATATAAGTTTGTTTATGTAAAAATAAAGATTTAATTATCCGTTTGAAATAGCTCAGAGCGCAATACATTGTTTATTGTCTGCAAAATAATCAAGGTATCATATGTTTCTTGTACGGGGAGGCTGACATCGGGGACCCATGAGCCAACAACGTCGTCAATGTTTTAAAGGCAGCGAGGGGATGGAAAGAAAAAATAAATCAAAAATACTGTTGGTAAAAAATCCAAGAAAAGAAACATTTTCGTTACGAGAGGATGACATGCGGGACCCATGAGGCGGCGAGCATCCTCGGCGTTTATTGTTCATAGAGGTTGACATGTGGGACCCGTGAGCCGGCGGCGTCCTCAACGTTTTAAAGGCTGCAGGTGATCGAAAGAAAAAATAAGCCAAAAATCGTTTGGTCAACAAAATCCAAGAAAATAAACATTTACCGTTACGAGAGGATGACATGCGGGACCCATGAGGCGGCGGCATCCTCAACGATTCCAAGGCGGCGGGGAAATATCCAGAAATTAATTAGGGGTTCAAAATAAATCCATCAAAGGAAACTTTTATTGTTCATAGAGGATGACATGTGGGACCGACACCGCTAACGACGTCCTCATCGTTTCGGAGGGGGCGGGAGATCAAAAGAAAAAGGCAAATAGCCAGAAATTAGGGGTAAAAAATAACTCCAAGAAAGGAAACTTTTATTGTTCGTAGAGGATGACATGCGGGACCAATGAGCCGGCGGCTTACTCAACGTTTCAAAGGCGGCATGAGATCGAAAGAAAAGGCAAGTGACAAAATATCGGGAGCCAAAGATAATCCAAGAAAAGAAACTTTATTGTACGTAGAGGATGACATGCGGGTCCCATTTAGCGGCGGTGGTCTCAACGTTTCAAATGCGGCTTGAGATCAAAATAAAAAGAAAGTTGATTGTACATAGAGGATGACATGCGGGTCCCATGAGTCGGCGGCTTACCCAACGTTTCCAAGGCGGCGGGGATCAAAAGAAAAAGGAAATAGCCAAAAATCGGAGGGTGAAAAAAAATAAAGAAAATAAACATTTATAGCACATAGAGGATGACATGCGGGTCCCATGAGCCGGCGGGTTCCTCAACGTTTCAAACGTGGCATGAGATCGAAAGAAAAAGGCAAGTGACCAAATATGACGAGCCAAAAATAATTGAAGAAAAGAAAGTTTTATAGTACATAGAGGATGACATGCGGGTCCCGAGTTAGCGCAGCGGTATCACCGTTTGAGAGGCGGCGGGGATCAAAAGAAAAAATAAATTGCCAAAAATCAGAGGGTGAAAAAAAACCAAGAAAATAAACTTTTATAGTACATAGAGGATGACATGTGGGTCCCATGAGCCTGCAGGTTCCTCACCGTTTCAAACGTGGCATGAGATCGAAAGAAAAAGGCAAGTGAAAAAATATCAGGAGCCAAAAATAATTCAAGAAAAGAAAGTTTTATAGTACATAGAGGATGACATGCGGGTCCCATTTAGCGACGGCGGTATCACCGTTTGAGAGGCGGCGGGGGATCGAAAGAAAAAGGCAAGTGAAAAAATATGAGGAGCCAAAAATAATTCAAGAAAAGAAAGTTTTATAGTACATAGAGGATGACATGCGGGTCCGATTTAGCAGCAGCGGTATCACCGTTTGAGAGGCGGCAGGGGATCAAAAGAAAAAAGAAATTGCCAAAAATCAGAGGGTGAAAAAAAACCAAGAAAATGAACTTTTATAGTACATAGAGGATGACATGCGGCTCCCATGAGCCTGCAGGTTCCTCAACGTTTCAAACGTGGCATGAGATCGAAAGAAAAAGGTAAGTGACCAAATATGAGGTGCCAAAAATAATTCAAGAAAAGAAAGTTTTATAGTACATAGAGGATGACATGCGGGTCCCATTTAGCGACAGCGGTATCACCGTTTGAGAGGCGGCGGGGGATCGAAAGAAAAAGGCAAGTGACCAAATATGAGGTGCCAAAAATAATTCAAGAAAAGAAAGTTTTATAGTGCATAGAGGATGACATGCGGGTCCCATTTAGCGGCGGCGGTATCACCGTTTGAGAGGCGGCGGGGGATCGAAAGAAAAAGGCAAGTGACCAAATTTGAGGTGCCAAAAAAACTCCAAGAAAAGAAAGTTGATTGCACATAGAGGATGACATGCGGGTCCCATTTAGCAGCGGCGGTCTCAACGTTTCCAAGGCGGCAAGGGATCAAAAGAAAAAGGAAGTAGCCGGAAATCGGGGGTCAAAAAAATCCAAGAATAGAAAGAATTTTGGTTCATAGAGGATGACATGCGGGACCCATGATCCCGCATCGTAAACGGCTCGATCGGAGAACGTTGAACGAGATGGCGCGATCGAGAAAAAAAACAATGCCGAGAGAGGCTGCCATCCGGGCCCTACATCCCTCGGCGGTGCGGATTTGCGTTGACTCGGCCGGCGAACCCGAGAATTCGCGATGCACCACGTCCCGGGCCACCATACGCGACGTTTTGGCCGCTTTCGTCGGGCTAGGTGGCCTCAAAAACGAGAAAAAAAAAGTTTTGACATGCACCACGGAGGGACCAAAATCGTCGGCCATGGTACACCAGCAACCACGGCGCGACTTCAACTTCGTCGGCCATGGCAACTTTTCTTGTAGTGATATCGCGTTGACCATGAGATCTATAATGGCTCTGGGGAAGTCAGTTGTATCTTTTTTCTTCTGCATATCAACGGACTTGATAGAGTCGAGCTAGGTGTTGCGAGAACACTGCAACGGTTGGAAAATCCTTTAGATCCCCATCCTTGAGGATGAGTGCGCTCTACCTTCTATGATGGATTGTCCATAGTCCATCGTGGGTAAATCCATATTGTCGGGAGAAGTCTACCGGGGATGTGCGGATGGACAAAAGGGTGGGTATGCAAGGTCGCGGAGAAGGCAATGATTGGCTTGGTTCTTGTACTGGGCCTCACACCAAGAAAGTGTGGACGGGAAAGTACGCCCGGTTAGCAACAAGGATAAGTTCTCTTATGGGAAAAGTAACGCACCTCTGCAGAGTGCATCAAATTGTGGCTTGTCACTCTCTGTTGTAGGAAGGGAACTACGAACACAGATAGGAAAGGAACTCCATGAAGTTACGGTCAACTCTGTGAAGACGGCGGACATAGTTTTCGGAATAAAATAAACATTTTGAAGAAATGTTTGTGATACATGCATTGACACGAGCTTTTCGATCAATGGTCGTAGCTAGTGCATCAAACACCTTTTCTCTTTTGAACTTGCTTGAGTACCTCTGTACTCACTTTCTTTCGACACCCTTGCTAGGCTGTGATCATGAAGAGGAGGCTCGCACGGAGCACCGGAAGGGGACTATGAGTTGGTCTACAAAGAGCCGGACCTTTCGGAAGGAGTTGAAGGTGTGGACTATGGGATAGTCTACGGAGCAGATGACACAGAGGCGGAGGAGTAAAGTCTTACCTTAGACATCTCGGAGCCGAGCAGCGTAGTGACTTTCCTAAATAAGTTGTTGAGCTCGTCATGTCTACTTTAGTTTGAGTTGTAATGATACTTAAGTAATACCGTAGGGTGTTCTCATCGGACCTGTGAGAATGCCAACTTGTTAAGAACCATGCTTGTAATATAAGATGTGGAGTGTTATGACGTGCAATATTTTTGTTGCACCACTCTGCGGCATGTAATATTTGTGAAGAAGCCCCTTCATGAATATCATATCAACGAATTATATACTACAACATGCAGTTGTATGCTGGGTCACCGCACTTTCCTGCCTCTCCTAGGCTCTCCAAGGTCAGCAGTGGTTTGGCTGATGTGGTGTGTTCCCTTCCTTCGTTGGTCGTGATTTGGGGCTGTACCGAGGCTCGAGTCCAACACTTCTCTAGCTCTCAGGTGAGCTGATCTCATGTCCAATGGTTCGACGCCTTCGAGCCAAGGCGGAAGGGTAGGGGGCATTTTCGGTGTAAGAACAGGAGGGTGTATGGTGCTTGCAGTCTAGGGTGTCTTCATCGCGCACAATCTCCATTCTGCTACATGGCAGTGCCTCATCGTGCCTCCTTTGCTTGTTATCTTGGTTCCGGAGCATGGTAGTCTTCACCTTGCAAGTTCCTTCGGTGCTTGCTTGTAGTGTTGAGTTGTAAGCTGTTCAGGGTGCTCCCTTGTATCGTTTGACCCTTGTGGTTTGTGGTGTTGTGTTGTGGGTGGGTGGCCATGTGTAAATCCTGATCGGTTGATGGTTTCCTTAATTCAAAGCCAGGCTCCTCTTGAGCCTACTATTTCAAAAATATGCATGAAAGCAACATGAGTAACCTACACGTAATTAGCTTGCAAGTGTAATCTTTTCTAATTTTTGGCAATACAACTGCATACAACTGCATACAACTGCACTCATTTCTTTGGCAATATAATCATTTATAGTCAAGACTTCTGTGCATCCATGCAGAGGCCGTAACTAAAGTATTTGTGATTGTCTCATCACAATGTGACATTTAGGTTAATAAAATGTCATTAGTCCTGTTTTGGTTGAAGAAACTGATCTGAGCATAATTTTTGCAAGTGTTAGAGATGTGATCAAATTCATTATATGGTCTAGAACACACAGCAACAATAAAATCTGGTCAGAGTTAACTAAGATAATAATAATTGTGGTCGACGAGTAGACCAGGTAGAAACAAACAGGTGATACTAGCTGCTAGCTACAGGCTGGAGCAGAAAGCAACGTGTTAATTTGCATCATCCCATAAAACAATGACCGCCCAACCCTCTTCTCTCGGCCAGCAAATCAATCATATTGCAAATGCTTTACCAAACGCCTGATAGCAACATCAAACATACTTGCCTGGCCCAAGCTAAGCTACTTGTCAACGGCGACCAATCATGGCCACAACTCCACCACTTTGAAGCTCTAACTAATCATCAAAAACAAATCCACAACTTAAGCACCCAAGTTGATCAAGAAAGATGTCAAGGGGTGATTGTTATCGTCGTTAATTAATTATAGTTGAGCTCATGGCTCACCAAGCTTATCGACAAGCGGTTTATTAAGGCGACGAGTCAATGACAGGTACGCCCATGCATAACACATAGCATGCCTCTTGAGCTTAAGTTGGCATATTCGTTGTTTGTCTTCGTTTGTCTTCGATGATGTTTTGTAGGCGTACAATTTAGTTTAGTTTACAAGTTATTTTTACACAATTTCTATTTTCAGATTTGCCATATGACGCGATGTTCATGGCTCACTAACATGTGCGTCCAAGGAGTGAGAACGACAATTGGCCCATATCTTAATTATAATTGGAAATATGCATCAATTGGTGCATATTGGGCTCATAGCCTTTTTCAGCTTCGGACAGAATCTTTTAGGCAAAAACATACTTCGAGACATGGGAAAAAATGTCCGGATAAAGAAAAGAAGGCAAATAGCCCAGCATTAAGCCGATGACAAATATGCAAAATTGGTGTAGTAGACAATATAAAATGGTGTAAAGTATATATCAGAGAAATACTTTGGGTCAAGTAGCATAGCAGTAGTGGAGGTAAAAGATGAGAGGGAAGCCAAGAACAATTCCAAGTGCGCATATTCATCCATACGTGTGTGTGTGAGCACGCACGCACAAAGTTGCCGTCGCAGTCTATCCGGGTATATATACACCGCCAAAAGTCGGCCACGAGCTCCACCCAATCACCAGCTGACACTCTCCCCCCCCCTCCTTTCTCCCCCAAGAACTCTCCCCCTGGCTGGAGATCCGTCTCTTTTCCAGTGCTCAGAAAGAGGGGCTCGCCTGCTCGGAAATTGACAATCATCCGAGCAATTACCGAGGGAGATCGCCTTCTTTTTCTCCAGCCGACTAGCAGGAGATCGGCCACAGGAGGTGAGTGATTTTGATTTCTTGGAGCTGCTCCTTGATTTCAGTCTTAGTTTCTGCTTATGTGTCTTTGGTCCCTGCTACTGCTGTCTGGGGATGAAATTTCGATTCTTTCCTGGCGAATTCGGCGAATTCGTGACCGGCGAGACGTGAATTTCGTTTTTGGGTGGAGCTGTTCACGGTTCTGGTTGGTGTTTGGGGATGAAATGGTTTTTGTTTGGACGGTTATGAGGTTGGTGCGGTGCTACTGTTCTCGAGTCCAATCAAGCTTGCTACCTCATCTCGCAGAGAGATTCCACTCAACTTTTTCTTCTAACCCAAATCTCTCATCCAATTTCGCGTCTACCTTATCCGATTCGCATCGACTCGAGAGATCATAGTATCAACGAATTCCTGGGCTGTTATCTGAATCCCAACCTTTTGTGAGATGATCTGACCATAAAAGATGTGTGATTTTCTTGCAGCGAGCTGAGCTACCCTGACCCGAGCTGATGATGAGGGACGCGTGGATGGAGGTGATGCCGGCGATGGACCACTACGCGTCCACCCGGGGCGGCAGCGGCGGGTGGTTCATGCCGGCGCGGGCCTGGACGGCGGACGAGAACAAGCAGTTCGAGCAGGCGCTGGCCGGTCTGGACCTGGGCTCCCCGGACTGGGAGAGGGTGGCGCGCGAAACGGGGAAGACGGTCGGCGAGGTCGTCACCCACTTCAAGGACCTCGAGGTCGACGTCCTCCAGATCGAGTCCGGCATGGTGCCCTTCCCAGTCTACGCCGCCGGCGGCGCCGCGGCTGCGGCCGCCGCCTTCACCCTGCAGTGGGACGGCGGCCATGTGGGAGCGGCCGGCGACTTCCGGCACGGGTACCGGTTCGGCGCCGGCTGCGGCGGCGGCAAGCGGCACGGCGGCCGCACGGCGGAGCAGGAGCGGAAGAAGGGCGTGCCGTGGACCGAGGAGGAGCACAAGTGAGTATTGCTAACCATCACAGCTGCTGCAGCTCCACTTGCGAGTTGTGAGAGTGATTGCTCTGCTCATCACCAGCGAGATGAATTTACTTTCTTGAAATTCACAATCATTCGATAGGCTTTGCATCATCAGATGGGTATGGTAGCCTTTAAAAACCTTGGAAATTGGAATGATTCAACCATATGAATAACTACAATTTGAAAGTTAACAGTTATCTTAAATGCTCACTAGAGTTTGAGACAACCATGTACTCCAGCCTATGATTAGATATGGTAGTAGTAGCTTGATGTGTGATTAGATCTAACTACCATTAATCCAGCCTGATCATGATAAATAGCTAGCAAGAATTTCATGATCAACACTATAGCTAGCAAGAATTTCATGATCAACACTAGTCCCTGAAGCAGATCATGCATTCTTTCCTTCCAGATTGTTCCTGCTAGGCCTGAAGAAGTACGGCAAAGGGGATTGGAGGAACATCTCGCGCAACTTCGTGCAAACCAGGACGCCGACGCAGGTTGCCAGCCACGCGCAGAAGTACTTCATCAGGCTCAGCTCGGGGGGCGGCAAGGACAAGAGGAGGTCCAGCATCCACGACATTACCACGGTGCACCTCACCGACGACCGACCCCCCTCGCCGCCATCATCCTTGATCAACCAGTCCAGCGCACCGGCTCCAAGTTCCGCAGCAACAGGGCAGTTCTCTCTGCCGGCTGGTGACACCAAGCAGCAGCAGCAGCACAGCGGACCCTTCAGCTCACCGGGACGGACGCTCGGGGTGCCGAATTACGCCATGGGTTTGCAAGATCAAGGTCTGCAGTGCGGTCCTCTCCATGATCAGCTGGCCGCGAACCGGAGTATGCTCTACTAGGTGCCATCGGCCGATCACCACTTGGCGCCGCCGGCCACGGGTCAGATGTCTAGTGTAATATCGCATTGCTGTAGCTTCTTCTTCACTACCTGTATTATTATTGAAGTAAGTAATTATGGGGAATTTTCGGAACATAGCAGAGAGGTATGCATGCCGGTGATGATGCTTGCCACTAGTCCATAATTGTTGGTGTTGATACTCACAGAGAATGTAAGGAAAAGGATGTCAAGAACTTGATGCTCTATTAGTTTCAGACACTGAGTGCTCAATACTGATCATGTACATTATCAAGTGGACTTGCTCTCAATTTTCAATCTTCATGGATCATGCTTTCTCACAGATACTTATCCAGTCATCAGTTGGTGCTTTCACCATCTCATGTGTACACATATATCGCTTCAGATAGACTGAAATGAGTTTGCAGTGAGTCATTCAGCATTACTTCCCATTCTCATCTGGTCAATTTTTTTTATGGTTGCCCTCTGCATTGCTTATGTGCAATTCAGTCCCATACAGATGGTGTAATAATTTCTCTCTAGCTCACTACTGCCAATGATGCTGGTTCCACCAGACCTTGAAACTGGGAAATGAGTCAGACTTGCACTACATTTGGCATCTCATGCTTTGGCTGCCTGCTTTATTTCCCATCAACTTTTGCAAAATCTTTCATGCCTCCTTTTTGGGCCCTGTTCTTTGCCTCATTGAGGAAGGCATCCACACATAGATATGAAGGGCAGATCCTTGTGGCAACAGTGTGTAGAATAGTAGAACAGAGAGCAGCACTTGGGCATCAACAAAATGTTTTTTGCCAACTTGTGTGGGTGGGTGCTTGTGCTTTTCTGTCCTCACTTTCTGCAAGTTGCAGTGCAGGAACACAAGATCACTCACTAAGCTCTCTGATGATCATCACCATGATGGAGGAGGCACTGCTGGATAGAAGCTTCTGGGTGTGATGGATGTGCATGGTTGCTGCTGCTTCAAGCAGCATTTCTTCCGGCCTGCTGCCTTTCCATGCCACCTGCTGATGGTTCTTTTATTTGCAATATCACATTATACATTTTCTTGCTATATTTTTATGGAGATATCCATCCATTTCATTTTCATCGACAAAAGTGGGAACATGGTTTTCGTCGACGACACAACTTCTCGTGTTATTTTCCTCAACATAAAACATGTGTTCCTATTACTTTTTTTTGTTGCTGTTTAAAACTGGCTTCCGTCTCACGGAACGGAATCATGGACAAAATCGACATGTGTGCCGAACATTTCTTCCTTAGAATTAGAAGTGACTTAACTGGTAAGCTCTTTCGCATTATTTTTTGCACTAGCTAGATCTGATGGTTGGGCTGACAAGAGAAACACCATTATTTTCTATGTAAACTCAAAGATGAGGTCCCAAAAGGAACAAGTTCTCCAAGAATGTTATACCACAGTCCACATTGCCTGGCAGAACAGTTACACCATCTTTCTCTTTGTGAAATCAAAAATGAGACCCATAAAAAGGAACCAGTTCTCCAAGAATAGTAGTTACTCCATATTGACTGGAAGAACGCAGACTGATGAACCTCCTGGCATCCATCCATCCAGGAGAACTCATATAACCAAAACAAGCCGGTGAACTGAGAATGTTGTGTGGCGCACTGCAAGTCTGCACCTACCAGAATCTAAGGAAGATGGCCATGGCAATGTGAGAAACCAGAAGAAAACACTCATCAGGAAAGGAAAGACATATGGCAGATAGCCATGGCAATGTGAGAATCCAGAAGGAAGAACACTCATCAGGACAGGAAAGACATATGGCAGATAGCCATGGCAATGTGAGAATCCAGAAGGAAGAACACTCATCAGGACAGGAAGGACAGATGGCAAAGCATCGAGCAGGACATGAGCCAATAATGTAAGCATTATTGGGCTTAATGGAAACGGTTCAGGTGGGCCTTGCGCCCCCGTAGACCTTTCCAGAAAAATAATGGTAAGCCTTCCAATAATAGATAGATCCTCCCTCTTTTCACAAGCATCTCGCTCACCTGATGAACATTGATGATGAAGATCTCAAGCTAACTAAATATCTCCTGATGTCCATTTTCAGACAAAGCACTAGTGTTGAAAGAAGTGGTCATGGCTTCAAGCGGCATTTCTTGAGGCCTTGTTGCCTTTCCATTCCACCTACTAATGGTTCTTTTCTTCCTCAGATTATAGTTTACTTTTATTCGATTGTATAGAAAATATATTTATTGTTATGGACAAAATCCACCTATTCTATAAACGTGAACAGCCAAAGTGGAAAACAATGGTTCTCATTCATCACACTACACGTGTTCATATAACAAAACCAGCTTATGCCTCACGGAACGGAAGCATGGACAAATCAGTAGGCCGAGCGCTGAACGATGACATTTTTAAAGCTGATCGATGATTTGCAGAATGGGCCTGTAATTATGCTCAAACACTCTTGCGTTTCTTTCTCTCCAGATGGTCCCTGCCGTCAGCATTAAGGTGAAATTTAATCGCTTCTGCTCCTTGCCCTGCACCAACTCTCTGTATTTTGTTTTCCACCAAGTTCCCAGATTCAGGTTCATTGCTGAAGGTAACCGAGAGAAACCAGCCCAGCAGAGGATTGAACTCCAAATGGTCCGGACGACCGCGCAGCTAACGAACAAGTGTTTTGGATCTTCTTCAGCCAAGTTGCAGAAAACGCAACGATCATTGTCCCCCTTTTGGCCAAACGATCTGCAGTCCACATCCTACCCCGGACGAGCAGCCACATTGAAAACATTGTTAGGTGTAATGTAATAATCCGTATTGTGCACATGGCCTTCAATATAATTCCCCCAAAGAAGAGTTGTAAAGAAACATAAAGTACAAGCCCGAGTTGGTGTTTATGCTTTTTATGCAGGTTATACCGCTGGCTACCTATTTGATTCGTATGTGGTCTTACCTACAATCAATGAAGAGGTGCCAGGATTTGGCTACTAGGTGCAACCGGCTGGATATGGTTTCTCGGGATATATACGTTCTCATGTTTTCTCTCCTTTTTAGATGGTTGACACATGTATCGACCATGTGGCCCATGATGTATTTTTTTTTGTAAAACTTCAACTTTTAAATAAAGCAATAAAAGGCCGTATGCATCAGGCTGGGGTTCATGCCTCCTTTTCGGAAACAAAAATGTAATTATCCATGGTTCGGCGCTGATTTCATCCAGTTTGAACCATCATCAAACCAGAGAAGAACAAGAGGCGTTGATTAATCCCTGGCATGATTGGTAGAGCGAGGTGATTTATGCTGCTGACAGACAACTTGGAGGGCCATCTGTGGTCTGTGTGGTTCCTCCATCAGGGAAAGGGGCGCAACAGGGCACTGTAGCCTGATGGAACTTGTCCAGATGGAAGCAAAAGTAATCGGTGTGCGACACGCCATTGCGGGCAGGCGAATGATCGGGGTTTGGGTGCGTGTGTGTGTCTACACAGAACACTGAGGACATGAGAGAAAGAGAAGAAGGAACGATTCTTTCTTTCTTGCAGCAAAGCCATGGAAAGGTATAATCTTTGATGGACACATTCCTTGGAGATTGGAAGTATATCTGTGCCAAGCACTAAAAAAAAGTGAACGCTGTTCAAGCATGGAAAAAAAAAAGCGCCGTTGCCGGGGATCGAACCCGGGTCACCCGCGTGACAGGCGGGAATACTTACCACTATACTACAACGACCTGATTTGTTATAATTGCAAATAGATTGTAGACAAAACATTGTGTGTCAAAACCGCGTGGCATAAGTGGTAATCAAACCGGACAGAATGCATGTCAAAAAAAAGTTGTCAGTAGGAGAGATAAGCTATGGAAGATGTTCGTATATATTGTGTCAGTGCAACGATTTCATGTGTGTCTAACATTTTCAAATGGAGAAACGGATCTTTGTCAAACATTACTGGACTTAAGGCAGGAAGCGAAAACTAAACAATTACGCCATTTCCCGGATCAAAATCGGGTCATCCGGGAAACGAGCATGCCAACTGACTAATATGATGACTTGAAATTCAAATTTAACCAACTATGTATATTCTGTAAATCTATTTTCTGTTTAGCAAACAAAACAGTTCTACAGGTTCCATGCATAGTCACGTAGCCGGACAATTTTCGAGATTCCAACAAGGCATGTGGCCTAGTTTGCTTCCCTATGGGGCGCCTCCAAATGCAGAAAATTTGTTGAAAACTGAACGGTTGACCCCATTTGGCATTAAAAGCGAAATCCATTTCTCATATCTTTAATCTATCTCTAATATGTGTACACCATTGAGTTTTTTTCTCAATGAGGGCTTTAAAGACAAATCCCCCGTAATTCATTTGGACAAAGCTTTTTTTTTTTTGGCATCGATAGCCATCACATTATAATATTTCTAGCCTTTGCAGTGCAGAATGAAGCTTTACTTCTAAAATATCGTCATAATAAGTGTTATAATATAGCATATATATGGATGCATGTGGTTACTTTTGGTGGAAAGATGTTTTCCAAGTTATCTCTAATTTATAGAGGGATTGCAAAATGTGAGATAATTTCTGGAATTTCAATTTTGCTATGGATAGAGAATTATGCCCCTGATGTATACCCAAGATCTTTCTCTTTTGCTAGAGCTGAGAATGTCTTTGCACAACACTTTCTTGACCTCCGTTGAGCTATCTACAAACTTAGATTCGTCTCTCTCCTCAGGCTTTGGATGAGCTGAGGGATCTTCAGTCCCACGTGGTTCACATTTCTCTGAACACTCAGAAGCATGATAAGTCGGCATATGCGTGCGGCTCTGAAAAATTATAATGCCATAACTGTTGGGTGTCAGACTAGTGAACCTTCCGCATCCATCCATCCATCCGCGATGATTAGAGCATCTCCAGTCGCGTCCCCAAACCGTCCCCCAAAGGGATTTGGGGCGCGTCGGACAAAAAAAGCGTTCCAGCCGCGTCCCCCAAAGCCCTTTTTTGTCCGGCGCGCCCCCATTCGGTGTCCGGCGCCCCGAGCCCGTCCCCGTCCCACAGGGGACGCACCGGGGACGCCGGACACGAACAGCGAGGCGGAGAGTGGCGGGGCCGACCCGTCGGCGGCACAATTAATTTAAACCTAACCGTCGCCTACCTCGCGACGGAAGTTGTTGGCGCGCAGCCGACGGTGCGGTTCCGCGAGAGGGCGCGGCGACGCGTCCCGTCGCGCCTAGCTATGCGTGCCGGCGTTAATGAGCGCCACCGCTCCTCCGCCTCCCTCCGGCCTATAAAAAGGGGGCGCCTCTCATCGTCCCTCTCACACACAAACCCTAGCGCCTCTCTCCCAAACCCTAGCCGCCACCATCTCTCAACAAGACTCGACGCTATGTCTGGTAGAGGCGGACCTCGCGGCCGCGGCCGTGATCGTGGTCGTGGTCGTGGCCGCGGCATAGCTGAACGCTCGCCGTCGCCTTCCACGCCGCCGCCTTCATCATCGTCGGAGATGGACGTGGAGCCGGACGTCCTGTTCGAGTTCGTCCACGTCCTCAAGGGCGACCCGCGCGGCATCCGGAGGCTGCCGGACTCCTTCGCCGAGTACGTCGGCGGCGTACGCCCGCGCACGATGCATCGCGGGAGCATTCGTGCGGCTACGCCGGTGGATCGTCAAGGCGATCTACGACGCGCGCGGCAAGATGTACCTCAACATCGGGCTGGGAGAAGTTCGCGCGCCACCACGGCCTCCAAGCCGGCTTCATCCTCGTGTTCTCCTACTTCGGCAACGGGGACATGAAAGTCAAGGTCTTCGACGAGAGGCGCTGCCTCGGGACTACCACGTCGACGGGGACTCCCACGACGACGGCACCGACGAGGAGGACGGCCGAATGAGTGTTGTTTCTTCGCAGCGAATACGTGCACGGAGGTTTACGCACTGTTCGCCTCATCGGTAGAACCAACAAGGGCACCATCCTCCCGCTGGATTTTCCGGTTTAGGTGACTGGGTGTGCCCTCGAGTGTTCTTTCTTAGCGAGCGAACACACGAAACCTTCGATGCACGGCCTAGTTAGGTTTAGTTTCTTTGCAATATTTTATATTTGTGTCCACCATGGTTCAAACTATGTATTAGTTTGTGGAAAACCATGTTCCAAACTGTGTTTTCGTGTAAACCACGTTCCAAATTATGTATTAGTTTGTGGAAATTGAAATAAAAATGCCAGAAAAATTATTTTAAATGTTTGGGGGCGGCGTTTGGGGGACGCGGCTGGGGAGCGACGTCCCCCAAACGCGGCACGAACGAAACACGTCCCCCAAACGCGGCACGAACGAAACACGTCCCCCAAACGCTCGATCCGGCGCGGTTTGGGGGACGGTTTGGGGGACGCGACTGGAGATGCTCTTAGGATGAACAAAAATGTCTGGTGAACTTTCTGTTGCAGCCAAGGTGTTGGGGTGCGCTGCAACTGGGTATTCTGGCAGTGTTCCTGCAGGAACCAGGATCTGAGGAAAATGGACATGCATGGAAATGTGGAGAAACCAGAAGGAAGAAAGCTCATCCGGACAGGACTACAAGTGGCAACCAGGCAAGGCAGGAGACCATAATGGTAGCACTCCCGAAACAGAAAGGTCTCCCCTCGTTTCTGAAACACCTCATGCACCTTGATGAACAGCCATGATCAGTCCGTGGCCATGATTATGATGTCTAACTACCTGAATTGATAGTAGCATCGAAAGAAGCGACGAGGGGTACTGTAGCCTGATGGAGGGCCTTCAAAGAAGCTGGATCTGCTACAGGTCGCCCTGGAATGCAACGGGTACTGGCATCTAAAACGGGGCAGGCAGCTTGGAGGGGCAATTGGGAGGTGTTCCTCATGCAGATCGCATCGGGCAAGATGGACACTGTAGCCTGATGGAACTGGTCCGGATGAAAGATTGAAAGCTGCAGCTACCGTTTGTCAATTGTCATTGTCATCGTCGCCGTGCTGCAAAATTATCGCTGTGGCGACATGCCCATGTGCGAGCAGGTGAAGGATGGGGAGAATTCAAATTTGCAAACCATGTTTAAAAGGTTATGGCTTTGTTTGTTCAGCAGCAAAAAAAAAGGGCGCCGTTGCCGGGGATCGAACCCGGGTCACCCGCGTGACAGGCGGGAATACTTACCACTATACTACAACGACTCAAGTTGTTTAAATTTTATATATTTAAAATATATAATTTGACTTCGTATCTGGCTGTGAGGAATATCTCACTAACAAGGGATATAGGCAATCATCAGGTGGAAACATCAAGAATTGTGATTCCCTGTTTCGACCTTGAGAAGTTTCCTTTTCCTATTTGCCATTTGGTCTAATTTTGTTCTTAATAGATAGGATTGTTGTGAGTCGACTCGTTGCACTAGAGACACAAGTGGGTCATCTTTCGGTACCCTCTATCCTTTTTTTTTAATGAACTAGATTTTCCAAATTGATAATATCATTGAAAAAGTTATTTCATTTTCCTCTATCTAAATAAGGTAGAGTGTACCCTACAGATGGCACACTTGCATCTTGCTGATGTGCTGCCGAAATGGCAGAGGAGAGGACTATGCCCCGATGGCCAAAGCACACAACAGCTAGGCTTGGGAAGTCATGACCACATGAGCGCCACCTTGCGCCGTCAATTACAATTATTACACTATTAATATGCAATATTTGTCATACAAAATTGTTTAACATACTCCCTCAGGTATTGTTCAACATACTCCCTCAGGGATAGTTTAACTCGCACTTGCATCTTATGATGTGCTGCCGAAATGGATGGAGTATGCCCCGATGGCCAATGCACACAACATCTAGGCTTTGGGAGTCATGAACACATGAGTGCCACCCGCACCACCCATTACAATTATTACACTATTAATACGAAATATTTGAGATACACAATTGTTTAACATACTCCCTCAGGTATAGTTTACAGTGCATGCAGTTAGTTTATAAAACTTCGCCCATTAGTTTGATCACCAAAATATAAATTATATATATCCCAAAAATTATGACATTGGAAACTTCTTTTGAATATGAATCCAGCAGTATATATGGCATATATCTTATAAAATTGGTGATCACAAAGTGTCATTGAAGAAGTGTGGTTTCAAACCCGTACGGCAATTGTTACAGACTAGAGTTTCATTGTTCCATTTAAACTTCTATAAATGCGAGCACAGCTCCACCATCCACAAATTTGCGTGGAAGCAAACTCAAACCAAAAAAAAAAAAAAAGGTCAGTTCAAAATTAATAGAAACAGACAGCCGACTTCAAACATTGCCAGTTTCACAAATCTAGTTTCTTCTCAGCTTCACCGATGACCTGCAGTTGCTCGAGGAAAGCAGTGAGTTTTCTCATGTCCTCCTCTTGGACATTCGGTGGAGCCTTCTCTCTGTAACCAGATGCGTCCATCTTCTGGGAAAGGGCATGCTGCAGCCTGCATGCATGGATAAGAAACAAAGTTATTACCACCTTAGCGCTGAATATTTATTGTCGAAAACGGTCAGGCATAAGGTATGAAGGCTTTACTTTTGAATTTCATCTCTCTTTTTCCTTAGTTTTTCAAGCTCCACTTCTGCATTTAGAGCCCCTTGAAGCTGAAGGTATACAGTCAGATCCTTGTTCACAACAGCAGTTGAACAGTCCGGTGGAGTTTCATCACTCTCTGTCAGAATCTGAAAATTTTCCAACTGATATCAGTACTTTTCGTCCAACACATGAAAAGGCTGAAGTCAACTAGGTGAACTGATTATCTGGCAATAATCAAGTTATTTGAGATAATAGTTCAGCATAAATTTAAATCCATAAAGGAGAAACTGGTTGCAGATTGTAACTTTGTAAGAAAAGAATTCCCAGACATTTCACTAATAAAACAGAAACAACACGACTAAATTAGGAAATGTAAGGTAAAAACCTTGAGCGATGATACAGAAGAAAGAGACACGGCTAGAGATTGATAGCATTGAACAGTGGCAGCAATATCTTGTCCTCGACAAAGTGCAAAAGCAGGTCGCCTGCTCATGAGAAAATAAGAAATAAGACAATGTTTTTTGCAAGCACTGGCATATATCATGCATAGTATAGAATAAATATAAATCCCAGTTAGATGACCATATATACACACCTTTCATTTGTATCTGTTGGTGGCTTCAGAGATCTAAGTTTGTTCACAGTATCCAAGACAACATCAATTTCGCTTTCAAGTTTATCATCTGCCCATTCCTGTCAGAAACAACAATAGTTTTCCACTGGTAAATAGGTATTCGAATGTGACGTCGTATGTATTTACAGTAAGGCATGAAAATTTACCGTAACTACAGATGGATATTCTGTTATCATAATGGAATTTTTTCTGCAAGATTCTTTGGGCTGAGGAAGACGCTGCCAGAGTTCTTCTGTTACATAAGGCATGAATGGGTGGAGCAGGCGCAAACCAGTGTCGAGGCAAACCCATAGGGCATCTCTACAAGCAGCTCTTGCTGAATCGAACTCTTGAGAGTCATTGAAGAAGTACGGTTTCACAGCTTCTATAAATACATCACATAGCTGGTACTGCCACCATGAGTATATAGCAGACGTTGCATCAGCAAACTTGTATGCTTCTAATGAGGTTACAGTCTTGCCAATAGCCTTATTAAGTACTGAGAGTATCCATTTGCAGATTGGAGGCATTGGAGACACAACAATAGTAGCCGGTGGAGTGTAATGATCACCAAGCTTGCCCATTGCAAATCGAATGGCATTCCACAATTTATTGCACCATTGCCGATATCCAACAACCCTCTTGATATCCAGATTTATCTTATCAGACTGCAAAACAAAAGAGATTCTATAAAAAGATGAACCAGAAGCTTAACACAACAGAAACTCAAATGGGTGTGACTATAACCTGGGAAGTGTAAGAAATCAGTGCGAAACGTAGCGCATCAGTGCCACATTCAGCAATGCCATCAGGAAAATCTTTCTTCTTCCCTTCTCTTGCAATGATTAGTTCATTTGGATCCAGGTTGCCTTCTTCCAAACGTTTGAGGAGCTCTTCAAGTGTCGCACCGTTTATCACCTCGAGGGGGTCAACGACGTTGCCAAGTGACTTGGACATTTTGCGGCCATGTGCATCACGGATCATAGGATGCAAATATACCTGCGAAAGAGGGTGCAATCATGACCAAGGACGCAAGCCAACTAAAGCATATATTCAACTATAAGTTCCCATGTATTCTAGGGTACTTCAAAACTGAACTGAAGCTCACTTAGGCTGGTCAATAAGTAGTTTCGGAAATAAAAGGTAAAGTTGACAAGTTTATGCATTTAATACAACATGATAGTCTCAATCAAGCATACGGTACCCTCCGCCAAAGGAAGATGATGACAAACTGCGAGTAACTTAGTTGAAAATTAACTAGCTACACAGAGTTCATTCAGGAAGTTTCTTGGTCGATTCAACAAGTACCTGGGGACCTTATAGTGCACTATATTGTTACGCAATTACATTCATGAAGGTAACCTTGTTTATCACATCCACATACTCATATTGCCAAGAACATAAGTAGATCGCCATATGTTCAACTTTTTATAAGCTACAGAGTTCATTCAGAATTAAACTAGAATAACCAGTAGAGACAAATGGTAGAGCAGCAAATAATGCAAAATGGGGTGGTTCATTAATCCATTCGAGTATTCAACAACATATCTAGAAAATATATATTACTCCCTCCGATTCAAATTAATTGACTCAACTTTGTCTAAATACGATGCGTTTGTTGACTAGATACGACAAAGTTGAGTCAACTAATATGAATTGGAGGGAATACATAAATTTGTCAGAAAATGATGCCTATGAAGTAACTTCATTTTTACAAAAATAATTGTTGATAGCATCCAGGTGTTCAAACTGCAAATATTAAATGTAGGTTGCTTTAATTTTGGACATTTGAGATTTTAACATAGTTGTACAGTTACACTAAAGCACAGTTTCAGCATGTTGAGGCCTCAAGGGGACATATAAGGCGGAGATAGCTATCGGCTAAGGAGTATGCGGCATGAATCAGATACGTATATTAGATCACAACAATTGTGTAATACAGTACAGTTTAATCGGCAGAAATAGCATTTGTGAGATTACCTTCTGAAATGGCACATCGCCACCAAGTTGCATGCCCATCATAACCATCCGTGCCACCCAGAAGAAGAGAATATCAAGTCCAGTTTCAAGTACTGAACCAGGGTAGAAAGCACGAAGATCAGCAGTATCATCTGGCCAACCAAGGACTGTCAATGGGAAAAGACCAGATGAAAACCACGTATCCAGAACATCAGGGTCTTGATTTAACTGGAATTTCTTTCCTGGATACTTTTTCTGTGCCTCAAGGATCGCATCACACTCATTTCGTGCGACTATCCAACGGTCGTTGTCAGATCCCAGATCATTCAACTGATCATCCTCTAGTGTCACATACCACGCAGGTACACGATGTCCCCACCAGAGTTGCCTTGAAACACACCAATCACGTATATTTTCAAGCCATCTGCAAGGATAATGGTGGACAGATCATGTTTCTTCACATTTTATTACTTCGTCAGGAAATCTGCAAGAGGCGGCACATTCCTGAACTAGGCAAAAGAAGACAAAATATACCTGTACCAGTCTTGTTCATATTGTTGCGGAATTATCTCAATTTTTCCGGACCTTACAGCATCAAGACCTGACTTTGCCATCGTATGGCAATTGACAAACCATTGGGGTTTTAGCATAGGTTCCACTATATCATTACTTCTTGAACAATGGCCCAAACTCATTTCATTCTTCTTCGTTTCCTTGTACAAACCCTTAATTAGCAGAACAAAACATTGTCATTCCAGAACTCAGAACTACTCAGGTAAATCCAAATTGAAATGAAATAAAATAAAATTAGGAAAGGCAAGAAAGACAAAGAACAGTCTAAAGTAATAAAATATCAAAGATAATAGTTGATCACTGGTTTCCACAGGTATGCAAATTATATTTCTACAAATGATAGCAATTATTATGGATATGCAATCAAAATGGCATAACTGAACAAGTCTTCAAGCAACATATACATGAAGTACCAAAAGACATACTTCTCAGAAAAAGGAATGCTGTACAATCTCCAGTAATGCTGTTATGGACTAAATTAACCAAAACAGTTAAGGAAAATCATGTTAAAAGTAGATATATTTATTCAAGAATAAATATAGCTTACATGAGCTGTTCTTTGTACCAAGTGTTAGCAAAATAGAATTGTGAATATTACGCTACAAAGTTCATGATATTTAAATGTAGCGTCATTGGCATTCCGATGGAGTTGTACGACATATTGACATCACATAAAAAAAATTATACTAAACCAGCAGTCCAGCACAATGATCCAACAACCATTCTTTAAATACTACTACCTCCATTCTAAATTATAAGACATTTTGGTACACATGGGCTAGACTGTATGATTAGGGCCGGACTGAGGATGTGACGATGGAAACAGCAAATGCGGACTCCGTCAGATGATTAGAATCAAACGGCTGAGAATAAGTGATGATGTGGATAGGCTGCCTGTGCTACCATAAAATTACTCTTAGTGGGGGTTTACTTTATAAGAAGATATAGATTTGGAACAGAGGTTATAGATCATAAACTTTATGAAACGCTAACTAAATGAAACCGGTAATACCTTTTCCTTCAGTGCATCAATAACAGCAACCCGAGCACCAAATCTTGGCATTCCTTCAAATTGTACACCTCCATTGCTGTTTATGTTTCCATCATCTGTGAAGATATTGATGAACTCCAGGTTGTGTCGTTTTCCAACCTCAAAGTCATTTGGATCATGGGCAGGTGTAATCTGCAAACAATGCACGCAAGAATAAAAGCTAAGAGGGCAACATATGCACAAGTCCAACTAGGAAAAAAGATATACTCCCTCCTACCCAAAATAACTTGCTCAGTTTTTTCTAGATAAGGATGTATCTATAACTAAAATGTGTCTATATACTTCCGTATCTAGACAAAGTTGAGCAAGTTATTTTGAGACGGAGGGAGTGGATAATTAAGTCAGTCCTTGGCATTATAACCTACCTTGACAGCCCCAGTACCGAAAGTGGGATCCACTAACACAGCATCGCAGATTATTTTGAGTTTTCGGCCATTGAAGGGGTGAATTGCATGCTTTCCATGCAGATGCTTATACCTTTTATCCTCAGGATGAACAGCAATTGCGGTATCACCAAGCATTGTTTCAATTCTTGTTGTTGCAACAATAATCTCACCGAGTCCTTCTTCAAGAGGATAGGCAAAAGATATCAACACACCAAACTGTACAGGAGTGGCATAACCAGGGACTTTCAGCATAGTTTCGTCTTTAAGCTCTAAATGATCAACCTGAGAAAACAGCATTTTTAAATTAAGAGGTCAATCTTAGTCGAGTGTGTGATATCAATCTGATATTTTATAGATAAAAATACAATAAGCTTCAACAACCTCTATGTCAGATATTGCTGTCCGTAGTGTGCAATCCCAATTCACAAGGCGATAGTCTCTGCAAATGACCAAATCATATATAAGAGGTTAAAAAACCATGGTTGGCTATTGAATGACATGGAGATGATAGTAAAAGCATTAACACTGACAGCAACAGAAAGGAGAGGAAAAAACTAACCTATAAATTAGGCCATCTTTGTGCAATCTGACAAAAGCCTCAGTTACAGCTTTTGATCTTTGCTCATCCATTGTGAAACACTGATGCGCGGGTTAAGGATCAAGTTGTAATTTCAGAGTAACAAACAAAAGAGTATATACGATGTGCTTCTCATGAACATTTGCTTAAGTACAAAACATAGGACTATACCTCACGGGACCAATCGAGCGAGGCCCCAAGCCTACGTAATTGACCCAATATGGTACCGCCATACTGATCTTTCCATTTCAGAACCTGTTCAGAAGATGGTAACAGCAAATTAAATAAACAAGAAAGAATACATCCACTTGGGATCAAATTAAGATCACTATGATTCTCACATCATCATGGGTGAAGCGGTACTTCACTATCGATTTTCATTTTTTTCCGGTAAAGAATATCGATTTTCATAACTACATCGGATGTTGCACCCATTGCCATTATTAGTATTTCATAATACAAAGGTGATAGTTAAACACTTCAATGATTTACGAATGAAAGCACAAACGAGACAGGAAAACAACAAAAATAACCATATCTTAAGGGAAAAAGTGCTTACTTCAGATATGAATTTGTCACGACCTAAGTCATGCCTTGTCAGCTCCTTTTCACGCATTAGCTTCTTTTCTACTACAACCTGGCTTAAGGGAACAGATTGTTAAATCAAATTCATTACTTCAAACACATGTGAAGTGTAAAGAAAACAAAACTCAGAGATACAGAGTCTACAGTGCTAGCTTAGTTCAGAGAAGATAATGCAAGTTGGAGTCAATACAAAATAATTACATTTGTTCAACGTCATAAACGATTTAATTTCTTTTGCTAAAATTAAAAAGTCTGATAAAGAGAGGGTAAATTATTCTGCCAAGATCTTTACAGAAACTAAAATATCCATGTGTCCGTTTCTTCTATTTTGATGCATACAAAATTGGTCTACCACTAAAGTAAGGCAGTAACACGGGATGAAACATCTAGTAGGTGTTAAAGGTGTTGCAAATATTAGGATGCTTAGGGGGGTCAATCATTAGGGTGAAATTATTTGCTCAGATTGCAAACATAACATACACTAACAGGACCTAAATCCACTGTTGAAAGCTTTCTTTCAGTGGTGGCACATCAACAACTAACACTGCCAGCATGGTGTGTGGGCGTATGTTTCATAAGTTGAATGACAGCAAGTGCCACCAAAGAAGTTATAAGGAACTCAAAAGGATGAAATTCAGCTGATAGTGAACGAAGGACCTGTGTAGCAATGCCAGCATGGTCCACTCCTGGGACCCACAGAGCATTATAGCCTGACATTCTCCGCCAGCGTATCATAGCATCCTACATTATTAAGAAGAGCAAGGAGATTAAAATCATTGTGTCCTGAATAGGCAGCGTTAAGATGGCATATATGTATCTCATCTCTGAAAGCATGACTATGAATACCTCTATAGCCACTGTAAGTGCATGGCCTATGTGAAGCGCTCCAGTCACATTCGGAGGTGGTAGAACCTGAAATTGAAATAACTTAGAACTTCTGCTGGCGAGAATCCAAAATTTCTGTTAATTTTTTTTGTTAGAGAGACGCTAGTGACTCCGTAAGACACAGTTTGCTAGCTCAGGTTAGCATCCTGCGTGAACATTATGAGATGCTAGGGACTTACTATAACAAAGGGTGGTTTTGAGCTTGCCGGGTCTGCCCCGAAATATCCTGCTGATTCCCACCAGGCATACCACCTACATCATGAAAAAAGAAGGTACAGAGTCCAGCCAAGATGCTACGAATCCAAAGTTGGAGAGGAGCGAACCAGCAGCTTACGATTTTTCAACTGCACTCGGGCTATATTGCTTGGCCATTTGAGGCGCGAGCGACTTCTTCTCCCCGCTCGGGGTCTCAGGGTCAACGAAATCCTCGGGATTCTCATCCTCTGCAGCCTTCTTCTTCTGCTTCTTCTCGCTCTTCTTAGGTCCATCCGAAGCAGCCTGAGCCTGCAGAGAGAAGCACCAAAATCATCAGCATTAAACCATCTCAACTAAGCGGGGAAGTACCGAATTGGTTTGGTGGCGAAGTGGCAACAACCTGGAGCCTCGCCGCCTCCTTCTGCTTCGCCTTCAGCTTCTTCTCCTCCTTCTCTCTTGCCTGCAGGTACCCCATGAGCGATCGTACACAGCAAATAATTTCATCCTAGGATTCAACTAGCTCCTAGCAACGGCCAAAACCACCACAGATGGGGATAGCTACGGTTTGGAATAGCCGATTCGGAGGATTTGACTAGCAGTTAACAATGCACGGCACCGGCAGGGGGATGGACGAGATTCGCAGAAGCAGTCCACACGCAGGCATACCTTCTGCTCTTTCTTCTGCTTCCGCTCCCGCTCCAGCTCCTTGTCGTCCAGCTGCTGCTCGCATCAGCAGCACGAGTCAGAGAGAGAAATCGGATGATCACGGGGGTCTGTCGACTCGGGAGCGTGGCTTTACCTTCTCCATGGCGAGGGGTCGGGGCGGACTGCGCGGTGGGCGGCGAACTGGCGGTTGCCGGCGTGGGGGGTGCGGCGGCGGCGGCGCTGTGCCTTGCGCTTGCGGGCTTGCGCACGGCTGCCGGCGCCCTGGGCCGGGTCGGGTGGGGTGGAGCCGACGCGCGGTGGTTTGGCGGCGGCGCTTGTGCCGGCCGGCGCCTTGGGTTGGAGATGTGGCGGCGGTAGCGAACTATGGCCGGTTAGGGTTCTGCCTGATTATGGTACAGTATGTTTGAATTACCACCAAATTTTTGTGTTAGATTTTTTTAGATATAGTTGCGACATCAGTTTATTTTTTACTAGCAAAAGTGCCCGATAATTTGTTAAATTGTTATCGTTGCAGCATAAATGACATGCAAAAAATAAGATATCTTAAGAATTATGTGTAATTTTACATCCTCAACACTGCCCATAGGATATGATCGCCGGATGAATGCGGCCGTACGCATTTATATCTCCGCGACCTTGTCTATCCGGCGCGCGCTAAACATCCGTTCGTCAGGTGTCATGTTCTCATCGCGCTGGCACCGCTCGACAAGTTCGGTTGCAGCGACGGAGGTGTCGTGTGAGACACTCGGCCTCAAGATGTCCCTGAGCTTGGAAGTCGTGGGGAGACAACACTGCTCACAAAAAATCGAGGGGTGGCAGCCAGATGAGGATGATCGACGCGATGCTCTTGTGGCGACGGAACATCCTTGAGAAGCCCGATTTTATGGATTACTCGAAGTGTGATGGAACGTGTACGATCTCTCGTGTCTCGGGTCTCCATCTATTCTTGCTGGACTTAGCCTACGCAGTTGGACGGCATCTCATCTCTTGTGCTCCCTCGATCGTCGACACCGATTTCCTCCACCAATATCTGAAATTCTCTTCATGGTTCTTTCTTCTGATGGCTTGTGTGCTTAATATTCCATCCAGCTCTTATTTCTCATTGTTCTTCAGGGAGGCTCGTTGATTCCTGAAAATCTAGCGTATATAAGGAGGCAAAATTTAGTAAAACAGAGCAATGTGGGACTATCCTAAGCAAAATATCCAAAGCTACCATAGCCTTCGGACCAGATTGACTGACTTCAATAGTACTTCATGATTGTACAAAGTCAGCCCACATCAAAGCTCACATGAAGCGAGGCGTGGTAGTTTAGCACGGCATCAACTGGGCCGGCCAACACATTGTGATCCATCCATCTGGAACGATCCAGATTGAAGCACGAATGATCAGAACATAGCGATCCGGACAGATACGAACCGGTATTCACTTAGGCGGTGGCAGGGAACGTAATTTTGATAAAAACGTAGGGTAATTTGAAGTTGTACGAATATTTTGGCAGAAACCTTAGCTCCTTTATTATTAGGTTAACAATAATGCCTTCATATCCGGCAGATTATTTTACGGCACTACTACAAGAATGGTAACGGTCAACCGCATCCCGTCTCAGTGACTAGTGTGACCCACCACCTTCTGGCCGAGCCATTCTTATTTTAAATTTATAATATCTCGTGCTCCACTCTCACCTTCCTAAGCAGCGGTGGTGGTGGAGACTGTCCAGACTACGGGGTGGTGACACAAAGATGGAACATCATACGAGGGGCGCAAATGTGAGTTACCTATTCATCTCGGTCCATTTTGGTTCTTCGCTCACGAACATAATTTGACGGTTTTCGAAAACGTGGTGTTGAAGTGAATCTATGATCCATACGGGAAAGGTGTCCATATAGGTTATCACTACAAAAGAAGATGCTTGTGCAGCAGATTCTCGCAAAGGCTCGTTGCATTAGAGGGTAGCACACCGGCCGTAGGTTCTACGGATGCCACTTCTTAACCCTAAGTTGCTCACACTTCTTAAGGATTGATTGATCACACTCCAATCAACTAAAATAGACACCGATCCAATTATGAAAGAAACCTTCGACAAAAAATACATCGTTTTCTCCAACCAGGAGGAGTTGGAGATTGAAACAAGGGAGGAAGCCAGAGTAGATCTTGGTCATTCACTAGGACGGTTACGGGATCATACGAGGGACCTGGAAGCAATTATGGCTATGTTAGAAGGAGTGTACCTTGACATTATTGTTGATTATCAATTTTACCATTTTAATAAATAATAAGAACTTTGTATTTCTAAGTAAGATCATTATGACAAAAAAAAACATGTTTAATTGGGTGCACCTTTATGGTTCATTTGTGCAACCGTGATCCGCTTTTTCAAGAGAGCCTCTTCTTAGGCATAACTTCACATATCCATTATCTCAAATAGACATTAAGTTTCAACTTTCAAGCATATGATCTTTTATAGATGGCTCATTTTGATCTTGACTTCAACTTGATCAACCTCAAAACATTTCTTCTTTTTTGTAACGATGATGTTTTGAAAATAACCATGAATGCTCACACAAGCATATTTTTTTAAGACATACTTTTAATAGGCTCAAATCTCATATGATTATTCTTTGGAGCATACCTTGAATATCACATTGGTCATTCGCTTCATTAACTTTGGACAATTCTTGAAGTATAACTGTTGCGGTCAAAACCCACCGGCGGGCAGCGACGGGCAACACAGTAGAGCCGGGAACAACTTAGGGCTGCGGCTGGTCCTGGTCCCTCCGAGCGACGGCCCGCAAAGCCTCTGGTACACACGTCCGATGCTTGATGCAAGGGCGTGCCACCTGACCTATACCCGAGTCGGGAAGGTGATGGAGATGCCTCGCTTAGTTTCTCGCATGGCATACACGTAAACATTAAATACGAGCCTCGATCGGCTCTCAGGTTATCCTGTGAATCGGCTCAGGGAGCCGATCCACCCATGATTCGTACGAGGTGCACGAATATATGGTGGTCCTGCTTGATCAAGATAAAGCTAAAGCGATCTACGACTATTTAGGGTTTTTACCGCATAATCGGATCATCCTACTCACGATTGGGCCTCGCGGCCACGCACGGTGATCGTAAGCCGATCCTAGATAGGGCCTAAAAACCAACACGAGGTTGATCCCCGGAACATCCTGTCTAGGACTAGCAAACGACACCCTACGTGCCGCTGGATCCTCCAACCCTTTGTAAGGCCTAACTATTGCGGATATTAAACTAATCCTTGTAGAACAAGGAGCAACCGTAACGGATCGGATCTACTAAATAATGATCAAGCGGGTGCCGCCCCTACACCTAAGATAGGTGTAAGGGCGGCTAGATATGCAAGGGTTGCACTACGACGAGCATATGATACGAAGAACAATGCTAACCCTAACACATCTATGATAACTACGTTGCTCGCCATCAAAAAGGCTTCGATACGAGCAACGCATGAACAACATAAAGCCTGCTGCCTAGATCGCAAGATGCGATCTAGGCAGCATGATGCTTACCGGTAGAAACCCTCGAGATGAAGGAGTTGGCGATGCGCCGAGATTGATTGGTTGGTTGAACGTTGGTTGTTATTTATTCCATAAACCCTAGATACATATTTATAGTCCAGGGGACTTTCTAATTTTAGGCGTGCACCTAACCGTGCACGGGTAAAACTCTATCTAAGATGCGATCTACTATAATACAGATATATGGGCAATCTAGCCCAACTTTGCATACAAGGCCGATTCACGTATTTCTTCCGTATATAATCCTTAAGCCCATCTTGATTGCGGCCCACCTCTGACTTGGTCAAATTCTGGTGAAAACACATGCCCCCCTGGTTTTGGAATTGATAATTCCAAAATCACTCTGTTTTTTCTTCGTCGGGTCATGTCATGGCAGAGCAGAACCGTCGCAGCATTCTTCATCATGATGCCCTGCCCTCTCAACTATTCCTCGTGATTTGACCGTTGTCTTTGGGCACCGCCTCCTCGGAAGCTCGTCGTGGCATTGAATTTCTACTATAGCCCCTTTATTTAACCGCTGCGAGCAGTTTGCCACTTCATCACCTTGCTCCGTTCGCGCCATCGGCACCCAAAAAACCCCCAATCTCCCATAGCCATGTCTTCCTCTTCTTCCTCCTCCACCTCGTCGGTCTTCTCTGACTCCTCCTCATCTCGCGAACCGACGCCGGAGTGGGGCTCGTTGGCGGCGTACGACATTCTCGCCCCAACGACGTGGGACAAGGAGGAACACGATTCCTCCATCTGGTCTGAGGATGACAAATCCCTGACCGACGGAGAGGGCGACCTTCAATTCCTCGTCGAAGGGGAAGAGGAGGCGGAGAGCGAGGACGACCGCTTCTCCGGGACGATTTCACCTCCTCCGAGGAAGAGGCGGAGGAGGACGACGACGACTCCCTCGAAGGTTACCCACCGGCGAAGCGCCTCCGCACTCGGTGGGACGACGACGGCGATGACGACGATGAGGAAGATGAGGCTCCCGTAGAAGGCTACGGAAGCTCGATGAAGAGCCACCCGGCGGTACCGCACCGGAGGCGGCGACGACGAGGGCAGCAACGGCCCCTAGATTAGGGATCAGTAGTAGTAGTTGGCTTTTGCCCTCTTCTTCCCTGAGCAATCGGCTCTTTCTTTGTAAGAAATCCCTCCATTAATGAAGAAAATATCCCTCAATTAATTTCGCTTCCTTGTCAACTTTGCCGATCGTCGAATGGAGTTGCCGTACAGAGAGCCGATAGCAGAACATCGGCTCGCATTGCGATCTGAGGCCAAGCTGTTGCCTAAACACGCATTTCAACAGGCCTCAATAGGCCTAATTCTCGTCCAAACCATCAGATTGAACTCCTCAGCAACCCACTAGGAGATTCGTCTCACGCATCATGATTTCTAGTCTGAACCGATTCCGTTAACTTGCTAATTTGAGCTTATTCCTCTAGAGTCGATATCAGCGTATCGGCTTTGTTATTCTGAAGTCGATGCCCGTGCATCGGCTGTATTTGCATACTGTTATCTCCATATGTTTTCTCAAGTCGATGCCTGCGCATCGGCTGTGATTTTTGATTTTTTTTACTGGCCGATTAAAATCGGCCCCCACATCTTACTGCCCGTCATCCCACATGCTTGGGAAATACTTCTTGAGGTGTTGACCATTGACAGCTACTGGGAACTTCTCGCCGTCCAACTCTTCCAACATGTATGCATTACCCTTCAAGGCCTGAAAAACTTTGTACGGACCGTGCCAATTAGGAGACCATTTGCCATATGCCTTGTCCCTGGTTCCTAACGGCAACACAGCTTTCCATACTAGATCACCAACTTGAAACTCCTTTGGTCTAACCTTTTTATTGTAGGCACGAGCCACCCTGGCTTTGTTCTCCTTAATCTTCTCCAACGACCAAAGCCTAAGTTCTGTTGCGTCCTCAATAGTGTCACTCATCAAGGCTGCATATTCTTCAGCTGTCAGATCATTCTGAAACGTCACGTCTTGATCCAGCCGTAATTTCCCAAGGCAATACGGCTTCCTGTCCATAGACAAGCTGGTACGGCGAAGTCTTTATAGCTCCATGGCACGACATGCGGTAGGTCCATAACGCTTCTGATAACTTCTCATGCCAATCCCTAGGGTTCTCGTCAATTTTCCTCTTGATCAACTTGATTAGACTCTGATTGGACGCTTCAGCTTGCCCATTAGCTTGAGCATAGTACGGAGATGATCGGATCAGTTTAATCCCCATGTCATCGCAGAACTTCCTGAATTCTTTAGAAATAAAGACCGAACCTCCATCGGTCGTGATAGTTTGGGGAATCCCGAACCTATGAATGACGTGTTCTTTCACAAACTTGATCACATCTTCTGATTTCACCTTCTTCATTGGGACGGCCTCCACCCACTTGGTGAAGTAATCTGTGATAACCAAAATCCATTCATGTTTTTTGCTCGACGCCGGATGGATTTTGCCGATCATATCCATGCCCCACCCCCGAAACGGCCAAGGCTTGATGATAGGGTTCATCGCTGATGCTGGTACCATCTGAATCTTCCCGAACATCTGGCACGCTTGGCACCCCTTGTAATAATTGAAGCAATCTTCAAGCATGGTGGGCCAATAAAACCCTGATCGCCTGATTAGCCACTTCATCTTATGAGCCGACTGATGAGTTCCACAGGCGCCTTCATGCACCTCATGTAAAAGCCGATTAGACTCAGTTGGTCCCACGCACTTGAGTAGTAACCCTTCCAACGTCCTGTAGAACATATCGTCTCCTATGAGGACATACTTCATGGCTTTGTACCTTATCCGTTTAGGTGCCCCCCGAGCCGAATCTTTTAAATAATTGAAGATTTCGGCTCTCCAATCATCCTGTTCCGGGAATTGTACTCGAACTTCCGACCCGTCAGATATATCTATATAGCCTGACGCCATTTGTGCGAGATTGTTGGCCTCGGTATTTTGGGATCTTGGGATCCAATTAAAGTTGATGTACCGAAACTGTGTCATCAACTCACGGCATTCCATCCAATATGGGAAAAGCGATTCACTTTCGCACTTATATTCATCCGTGAGCTGGTTAATCACCAACTTGGAGTCTCCAAAAAGCTCCACTGCTTCTGCCCCGGCTTCCAGTAGCAACTCCATTCCCTTACGTATTGCCTCATATTCCGCTACGTTGTTGGTGCAAGGGGTAGATAATCTGATGGAGAAGGAGTATTCTGCCTCCCGAGGCGACACGAGCAGAATGCCGATGCCACAACCATCGTCGCAAGCCGATCCATCGAAGAACATAGCCCATGCACGTATAGATAGTGCTGTTATATTGGTACTTGATCCGTTCGGCGATAAGATCGGCCAACGCTTGTCCTTTGATCGCTTTCGCGAGTCGATACCGGAGATCGAACTCGACAATGCAAACATCCACTTACCAAGTCGGCCTTTCAAAACGAGGGCCGACAACATATGCTTGACAACATCCGACTTGCATATGACGATGATCTCTGCCAGTCAAAAGGATGTGATGAAGCTTGGTGCGAGGTAAAGAACGAGCAGAGGCAAAGTTTCTCGACCTCGGGATATCTTGTCTCCGCGTCCAGCATCCTTCTGCTGAGGTAGAACACGACCTTTTCAACGCCTTCGTAGAGTTGCACCACTACCGAGGCGATGGATGTGTCAGCCACCGACAAGTAGATGTAGAACGGCCTGTCTTGCTGGGGCGGAACTAGCACAGGCGGCGTCGTCAGATACCGCTTAATCTCATCAAACGCCTGTTGCTGTTCTGCCCCCCAGTGAAACTCGTCATCAGATTTAGTCTTCACCAGCGCCATGAACGGCTCGATTCGCTCTGACAGATTAGAGATGAATCGTCGGACAAAATTGATCTTGCCGATGAGACGTTGGAGCTCCTTCTTCGTGGTTGGCGGCTGCATGGTACGCACCGCCTCCTGACTTTTCAGGCCGATCTCAAATCCCCGTTCATGAACCAGAAAACCTAGGAATTGACCAGCCGTCACGCCAAAGGCACACTTCTTCGGATTCATTCTCAGTCCGAATTTCCGAGTTCGGTCTAGGACGCGCCGTAAATCATCCAAGTGTCCCTCCATGGAGACAGATTTGACTACCACGTCGTCGATATAGATCTCCACCAACTTACCGATCAGATCATGAAATATATAATTCATGGCTCGTTGTTACGTTGCACCAGCATTCTTCAACCCAAAGGTCATGACTACATATTCAAACAAGCCTACTCGCCCCGGCACTCGAATGCGGTTTTGTGTATATCTTCCGGAGCCATGAAGATCTGGTTATAGCCGGCGTTGCCATCCATGAAGCTCAACACCTTGTGGCCAGCAGCGGCATTTATCAATGTTTCTGCCACAGGCATCGGATACTCGTCCTTTGGAGTGGCTCTATTGAGATCTCGGAAATCGATGGCCACGCGCCATCGGCCGTCCTTCTTCTCTACAGGAACGATACTGGAGATCCACTCGAGCATACCCGCATGGCCTGATGAACCCGGCGGCCAACATTTTCTCGATCTCTTTCTTGACTTCTTCCGGAATTTCGGCCCTCATCGACGTGCTCGTTGTTGGAACGGCCGAAATCCTTTCTTAAGGGGAGCCGATGTTCAATGATGCTCTGTCCAACCCAGGCATCTCCGTGTAATCCCATGCAAAGCAATCTGGGTATTCTTTTAACAGAGCTATCATCTGTCCCCTGAGCTGTGGATCTAACTTCTTGCTGATAAAAGTCGGTCGCGGCTTATCCCCAGGACCGATGTCGACCTCCTCTAGCTCATCAGCCGATGTAAACCCATACCCTAGCTTTCCGTCGCCTGTGAGGTCGACGCCACATACTGGGAGAGCAGGTGGTACGGATAATACGGGCCGATCGCTAGAATCGGCTTCCATCTTGATCATCACCAGGATCTTTTGGCAGTGTCGGGGCCGATCGCGTGGAGCAGCTCCTTCCTTATCTTCGCTGTGAGAGCAGCTGCCCTCGTCTCTACCCTCATCAGGGCGGTGCCCCAGTTCTACCATGTTGATGTTGAACGAGTATCTTGGCTGGCACCTCCCAGGGTAAGTGTCCTCAACCCCGTCAACGGCGCATGCCGATGAATTAGGCACTTCTAGTGCCGCCAATGCGAATGACGACGGTGGACGGGACTGGAGTGGCGCTTCTCCTCGGTAGGTCTCGAGAGCTGATCCTAATAGAGAGTGCTGATGCTTCATGACTTCCTGGATCATCCGAAAGGCGACATGCTCCAAAGTATTCACCAGGCGCTCAGAATGGCGATGCAGCGAGTGAGTCACCATGCAGCTAATCTCCTGGCGCAGGGACCTGGTACGTTCTTCTGACGGGATGGATAGGTCCACTCCATCGAGCGCGCCTTCCGGTGAGAACCCCTTCCACCTGATGCCATGTGAATGGGTTCTGTGAAACGAGCCGATGAGGTCGGCTTCGAGGATTGCTTTGACCCCGTCATACTTTTTCTTGAGCTCGTCGGTCAGATCCTCGTACGTGACTGGCGTGCCGTCCGCCATCTCAGATGTAGATGGCGATGTGGTTGATGTAGACGATTGTCCCACCGGGCGTGCCAGAATGTGTTGCGGTCAAAACCCACCGGCGGGCGGCGACGGGCAACACGAGTAGAGCCGGGAACAACTTAGGGCTGCGGCTGGCCCCGGTCCCTCCGAGCGACGGCCCGCAAAGCCTCCGGTACACACGTCCGATGCCGATGCAAGGGCGTGCCACCCGACCTATACACGGTCGGGAAGGTGATGGAGATGCCTCGCTTAGTTTCTGCATGGCATACACGTAAACATTAAATACGAGCCTCGATCGGCTCTCGAGTTATCCTGTGAATCGGCTCGGGGAGCCGATCCACCCATGATTCGTACGAGGTGCACGAATATATGGTGGTCTCGCTTGATCAAGATAAAGCTAAAGCGATCTACGACGATTTAGGGTTTTCACCGCATAATCGGATCATCCTACTCACGATTGGGCCTCGCGGCCACGCACGGTGATCGTAAGCCGATCCTAGATAGGGCCTAAAAACCAACACGAGGTTGATCCCGGAACATCCTGTCTAGGACTAGCAAACGACACCCTACGTGCCGCTGGATCCTCCAACCCTTTGTAAGGCCTAACTATTGCGGATATTAAACTAATCCTTGTAGAACAAGGAGCAACCGTAACGGATCGGATCTACTAAATAATGATCAAGCGGGGTGCCGCCCCTACACCTAAGATAGGTGTAAGGGCGGCTAGATATGCAAGGGTTGCACTACGACAACATATGATACGAAGAACAATGCTAACCCTAACACATCTATGATAACTACGTTGCTCGCTATCAAAAAGGCTTCAGTACGAACAACGCATGAACAACATAAAGCTTCTGCTGCCTAGATCGCAAGATGCGATCTAGGCAGCATGATGCTTACCGGTAGAAACCCTCGAGATGAAGGAGTTGGCGATGCGCCAAGATTGATTGGTTGGTTGAACGTTGGTTGTTGTTTATTCCATAAACCCTAGATACATATTTATAGTCCAGGGGACTTTCTAATTTTAGGCGTGCACCTAACCGTGCACGGGTAAAACTCTATCTAAGATGCGATCTACTATAATACAGATATATGGGCAATCTAGCCCAACTTTGCATACAAGGCCGATTCACGTATTTCTTCCGTATATAATCCTTAAGCCCATCTTGATCGCGGCCCACCTCTGACTTGGTCAAATTCTGGTGATAACAATAACTTAAGGCAATCATTAGTTCATAAAATTTGTCATTAATTACCAAAATCATATATAGGGTCTCCATGTTCTTTAACTTAGAATTTCATATTTTCTTACATATGAGATAGAAGATTCCTCGCTATAAACATCTATCATGATATTTGTTACTATGGCCTTTAGAGCTTCCTACCAATATATATAATCACATGAAAATTAGTAGGATATAACGGAAACACATAAACGGCATCCATATTGCACTAATTTAATAAAGTATGCATTTTTCTTCACGTGTTACTTCATATGCATGCCAATTAACTATAATGTATGCCCTCTTAAAGGGCGATGTCTCGAAAAGCAACTAACTTATCTTTTGTTGGAAACCATAACTTAATTGTAGTGACTATATTCTAACTCAAATATTATAACCGTGTAACAAAGAATATTGTTGGTACCACTAGTATGCAATTGCTTCTGTTAATTACCTAATTGTAATAGAGAAATATAAAGAGTAGAAAATAAATCATATGTATCTTAACCATATCTAGACAACCAATTGCTGACTATCCGTGTCATCACGAGGGTTTGTCCCTAAAACTGTTTTCCACATATGCATGGTAGTCAGATAATTACTTCATATCTTCAAATATTATTAATTAATCAAAATAATTAGTGTAATTGTATGGATAGTAGTGGGTCGGGAATCATGATAGATGTAAATTGTGGATCCAATACGAGAGAATGGTCAACCGCATTCGCTGACTGGTCACACATGTCTAGTATAGCCCTTGAATTAGAATCGGAAACTCGCGAGCTAAATCAGTAATGTGAATCGATTTGAACTTGATGTATAACGAGTCAAACCGAGTTTTAAATCTGGGCTCTTCATAAACGATTCGAGTCGAGCTAACTCGCTAGTTTACCATTTTGTGTTTTTATATACTCGCGCAGGGGCTTCGGCCGAGCTGATCACAGATTCAGCGAGCCTATAAAAGGCGCTTTGGCCAACATTTCTGCTAGAGTTGCTTTGAAAAAACTGTGAAATTTGAAACTGAACTGAATAGGAACGAATTAGTCCCAACCAGAGTTGAGCTGAATTTTGTGTACGAAAACACCTGAATTTCTGGTCGAATTAAACCCAATCCCCCAACCCTAGGTCGCTCCCGTCCCTACCACGCCGCCGGCTCCTCTGCTGATCCCCTCCGCCGCCGCCGCCGCGCTTCTGCTAGAGCCTGTAGGTCGGCTCCGTCCGTTGGCGGCCTCCCAGCTCGCGCTCCGCCTCCGTGCAGACCGCTGCCGCCCCAGCTCGCCGCCTCACCCAAGAAGAGCAAGAGGAAGCTACCGAGGCTCGTCGCCCGCAGAGAGCGGCATGAAGAGCTTCCCGGTGGCCGGCGGCCGCAGCGTCTCCCTCGCCCTCTTCGCCGATGTCTCCAACAGCCGGTACGCCTTCTCCCTCCTCCCCTCCCCCCCCCTCGCCATTGCTGCTTCTGCCACCGTGCGCGCGCGCGGCCTGCACGGCCCGACCCAGGTCCTTCTGCCTGGCTCACGATTTCTGGCACGCGCAGGGAGCTCCTGGAGCTGATGCAGTCGGGGACGCTGGAGCCGGAGGCCGCCTTCATCAACGCGTCGCTGGTAACCCCACTCCGCACTCTCCTCTACGCTAGACCACGCAAATTGCTGCAGTCCATTGCGTTGCGTGACCAATCAGTCAACTCGGTGTGATTTCAGGTGCCGGACGTGTTCCCGGTCCTCGCGGCGGCGCACAAGGCGCTGCTCTCTAAGTCGAGGGAGGCGCTCACCACCAGGACCCTGCACTCGGAGCTCGTCTACAACCTCTCCGGCTCCAAGCATGTCTGTGAGCGGGCTCTTCTTCCTTCCCCTGTTACATTATCAGCACTGTGATGGTGCTGGCGTGCTGACGGTTTGTGTGATTTCGGGTTGCAGATCACGGAGTCCCTGAAGCGGTGCGGTATCGCTGATGACACCCGGTACATCCTGGCGGCTCGGTTCGATGCTTCGGATGAGGAGGTACGATGACGTTTAGGGCGGCGCCCCGTGTTCGGTCTTGGTTTTGAACCCGTCAGATTCTTGCTAGTAACCCTGAATGAATTGGCCGATATCTCGTTTGGTAGATTGCGTTCTTGATCTGGTTAGTTGTGTGAAATGTCTGTAGGTTCAGATATATGTTAGATCTGGAACATGCTAATTGCCTTAGCTACGCAAATCTGAAGTTCCACAGTTTCCTGTCCTGATGGTTTCTGTAAAAACTGGAAATTATTTTGAAACCTTGCTGAAACTTTCTAGCATTGGACACCTATGTCAGTGCTCTCTTTATGAACCTGAATCAAGAGATTCTTGTAACGACCTCAGATTTTAGTACTCCATAACTAACTTCAGTCATGTTATGTGTGCCGCAGTTTGATTTCCACTACCAAGTACCAACACTTGGGATATCTGCAAAAACTGACATTTTACCTGTACTTCGCATAGTAGGCTGCTTTCCGGCCCATCTTGGGGTTTTTGCAGTTTACGGGGGCATCTCACTCTCCTTCCAATTGCATACCACTCTAAATGTCTCGGAAGTAATATGAACAAATAGTCTAACTGTATGTAGCACTCTCTAGAAAATTGTGCTTCCTGCATGCACTCTCAGTTTCATTACTTCATGCCATTTATATTCCTTATGCATTTGTGTGAGTCATTATCCTTCTGAATGTAGGAATTCAACCACTGAATTTAAATTCGTAACATCGCAGATGAAAGCAGTGGAAAAACTCATCTGCGGAACCAAGATTGATCTATCAGAACTGGAAACAAGAGCAGACCAGCCAAAGATTCTGAAGGTGTTTAGCTGAACTTGACACCTGTTATATGATAATATTTGGGTCTTGTAATCATTATGTTTTGTTTTATGTGATTCTGATTATCATTTTTTTTTCGCTGTCCTCTATTTTTCTACTGGCAGCAATACAAAATAACTACCCAAGAACTATCAATTTCTACAGTACCAGAGGCAATCGTGTGCAGGATTGCTGCTCGAGACGCCCTCTGAGGTCTTAATCGACAGCGGACAGATGACTTTTTGCAGCAGCACAGGATGAATTCCCCCGATGAACACAGCAGTTGCACCTCTCCTTCAAGGCTATGTACTTGTGGCGGGTTGTTTCAAGCTTGAACTTATTCTAACTGCGCGCATGTAGTGCTGGCTGTTGTAGCAACAGTTTAATATTTGTATGGTTCACACTTCACAGGCTCACAGCTGAGTGTTTCTAGCATCAGCTCATTAAAATTTTGTGCAATAATCTCTGCAAGATGTGTGACCTAGGTTCACTTGTTTTATGGATTTATGCACGTAATATGGTGGCATTCTTTGTCTCCCTGTGTTATGTCAAAACGAAGTATGAACAGAACATTGTTCTTGTATCGTGCCAGTTTTGGGAGCATAGCCTGAACTTTTTCCTGCAAATTTTACATGGATTTCCGACAATTCCATTGTCCAGGCTGAGTCTCACACGCTGTTTTTCCTTGATGTTACTACCTCTTATCTTTTCAGAACTGCGCTGTTCCTGTTTCACCGTGTTCTGTTTGGTAGTGTCAGTTCTTACTGCTCATGTCAGCTAGACAACAAGATCTGGTTATTTGTTTAGTAGATGCTCCATGGACAGCAAAATCTTCCTGGGAATATACCTAGCACAACAATCATTGGCCTCATGAATGAATGGGTACCAGAGGTCTGAGATGAGATCTAAGCTCTTAGCCAGATCTTCCAAAACAAATTCTAATACGTTAGGGGGCTCCATTAGACCTATCTTTTTCAAGGCTATGCATTATTTTCAGAGTCGCTCTCTTCGCTATTACTACTACCATTTGCCACTCCATTGACCTTTTTCCTCTGCAAGGGTATCTAGGTTCCAAGATTTGTTTCTGAACAAGGTTATTCCCTGCCTATATTTAGCTTGGCACGCAGCACTAAATCCAGGCACACAACACAAACCCAGCTGCACACTTGCACATCACCTGAGATTGGGTGACGAAAATTTTGGGTTTTAGCTGCAAAAAAGAATATATTACAGTTCAGCAAGAGTGATGAGAGCGCAGAGGCAAAGCAGCATATGCTCTCAAAGTTCTCCCAATTATCCTGTTCTTCCCGGATGGAATATCCCCCCGGCAAACTCCAACTCCCCCGTCTCTCCTCTCATATATATACTCAGGACGAACTCGCCGTCTTTCTTGCTCCCACACGCACCAACCAACGTAGGCACACACACGCAACAACTGTAGGTTCGTAGCAAAGGTTCTTGTTCGGTGGTGCTGGCAATGGCGATCGGTGCCTCGGAGATCAAGGACGACCTGGAAGGGGAGACGCTGGTCCTTGACGGCGAGGCCGCGGGGCGCCCGCGCCGCGTCGCGCTCTTCGTCGAGCCGTCGCCCTTCGCGTAAGAGCTCGCCCCTCATCCGTGTGAATTCTTGGCCTCATGTAAATTCTTGGCTAGATCGATTGTAGTGTATTGTTCAAGTCCCCAGTGAATTGCTTACTCGGCTGGTTCAGTGTAGCTAGTAAGGCCTCTTGGGGAACATAAAGAATGTGAATTGTGGCGTTGCCTTTGGAGAATGAAAGCGTTTTTTGATACCTCCGAATGGAGAAATTGTTGGTTACTGGTGATATTGATTAAGACGAGATTGCCTGTAAGCCTTTCACATTTTAGGCTTATTCCGCGTTTTGTGTTTGCAGCTACATCTCCGGGTACAAGAATCGGTTCCAGAACTTCATCAAGCACCTGCGTGAAATGGGCGATGAGGTTCAGTTTTTTTATTTGTCATGTGGTGGTTTTAGCACAATATTGTTGGACTTGAGGATAGTATAGGCTAGTGGTAGATGAGAATTAATTTGGGTTTCTGGTGGGTTTGCAGGTCATCGTTGTGACCAACCACGAGGGGGTTCCACAGGAGTTCCACGGTGCCAAAGTTATCGGTTCATGGAGGTAAATTCTCAAGAGAGACTTCTAGTTTTTCTACATCAATCCATTCTTGTGACTAATCACTCTGTTTTGTCATCCTTTTCCAGCTTTCCATGTCCACTGTATGGGAAAGTTCCTCTGTCCCTTGCGCTCAGTCCCAGGATCATTTCTGAGGTTGCGAAGTTCAAGCCTGACATCATTCATGCGTCCTCACCTGGAATCATGGTAAATTTTATTTCTACAACCATTTCGTCGATCATGTGTTCTCCGGTGGCTAGCTGCTAAAGAGTATGTTGGGAATCTGTTACATTATCAGGTTTTTGGGGCTCTTGCTATCGCTAAACTGCTCAGTGTGCCTCTAGTGATGTCCTACCACACCCATGTCCCAGTGTAAGTTGTTTGTTTTGACTTTTGCATTTGGTTCAGTACTTAACTTAACATCTTCCATAGTTGACATTTTCTCTATTCATAATGCTGGTAGAGTGTAAGTTAATATTGCAAGATTCGTTTGTTCTCCACAGCATTTGATAAGCATATACAGCACATTTGAAAAGAATTTAGAATGCCTTGTGATAATTAGTCATACAGTTGAGTAATTCAGAATGCCAAGAATAAACTACCAATGTGGTTAGCTTAGTTATTGTGTTGAAACGTAAATAACCTGGTGGTGCCTACAACAATATCAAGCAGTTTACTGTTAAGCTTTATGTATAACATAGACGTTTCATAATTCAGACTGCCAGTTCTTAAGAAATGACATCGGCAAGTACCATCACGATAGAAAGCAAAGCAGTTTGAGAAACAAAATATTGTTAGCAAACAATCTTAGGAGAGCTATTTCATCTGTTTGTCATAGTCACTGAATGATATTTATATTTTTCCTCTGCAGATACATTCCAAGATATACATTTAGCTGGCTCGTAGAACCAATGTGGCAAGTCATTAGTAAGCCATCTACGCCCACTTAATCCACACTTAGGTTAAGAGTCGACTTTCACAAGATGAAAACAATCTGGTCCTGTTATTTCCTACAGGGTTCCTTCATAGAGCTGCTGATCTGACTTTGGTGCCATCTGCTGCTATCAGCAAGGATTTTGAGACTGCCCATGTCATTTCAGGTTGGTTAATTTGTAATACATGTGTATTATTACATTTCCTGACGTGCTATTGTTTCTCATGTTAAAGATGTGATTTTACATCCTTATTCAGCTAACAGAATACGCCTTTGGAACAAAGGTGTTGATTCTGCCAGCTTCCATCCCAGATTCCGCAGCCATGAGATGCGAGTTAGGCTAAGGTGACATCCTATTTTGTTTTTTCAGGAATGTTCTGTACATAATCGATTGAGATTAACTGTTGACACCTGGTATACATTATTTTCAGTGATGGTGAGCCCGAAAGACCATTGATAATTCACGTCGGACGCTTTGGGCGTGAGAAAAACTTGGATTTTCTGAAGATGTGAGCAATATTCGTACTTTGCACTTTGTGGCTAATATTATATTTTACATATATCATTTCTCTTGTGTTTTGTGCCTTACATTATAAAGCTTCTTGGCACTGATTCTGCTTTATAATTGACAGGGTAATGGATCGGTTACCCGGAGTAAGAATTGCATTTATCGGGGATGGACCATATAGGTATTTCCTATGCCAACCCCGGAATTTCTCAAACTCAGAATGTTCTCCTCCAATTCAATAGTTTTTTTCAGTCATGTTGTTCTTTGTTAAGTACATCAAAGTTTTTGTACAAGCATGTAATATCAGATTAAAGGAAGTTTTCGCATTCATTTTGTTGTCCCGCAAATCGATCTTTTCGAGCTTTTACCACCGCCGACCCTGACATGTTCCTGCAATTACCTAATAGGACTGAGCTAGAAAAGATGTTCGAGGGGATGCCGGTGGTGTTCACTGGAATGATGCAAGGCGAGGAGCTCTCGCAGGCATACGCAAGCGGCGATGTTTTCGTGATGCCATCGGAGTCCGAGACACTCGGCCAAGTAGTCCTGGAGTCCATGTCATCTGGAGTCCCAGTAGTGGCGGTCCGTGCCGGTGGGATCCCTGATATAATTCCAGAAGATGTGGAGGGCAAGACTAGCTTCCTATTTGCTCCAGGCGACCTCGACGATTGTGTTGGCAAGATTGAGATGCTACTGACAGACAGGGAATTCAGAGATGACATGGGGAGGACTGCCAGGGCCGAGATGGAGAAGTGCGACTGGAGGGCATCCTCCAAGACGATCCGCAATGAGTTCTACAACGCAGCCATCTTCTACTGGCGGAAGAAGCGCGCAGAACTCTTCCAACCGTTGCAGTGGTTGGCGCAGATGTTCATACCGACAACGAACCAGGTCAGCCGCATCGCCCAATGCTGATGCCTCTAGATGGATGGACAATTCCATGCACTCATTGTACATTCCTGATCTATAGTCCCGTGTCAATAGGTGAGGTATAGTTTCTGTTTTGTGTTCGTGTGAAATTGGGATATTGTGATTGGTTGTATTGTAATAGTGAAATTTTGGTGGTGAGCATGATCCATCGTTCTTGTGGACAAGAGTAGAATCAATATCAGATCAAAAAATGTCAAAACATGTCAGTTTCATTGCATAGAGGAGGGAAGGGGAAATGAGGAAGGGGAAAGAGTAGAATAAACATGTCAGCTTCGTTGCATGGAGTAGTATGAAAGGTTAACAAGTTTTGCTAGCATCATCATGTTGTTCATGATATCATAAGGATATGCACATCACATTCAAAAGAACAGTCCAACTAGGTTAAGTTAGTTGCAAGAATTCTGCTTCTGTTCATTTTCTGTTGTATTTCCCTTTAATCTAGTCATATAGTAACAAATAATATACCAAATGATACCAGCGTATTTATACTTCCTTAATTACCCTGCATTCTAACATATAGAAAAAATAATCAACACATATAATATCAAATATATAGAATATGAAAATATATTGTATATTAATTTTAATCAAGTTTAGTTTATACTGTAGAGGTTTATATTTTTTCCTGTATGTTTAGTCAAGGTTTACAAATTTTGTACCTTTCACTAAGCCCAAAATGCAGGGTAATTATGGACATAGGGAGTATACCCATTGGTAAATCGCTTTCACCACATGTCATCTATCTAGTCTACAACAAAAGATTGCTTTAAAACTGGAAACTTAATTCGGTGCATACTACGATGCATTTTAAATTAGAGGGAGCATATGCTAGTATGTGCTAAAACATCACTCCCAAAAACGGAATGCATGGAAGACTGTTATAATCTCAATACGAGGTTTACAAAGGGAAATGGTGGAATAGGACTCACACAATCTAGAACAATATAAAGTTTCTAGAAACAGTTTTGTTTATAAACAGCTAGTCTGTTGTTTATAAAGATATAGTTGACTTGTTTCTCATTGGAGATGCATCCCAGAAAAGATCCATTTAATTGGTGTACTCCCTCCATTCGCAAATAATTGTTGTACACGCAGGGTTTTCAAGATAAATTATGGGGGTAAAAAATGTATTAGGAAGATGCAAATCAATATCTCTCCCCTCTTTAATTCTTTCACATCCAATAATCTAAGTGCATGTTGAAATCAAGAAAAACATGTGATGAATATTGTTGGGTTTGATTTCCGTGCAATTTAGAGAGAAGTAATTTTTGCTACTTAATGTGCATTGGGAACATAGAATTACACTTTTTTTGTGAACAAAGTTTTGAGCTAGATGTTCACTTATTTGTGGACGGAGGGGGTATAATATTTCTATCAATAAAACCCCATGTTCATGCTAAAAAAACATGTTGTATCTAAACGAGCGAAATATTTTTAATAATATTTTTGTTCCCATTAATTCTACAAATAATACTCAATTTTATTTTATTTTTTAAATAACCCACCGTCGGGTTAGGAAAACCCGATTAGTACTAATCGGGCTAGAGAAATCCGATTAGTAGAGGAACACGACTGCGTCTGGCTGCATGTGCATGCATGCATGTGATTGATGCTAATTGGGTTAGTGTTCCCCCGATTAGCACTAAATCATGAACAACATTACTCCCTCCGTCCATAAATTTTGATGTATCTAGACATTATTTAGTTACTAGATACATCTAGTATTTGACAAATCTAAGACAACTGTTTATAGACATAGGTAGTATTAATAAAAAAACCGCTCTAAACGAACATAAACTTGGCTCGACCGCGCCGGATCGACCTGCGTGACGCAGCGGTTCGCACCGCAACCGGCCCGAATTCGCATCGGCCTGCGTGGCCCCAAACCCTCGCATCCTAGCTCCGACGAGCATTCCTACGCCGTCGCCGACCAATCGCGCCGTGCCGCCGCGGACCTAGCCCCGCCGACTTCGCGCTTTGCTCCGCGCCACCGCGGACCTTAGCCCCGCCGACGTCGCGCCACCGCCGCGCGCGCAACAAATCACCCGCAGCGGGCGCGCGCGCGTGCGTGAACTCCGCCGCGCCACCGAGGGCAGAGCCAAAGCCTTCTCCGTCGACTCAGGCGCGGCCAGAGCCTCCCCCGACGTCCGCCCGGAGCCTCTCCGCCGACTTCCTCCACGGCACCCCTCCGACAGTTGCGCCAACTCCTCTCCGGCGACTTCCTCCAGGTCCCCCATCCGGATTCTACCTGCTGCTCCAAGACCACCGTCTCCCCGCCGCGCACAAGACCGCGCGCGCCGCCACCGTGCGACGCCTGCCCCAACCCCGAAGAGACCCTCTCGCAGGTGAATCCCCGCCCCCTCGACCCCGCCTTCCTGATGAACACGGCGGACTTATCTTTTCCTTTGTATAAACGAACGAACCGCCAATCCAACCTGACAGACACCGAAATCTTCCGTGATGTAGGTCAAGTATCATATGCTCCAGGACGCAGGATGCAGATTATATACCCACCCTGTTTGCAAAATGCACTTCCATATTAGTATATCATCATTACCACATGACTTAATTTGCTTCCTAAACGCAGGCTGTTGATGCTTATAGGGTACATATTTATATTTATTGCCTTAAGTATCAGTGGAGATTGATTGATTGATTCACACTTGGACTAATTACAGGAATGTGCCACCATGTAATTAGTCCCAAGCGTAAACATAATCTGTCTGCTGTCTGGTGATGGTACCTCCACGAAAACACGCTCCACATCTCCTCTTATGGCGCTAGATATAACTTGGACCTGGTTGATAGTTTTGTGCTACAGTTTCTTTCGGTTTTCGAAAACTTCATTTACATGGTGATTTGATGAACTTATCATGCCCCAAAGTCATATTCTTTCGCAATTTGTTTAGTAACCTGCATTCCTTTTTGATGCTGCATATGGAAATGCATGCTAAGACTTCACTACATGCCTTTTGGTTAGCTCCAACTTGCAGAAAAATTTCATGTCCATTTATGTTGAATCCATCATTAATCTAGAAATGGGCATAACAACTTTATGATCTCGGCAAAAAACTTCATGGTGTTAGCTTATAGTTGTGTTTATATTATCTGATAGGAAAATAGTCGCTTCAACTATTTAATTTTTCCCCATATGACATAACCAACTATTTTCTATTACTGACACTATTGTTTGTTTACTGGTATGCGGGGTTGTTTTACTATAATCTGCACCATGATCACCACCTTTCTTTGATCTTCTTTTTCTTCAGAAATAGGGCCTGAGGAAACTAGATCATCTATATAACAATCATGATGTCAAATTCTGATATCTTTCATGCTGCATGCAAATGAAACTTGATGAATTGATTATAATCAACTCTAATGGCAAAATTAGTTGTTTTAGGATTGTTTGTTGTAGAAAAATGTCCACCGCACTAATGTCGCACTGTGAGCAGTAGATGCCTATCAGAGTTTGAACTCCTCACAGAACTGAAGGTGAAACTAGGTTTTGGGTTCTGTTGGGTAGACGATGAGGGTAGAGGGAAGATGGTGTCGTTGCGGCATTGCCACCTCATTATTTACGATAGGTGAGACGAACACAAGATTAGCAGTGTTGGAGAAGATGAGCAAACTACGTTAAGTGGAGCTTGTCAACTGTTGTGCACAGTGAGACCTCGATAACAAATCCGGGGGGATGAGACAGGAGGAAGATACTTGTCGGTTGGGATTGAGAAGGAGATTCATAGTGATGCGAGTAAGAACAAGGTTGTCTTTCGAGAGGGTAAAAGTAGGCTGAATTCACACACCAGAAGGGCAACATTTACATATTTTCTTATTATTTAATATATACTATCCTGGCATGTTTGCTAGTATATATACTGGTAGGAACCATGTCCAGTTACTAATCTTTTTGTATATTCTGTCTTTTGCCATGGACTTGAAGGTTTGCAAGATGGGGAAGACAACAAAGTCACCTCCTGCGGCCGAGCTTCTCGACGAGCTTGTTTTTGAGATCCTCCTCCGGCTGCCCGTCAAGTCCCTCCTGCGGTTCAAGTGTGTGAGCAAGGTGTGGCATGCAATCATCTCCGACCCCTTCTTCATCCGTGCGCACCTCCGGCAATCTGCCTCCAGATGGAGGAAGGACCCTTCACTGCTTGTCACCCCTCACGCTTTGAACTACGTCATCGAGGACGAGGCTTGGCCGACCACCTTCTCCAACGAGATCCGATTCTATCAGTGGCCGCAACAGCCCTCCTCCTCAGAGGAGGAGGAGCCCCAAGAGGCGAGGCTCCTCATGCACGGCGGCAACTTCCTCGGCGAGTTCAACTCCGTGTGCTCCTTCGCGCACTGCGACGGCCTGGTGGTCGCCCCCACCAACACTAACGTCTATCTCTTCAACCCGGCGACCAGGCACACCATGACGCTGCCGTACAGCAGGCGCAACAAGATGCACCGGTACCAGGTCTGCCTCCCCGTAGGCCTCGGCCGGGACCCTCGCACCGGCTGCCACAAGGTGGTCCGGGCCTTCTACCGCTCCAGGGATCCTAGCACTGGCATCTACGCCATGGGGATGGAGGTCTTCACCGTCGGCGATGCTTCCGCTTCCTGGAGGGAAACCACGGCCGATCCGCCGTACCCTGTCGCGGATTGGATCACGGCCGTGTTCGCCAATGGGGCCCTGTTCTGGGTCATCGAGAAGCGTGGTCTCGATCCGAGCCTGCACAGCCTCCTCCGCCTCAGCCTGGACGACGAGACCTTCAGCGTCACGCGCCTGCCTGACTCGCTGGACCCTGCGCTTGTCGAGTCCTACTCCTTCATGCTGGACGAGATGCACGGCGAGCTATGCCTGACCGCCTTCAGCAGCAGCAAGCCGGCCGAGCAGCAGCCCCTCAAGATCTGGACGCTGGTGGAAGAAGACGGGCGATGGGAGCACCGCTACTCCCTCACCATTTCGGGGCTGGTGCACCCGATGGCTCTTCTCCCCGGCGGCGGCGCCATGATTGTACAGCGGTCACAGTACATCTGCCGATACGATCTGCAGACGCATGAGCTGGACACCGTGTGCGAGCTGGATCGCCAGAGGTACAAGAGCACGGGCACGTTCAAGGCTGCTGCTAGGCGGGAAATCGTTTACTTCAATGTAATACCATACACTGAGAGCCTGGTCCGAATTACTGCTGCTGCTTAGCAGAGTTAAGGCCACTAATCAAACCGCACTTGCGCAATTCTATTCATTCGTTGTTCTGGCTCTTGTTGTGGTGTTGAAGTGTATGTGTTTTGACTCTCTCAAAGAAGATATAAAAGAGCTATTCTGGAGCATGTTTCACTGAGATTAACATTCCTGCTTGGTTGTTGGAACATTTGTGAAAGAGCATGTCTTCCGTAAGTGTTTTGTGTGTTTGTTGATGCTTGTTGGAACATTTGTGAAAGAGCATGTCTTTCGTAAGTGTTTTGTGTGTTTGTTGACAACATTAGAATATAACATCATCGTATGTGTAGTCGTTCATATGTTTGTAGGTACACGGTATACTCATGCTCCACTCGAGTTTTGGAAGACCAAAATCATAACTAGCTTAGTTTGATAGTCTTTTCTATTACTTGTGTGTGTGTCATGTTGTAACAGCTGGAGAGGTTTCGAGAAGCTGAGGAAACATGTGGTCTCCGCATGACTGGTAGTACCGGTGCTGAGAGCAGTAATACCGCTACCGCCTTCAGCACCAGGTACACGTCGGTTGGAACCGCTACGATGGTACTACCGGTTCTCCCGCATAACCGGTACTACCGCTGGCGATACCGGCCGTATGACAAAGTCCCTCTGGATCCTGTGCGGTACCTATACCGGAAGTACCGCTTGAAGTCATTCTTCGAGTGACTCGCGGTAGTACCGGTCGTGGTAGCGATCAAGTACCGCATCTATTTCCCAAAGTACGGTAGTTCCGCACCTTGTACCGCGAGGTATCCAGTTTGCATTTTTCTTATGCGGTACCTCAAGCGGTACTGGACCCGGTAGTACTGGCCGTGCGGGACTTACCTAGTTTGTTGGGGTAACGGTCATACGGACGCGGTAGTACCGCCCGCCAGGGCGGTAGTACCGGTCGTGCGGGAACTGCTGAACGGATGGTTTTTGAATGACCCTATATATGAGGTGTCTTCTTCCCCAGCTCGCCTGAGCATCTCTACACTCTCTCCTCCATTGCTGCAGAGTTCAAACCTTGAGGATCTCCCTCCCTATCTAACCAATCAAGCTCATACTTTGAGGAGTGGTGGAAGAGACCCCGATCTATCATCCCATCAAGAAAGATCCCACCAATCCCACCTAATCCTTTGTGGATCTTGTAGTTAGGGTTCCTCTTGTGGAATCCCTTGGAGATGATCTTCTATGAAGGCTAGCTTGGGTGCTGGGAGCCTTCGATGTTGTGGAGCTCACCCCAACCTTGTGTGAAGGAATAGTCGTCTCGATCGGCCTTGTTAGTGGAGAAAAGGGAACTCCTTTGTGGGGTTTCCTTGAGGAAGAAGGTGAGGCCTGTGTGGCTATTGGACCTTAGTGGTCCGCACCTCATCAACGCAGACGTACTCCCCCTTGTGGGAGGAACTGCGGTGAAACAAATCCTCGTCTCTTCGCTTTCGCCCGGTTGTCCCATTCTCTAATACTTGTTCATCTACTTGACTTACTACTTGTTTTACTTGCCTTATTGTATTGCATCATTCTAGGGTCACTTTACTATCAAGTTAGCACATTTACTTCCACATTGATAAAAATCGAAAAAGATATAAAAACTGAGTAGCGCCTAATCACCCCCTCTAGTCGCGCCGATCCATTCAATTGGTATCATAGAAATGTTCTCGTGCTAGGGCTTTACCGCCTAAGAGATGGTCGACAAAGTGGGTCTTGGGGATGTTTTCCTTCCCGTGGAGCATGCACCTCTGATGTCTACGCACGCTTCTATTCCTGTAGACAGTGTTGGGCCTCCAAGAGCAGAGGTTTGTAGAACAGCAGCAAGTTTCCCTTAAAGTGAATCACCCAAGGTTTATCGAACTCAGGGAGGTAGAGGCCAAAGATATCCCTCTCAAACAACCCTGCAATTAAGATACAAGAAGTCTCTTGTGTCCCCAACACACCTAATACACTTGTCAGATGTATAGGTGCACTAGTTCGGCGAAGAGATAGTGAAATACAAGTAATATGGATGATTATAAGTAGTAATTGCAATCTGAAATAAAAATGGCAGCAAGCGAACATGTAGCAGAACTTGTTGGAAACGGTGTTTCAATGCTTAGAAACAAGGCCTAGGGATCATACTTTCACTAGCGGACACTCTCAACAATGATCACATAATTGAATAAATAAATGCTACTCTCAAACACTCACTTGTTGGATAACAAACACCATTCGTTGTGTAGGGCTGCAAAAGCACGCCTCAAGCCGGAGTAAACAAACTCCACAACGTCATAAAGGAATCACACACGATGCACACACTGTCACCATCACACCGTGGAGAGTGATTCCGGAGTTCATATTAAAGTAACCTCTAGAGTGCATAATAGACAAGAGCAACATGTACATATTCAACTAGATTACAAAGCTCATAAAGATCACACCATGGGAGAGAGATATGAACCACATAGCTACCGGTAGAGCCCTTAGCCTCGGGGGAGAACTACTCCCCCCTCAGCCTCGGGGGAGAACTACGGTGATGAAGATGGCGGTGGAGTCGATGGAGATAGATTCCGGGGGCAATTCCCCGTCCCGGCGGCGTGCCGGAACAGAGATTCTGTCCCCCGAAACTTGACTTCGCGATGGCGGCGGCTACGTAACTTTTCATGGAATATGACTCTCGGTACTAGGGTTTTCGCGACGGAAGGATTATATAGGCGAAGGGGCAGAGTCGGGGGACGCTCGAGGGGCCCACTCCATATGGCGGCGTGGCATAAGGGTGGGCCGCGCCCCCCTATGGTGTGGCCAGCTCGTGGCCCCCCTTCGTCTCTCCTTCGGACTCCGTGAAGCTTCTGGAAAAATAGGGACGTGGCCTTTTGTTTCGCGCAATTCCGAGAATATTTCCTGTGTATAGTTTCTGAAACCAAAAACAGCAGAAAATAGGAACTGGCGCTTCGGCATCTTGTTAATAGGTTAGTCTCGGAAAATGCATAAAAATGATATAAAGTATGAATAAAACATGTAGATATTGTCATAAAACTAGCATGGAACATAAGAAATTATAGATACGTTAGAGACGTATCAAGCATCCCCAAGCTTAGTTCGTACACGCCCTCGAGTAGGTAAACGATAAAAAGAATAATTTCTGAAGTGACATGCTACCAACATAATCTTGATCAATACTATTGTAAAGCATATGAGATGAATGAAGTGACTCAAAGCAATGGTTTATAGTTTGCTAACAAAAAAGATAATGACTAAACAACTGAATCATATAGCAAAAACTTTTCATGAATAGTACTTTCAAGACAAGCATCAAAAAGTCTTGCATAAGAGTTAACTCATAAAGCAATAGATTCTTAATAAAAGGTTTTGAAGCAACACAAAGGAAGATTTAAGTTTCAGCAATTGCTTTCAACTTTTAACATGTATATCTCATGGATAATTGTCAACACAAAGTAATATGATGAGTGCAATAAGCAAGCACATAAGAAATGATGCACACAAAGTTGACACAAGTGTTTGCTTCTAAGATAGAAAGAAGTAGGTAAACTGGCTCAACATAAAGTAAAAGATAGGCCCTTCGCAGAGGGAAGCAGGGATTAAATCATGTGCTAGAGCTTTTCAAGTTTTGAAATCATATAGAGAGCATAAAAGTAAAGTTTTGAGAGGTGTTTGTTGTTGTCAACGAATGGTAGTGGGTACTCTAACCCCCTTGTCAAATAGACTTTCTAAGAGCGGCTCCCATGAAGGACGTTATCTCTACCAGCAAGGTAGATCATCTCTCTTCTCTTTTGTGTACACATGTACTTTAGTTTTATTTATGGATGACACTCCTCCCAACCTTTTTCTTTCACAAGCCATGGCTAACCGAATCCTCGGGTGCCTTCCAACATTTCACATACCATGGAGGAGTGTCTATTTGCAAAATTAAGTTGCTTACTGATGAATCAGGGCAAAACATGTGAAGAGAATTATTCGGATGAAGCCCGGTGATCAGGGTGGTACGTGAGCACCCCCTGCTTACTCGACACGTGTCTAACGGCATCCAATAATCCGTTAGCACTATTCCTGCTGATTCATCGGACATCCTTATAATATTCAGTAGCACTTGATTAACAGGGGAGAATTGCAATTATCTTTAACAAATGGGGAACAGGAGCCGCGCGGCGTCAACTCTCTCCAAAGCCAGGCGCGGAGACCATGGCCAGGATTTGATGGGTGCGGCCGCCGTAGAGAGCTCGCCGCGGGACGCACCTTCATGCCTACCGCCAGCGTCGAGACGGCGCGGCTGGTGCAGCACTGAAGCGGCATCAAATCCGCGCTGAAGAAACGACTCACCACCTAGCCCAATCAGGTTCCAATCAACCGTGGGGCCTCATGATCCGCTCCAGGTAGAGGAGTTCGGTTGATTCCCAAATCAAACACGAAGATGCGAGGAGGGGCTCGGCTGATTCCTCTCCCAAATCAACTCGTTTCCTCTCCCAAATCGAGAAATTTCCCCAAATCGAACACGACAACGCGAGGAGGGGCTCGGCTGATTCCCAAATCGAACTCGCCATAGAGCAGCTTGCCCGCGCGAGCTTCGACGAAGTAGGGGCGGAGGTCGACCTCCCGATTACCCTCACCTCCATTGCTTGCTGATGAAGCGGAGCCCCAACGGAGCCCCTCGCGCTTGGCGCCAGCGCGCGACCGGTTGACCCGGGCCTGGATGCGTCGCTGCTCGCGGGCTGCCATGGCGGCGTCGCGCTGCAGCTCGACATTCTTGGGAGGCGGCTGGGACGATGCTCTAGCTCTCTGGCTGTGGCGCGTCGTCGCCGAGGCCCAGGGCGACCTACAGGATGCGCCGCCGCACGGGACGAGGAGGGACTCGGCCACTCTGGGATCTCCACGGAGCTGCGGGGGCGGCTGCCTCGAGGAAGGCCGAGCACGTCCACTCGAGCAGGAGCCGCGCGTGGGGCTCGCCGGCCGTGCGCCTCCCGCTGGTCTTGTCCGCCTCGTGCGTGCAGGATTAGGGAGGAGCTCCGCCAGACTGGAACGATTAGGGAGGAGGGAGAAAGATTAATCGGCGTCAACCGTTTGTAGGCCTGGTAGTGCCTACGCGCTTGCACATGCATACATCGAGTCAGGTTGAAAAGCATCCTCCACGCCGTTTGTTCTCCGTCTTTGAAGCTAGAATCTAAAAGCAAATCCAACGGTATCTAGGGGGTGCTCACGTACCCCCCTGAACACCAAATCCACTCTCGAGAATTATTAATGAAAGTTAATTAATTGGGGCTGGGAACCCCGTTGCTAGCTCTTTTTGCAAAATTATTGGATAAGCGGATGTGCCACTAGTCCATTGGTGAAAGTCTGCCCAACAAGATTGAAAGATAAAACACCACATACTTCCTCATGAGTTATAAAACATTGACACAAATAAGGAGTAATAAAGTTTTGAATTGTTTAAAGGTAGCACATGAAGTATTTACTTGGAATGGCAGAAAAATACCACATAGTTGGTAGTTATGGTGGACACAAATGGCATAGGTTTTGGCTCAAGGTTTTGAATGTATGAGAAGCATTCCCTCTCAGTACAAGGCTTTGGCTAGCAAGGTTGTTTGAAGCAGACACAAGTATGAGCCGGTACAGCAAAACTTACATAAGAACATATTGCAAGCATTATAAGAATCTACACTGTCTTCCTTGTTGTTCAAACACTTTTACCAGAAAATATCTAGACCTTAGAGAGACCAATCATGCAAACCAAATTTCAGCCAGCTCTACGGTAGTTCTCCACTAATAGGTTTAAACTACATGATGCAAGAGCTTAAACATGATCTACTTGAGAGCTCAAAACAATTGCCAAGTATCAAATTATTCAAGACAATATTGTTGCGGTCAGAAACCCACCGGCGGGCAGCGACGGGCAACACCGTAGAGCCGGGAACAACTCAGGGCTGCGGCTGGCCCTGGTCCCTCAGAGCGACGGCCCGCAAAGCCTTCTGGTCACACGTCCGATGCTCGTCGCAAGGGCGTGCCACCCGACCTATACCTGGTCGGGAAGGTGTTGGATGATGCCTCGCTTAGTTTCTGCATGGCATACACGTAAACATTAAATACGAGCCTCGATCGGCTCTCAGGTTATCCTGTGAATCGGCTCAAAGAGCCGATCCACCCATGATTCGTACGAGGTGTACGAATATATGGTGGTCCTGCTTGATCAAGATAAAGCTAAAGCGATCTACGACGATTTAGGGTTTTCACCGCATAATCGGATCATCCTACTCACGATTGGGCCTCGCGCTCGCGTACGGTGATCGTAAGCCGATCCTAGACAGGGCCTAAAAACCAACACGAGGTTGATCCCGGAACATCCTGTCTAGGGCTAGCAAACTACACCCTACACACCGCTGGATCCTCCAACCCTTTGTAAGGCCTAACTATTGCGGATATTAAACTAATCCTTGAAGAACAAGGAGCAACCGTAACGGATCGGATCTACTAAACAATGATCAAGCGGGGTGCCGCCCTACACCTAAGATAGGTGTAAGGGCGGCTAGATGTATAAGGGTTGCACTACGACGAGCATATGATACGAAGAACAATGCTAACCCTAACACATCTAAGATAACTACGTTGCTCGCCATCAAAAAGGCTTCAGCACGAGCAACGCATGAACAACGTAATAAGCTTAGTGCTGCCTAGATCGCAAGATGCGATCTAGGCAGCATGGTGCTACCGGGAGAAACCCTCGAGACGAAGGAGTTGGCGATGCGCCGAGATTGATTTGTGGTGAACGTTGGTTGTTGTTTATTTCATAAACCCTAGATACATATTTATAGTCCGGGGACTTTCTAATTCAGGCGTGCACCTAATCGTGCACGGGTAAAACTCTAACTCCTAACCGACACGTATCCTACTAGGGTACAGATACACGGGCAATTTAGCCCAAACTCCTTCGTGTCAGGCCGCTTCAGAGATCCTCCACGCGTACATCTTTCAAGCCCATCTCATCTACGGCCCACCTCCTGATTTGGCCAAAATCTGGTGATAACACATGCCCCCTGGTTTTGGTAATGATAATTTCAAAACCACCCTGTTTTTACTCCGAGGGGTCATGTCGTGGCAGAGCAGAACCCGCCGCAGAATCCTTCATCATGATGCCCTGCCCTTTCCACTTCTCCACGTGGCCTGCGAAATTTTTCTGTTGGGCACCACTTCCTCGGAAACTGCTGTGGCATTGAATCTCCCTCATATCCCCTTTTATTTAACCGTTCTAAACAGTTTGCTTCTCCTTCATCCTCCTCGCATTAGCACCCAAAAAACCCTCCTGCGCCACCATGTCTTCTTCCTCCTCCTCCTCTTCCGATCTTTCCTACGGGTCTTCCTCCTCCCGCGAGACGCCGGAGGACATCCGCGCACCAGAAGAATGGGACCAGGAAGACCACGCCTCCTCCATCTGGTCCGAGGACGACCAGTCCTTGACCAGCGGGGATGAAGATCTCCGAGTTCCTCGCCGACGGGAAGCTCGGAATCGAAAGCGAGGATGACCAGTTCCCCTGGGACGGCTGCCCCTCCTCTGAAGAAGAGGAAGAGGAAGACGACGACGACGACGACGACTCCCTCGAGGGCTACCCGCCGGCGAAACGCCTCCGCATGTGGTGGGACGACGACAGCAGTGATGATGAAGAGGAGGATGAAGCTCCCGTAGAGGGCTACGGGAGCAGCGACGAGGAGCCCATCGGCAGTAGTGCCGATGAGAACTCCGAAGATGACGACGAGGGCAACGATGGCCCGTAGATTAGGATCTACTAGTGTAGGCCTAGTAGTAGTAGATTGGTCAATAGGCCCTTCTTTTGTTCTTCCTTCTTTGAGCAATCGGCTCTTTCTTTGTAAGAAATCATGTTCATTAATGAAGAAGTTTCCCCAATTCTTTTAAACCGATTCTCAATGAGCCGATGGCAACGCATCGGTCTCTCATAATCCGCCCTTCATCTCTTTGACCACGGGGTGATTGCAATCTTGGTCAAAGCTCAATAAGCCGATGTCAGCGCATCAAGCCTTCATGAACTATCCTTCATCATTTCGATCAATGAGTTTGAGCTCTGCTGGATCACCACCCTTGACGAAAATCACGACGCTAGGACTAGCCGATGGCCACCCAATCGGCTTTCAAAAACAGAGCATCCACCAGGCCAGCTGCCCCCCGAGTCTCAGTCAAGGCGAAATAGAGACGAGGACACGCAATTCAGACAAATGGACCTAGGTTCACTCATGTCTGAGAGAACTTCCGTGCGAGCCAGCCAAAGCCGATCACCCTTCCTCCGTTGAAAGCCGATATGCAGATACTCACCAACGGCCTAACTCCTCGGACAGCATTGCCTTGTGCCCTGAACACGCAGCGGGTTGCTCCTGTGTCATTGTGCTAGAGTCGATGGCTATGCATCGGCTTTGTCCCTTGCATATCATGCGAAATTTTTTTTACCGGCCGATTTTTCCTATCGGCCCCTAACATTTCACTGCACACATGTACATCTGCCCATGTTCATCTGATTATATGCCCCCCGAGCCGATTCTGCCAGGTAACTGCTGAAATCGGCTCTGTGATTAGCCAAGGCACTCTATGCGAACGTCGGCTTGATTAGGACCAGTGTGGACTTCTTCCAGCTCATTAGCCGACGTAACCCCATTTCCTATTAGATTGGCGTTGAACCCAGGCAGAATGGATGGTGAGGATAATTTTGGCCGATTGCTGGAATCGGCCTCCATGTTGTTTGCTCGATGAAGGTTTTGTAACGTTCCTCCATAAATCCTTGGGGCCGATCACTTGGATCGGCATCGCCACATTTGTCCATCGATGTTGCTCTTGTTACACGGTCGGGCCGGTGGATAAAACCAGCCTAACCCCGTTCTTTGTCACGTCGATGCGCTCGCGATCGTCCAAATTGATGCCCGAGAGTGGCTCTTGGCCCGATGTCTCCCAAACGTTCATGCCAGCCGTTGAAATCTCGGCTGAATCATCTGCGTGGACGACTTCTACTTCATCTCCGTCCCACCGTATTAGGCATTGGTGCATCGTGGATGGAATGCAACGGTTGGCGTGGATCCAATCTCTCCCTAGTAGGACAGCATAGGAGCTCTTGCTGTCGACAATAAAGAACGTCGTAGGGACAGTTTTCCTTCCTACGGTCAGATCCACATTCAGAACACCTTGTGCGTCAGATGCTTGGCCGTTGAAATCGCTTAGTGTTACATTGGTCTTGATCAGATCCGAGCTGAAGCGTCCCAACCGACGTAGCATAGAGTATGGCATAATGTTTACTGCCGCTCCGGTGTCCACCAACATCTTGTTGACAGGCTGCCCATTGATGTAACCTCGCAAGTACAGGGCCTTCAGATGCCTGTAGCTTCTCTCTCGTGGCTTCTCAAAGATGACCGGCCGTGGGCCGCAGATCCGCTTGTGCCACAGGTGCTTCGTCTAATCTCGGAGCGCAAAACTCCGTTGGAAGGATGAAGACCATGTTTGTGCCAGCCGATGTCTCATCATCGGCTTTCTTTGTCCGGGGCGCCACTCTTTCCTTTGTGGCCGACCTTCTTCGTCCAGGGTTCGCTGAATTTTGGCGGCCAGATCAGGCCGCACCTTCCTCAACGTGTGCAGGTATAACCTTTCAGCTTCCTCCAACCCACGTAGACGCTGAACCCTTCGCTTTTGGGAACGGCTGAGCCCATCAGGGCACCATCTTGGCCGATGATACTTGTCTTCTTCTTCCTCATCGTCCTCTAGTTCCTCGAGATCTTCCACCCGAGCGGACTCAGCATGCTTGTTCCGAGGCGGGAGAGGCCCTAGACGCTTGAACACAGACACGTTAGCTGCATCCTTCTTCTTCTGTTTACATTCTGGGCAATTGCCGATTGTAGGCAATCGGCTCATTCCTGAATCCCAGCAGTGTCTGAAGAAGGGGCAGTCCCAGTGCCTATCCACGTCGTCTTGCTCTCTCGACTTTTCCTTGGCGTGGCGCTCATATCGCTCCTCGTCGCGATCATGCCGGCGACGTCTCCTGTCGTCTCTAGCCAGACGATCTTTTTCATCATCGTCGTTGTGTCGCCGGCGTTGGTCGTATTGACCCACATACTTGTTGAGGAGGTGATCAGAGAGAGGTCGCTGATATCTTACGTTCCTTACTTCTCCCTCTGTGATGTAGCGCTTGCCATCGTGACGGAGCCGATCGCGTGGAGCGGCTTCCTCTCGTGTCTTTGCTATGAGAGCAGCTGCCCTCATCTCCGTCCTTACCGCAGTGGTGCCCGGGTCCTACCATGTTGATATTGCACGAGAAATCTGGCTGGCACCCTCCATGGTAAGTATACTCCACCATATTAACGGCGGGGAAGGGGTGTGTGTCGACCTTCATGGCGTATCGGTTGAAAATTAGCCGCCCCTTTTCTATCGCCATTTGGATCTCGCCGACGCCACACCCTGCGGTGGTTAGTGGCGTGGGTGAACGTGTTATGCCACTTGCAGTATGGCTTTCCGTTCAACTCCTGCACCGTGGGGATCTTGTGGCCTTCGGGTACCTTTAGCTGCTTCTCCGTGAGTAAGAGGTCGAAAATCTGCTCAGCTTTGGTCACGTCGAAGTCGAACCCTTTTGGAGGACCTTGTGGCTTAACCCACTTACAGGACACGGGGCTTGCCGCCCGAGCCCATTCAGCCATTGCTACCTCTTGATCTCCCGCAGCACCTTCATCCTCGTCTGCCTCAACCAGGACCACCGCGCGCTTGAATTTGTCCTGGTAAACATCTGGGTGGCGCTGTTCATATGCTGACAGCTTTACGCACCATGTGCGCCAATGAAGGGTAGTCTCGCTTGGGAGGCCACATTCTTGATCGATGATGAGAGACCCACCACCGCCAACTCGATCGCTTCTTTTCACTTACGTGAACCGAATAGCATCGGTTCCTAACGGTCTCGAAGCGCTGGATGTATTCCGACACCTGTTTCCCCGCGCTCTCGTCGTACTTGTGCTAGATCGGCAATGCCGGCCTCGGAAGCCTCTGAGTGATACTGCTCATGGAACAGCTCTTCCAACTGCTTCCAAGTCCGGATTGAGTTCGGTGGCAGCGATGTGTACCACCCGAAAGCCGATCCTGTGAGGGACTGTGCGAAGAACCTCACACGCAGCTCGTCTGATGCTGAGATCGTGCCTGAGCTGTGCCAAATATCGGCTCACATGCTCGATGGAGCTGGAACCATCTGATCCACTAAACTTTGTGAAGTCAGGGAGCCGATATTTGGGTGGTAGCAGGATCAATTCGTACTCGTTGGGGTACGGCTTGGTATAGCCGATTGTCCTCCTTTTCGGCATCTTGCCGAATTGGTCTTTCAGAATTGTACAAATCTGATCCGCGGTGATGGCTGAAGGTGTCGAACCCTGAAGATTCGCCGGGTGGCATACTTAGCCAGCCATGCTTGCTTTTCCAGTTCTGAGCCAACCGCAGGAGCTGAGCTCTGGAGGTTTGTCGGAGTGGCGTACTTAGCTAGCCACGTCTGCTTCTCAAGATCTGTTGCCGACGTTCCTCCTGCTGTTCCAGAAGTCCCTGCCGTCGCAGCTCGGTTCGAGAGTGCCCGATTCGTCTGCGGTCGGCACATATGCGCACGTGTATCCGTGCGGGATCTCCTTGGGCGCCTCATGTAGGAATTGGTAGTCACTAGGGTCACCACCAATCTTGTAGACGACGTATGCCGATGAGTTCGGCACTTCGGTGCTGCCAACGCGAACGGCAGCGGTGGACGGGACCGGAGTGGCATCTCTCCTTGGTAAGTCCCCGAGCTGGTCCCGATGGAGAGTGCCGGTGGCTCATGATTTCCTGGATCACGCGCGGAGCGACACGCTCCAAAGTGTTCACCAGGCTCTCGAGTGGCGGTGCAGCGAATGAGCCACCATGAAGTTGATCTCCCGACGCGGCGACCCGGTGCGTTCTTCGACGGGGAGGACAGGTCCACTCCATCGAGCGCGCCTTCGGGTGAGAACCCCTTCCATCCGATGCCATGGGAGCGGGTTCCGTGGAAAGAGCCGATGAGGTCGGCTTCGAGGACTGCCTTGATCTCGTCATGCTTCTTCTTGAGCTCGTCAGTCAGATCCTCGTACTTGACCGGAGTGCCTTCCGCCATCTCAGATGTAGATGGCGATGCGGTGGATGTCGAAGATTGTCCCACCGGGCGTGCCAGAATGTGTTGCGGTCAGAAACTCACCGGCGGGCAGCGACGGGCAACACCGTAGAGCCGGGAACAACTCAGGGCTGCGGTTGGCCCTGGTCCCTCAGAGCGACGGCCCGTAAAGCCTTCTGGTCACACGTCCGATGCTGTCGCAAGGGCGTGCCACCTGACCTATACCTGGTCAGGAAGGTGTTGGATGATGCCTCGCTTAGTTTCCTGCATGGCATACACGTAAACATTAAATACGAGCCTCGATCGGCTCTCAGGTTATCCTGTGAATCGGCTCAAAGAGCCGATCCACCCATGATTCGTACGAGGTGTACGAATATATGGTGGTCCTGCTTGATCAAGATAAAGCTAAAGCGATCTACGAGGATTTAGGGTTTTCACCGCATAATCGGATCATCCTACTCACGATTGGGCCTCGCGCTCGCGTACGGTGATCGTAAGCCGATCCTAGACAGGGCCTAAAAACCAACACGAGGTTGATCCCCGGAACATCCTGTCTAGGGCTAGCAAACTACACCCTACACGCCGCTGGATCCTCCAACCCTTTGTAAGGCCTAACTATTGCGGATATTAAACTAATCCTTGAAGAACAAGGAGCAACCGTAACGGATCGGATCTACTAAACAATGATCAAGCGGGGTGCCGCCCCTACACCTAAGATAGGTGTAAGGGCGGCTAGATGTATAAGGGTTGCACTACGACGAGCATATGATACGAAGAACAATGCTAACCCTAACACATCTAAGATAACTACGTTGCTCGCCATCAAAAAGGCTTCAGCACGAGCAACGCATGAACACCGTAATAAGCTTGTGCTGCCTAGATCGCAAGATGCGATCTAGGCAGCATGGTGCTTACCAGGAGAAACCCTCGAGACGAAGGAGTTGGCGATGCGCCGAGATTGATTTGTGGTGAACGTTGGTTGTTGTTTATTTCATAAACCCTAGATACATATTTATAGTCCGGGGGACTTTCTAATTCAGGCGTGCACCTAATCGTGCACGGGTAAAACTCTAACTCCTAACCGACACGTATCCTACTAGGGTACAGATACACGGGCAATTTAGCCCAAACTCCTTCGTGTCAGGCCGCTTCAGAGATCCTCCACGCTTACATCTTTCAAGCCCATCTCATCTACGGCCCACCTCCTGATTTGGCCAAAATCTGGTGATAACAAATATACCAACTACGTACCACATGAAGCATTTTCTTTTTCCAACCAAATAACAATAAGTGCAGCGGCTTTCAGCTTTTGCCACGAACATTAAAAGTAAAACGAAGAACACCAGTGTTCAAATGAAAAAGCGGAGCGTGTCTCTCTCCCACACAAGCATGTTAGGATCCGATTTATTCAGAAAACTAAAATAACAAACGAGAATAAAAGCACACAGACGCTCCAAGTAAAGTGCATAAGATGTGACAGAATTAAAATATAGTTTCACTAGAGGTGACCTGATAAGTTGTTGATGAAGAAGGGGATGCCTTGGGCATCCCCAAGCTTAGACGCTTGAGTCTTCTCGAAATATGCAGGGATGAACCACGGGAGCATCCCCAAGCTTAGACTTTTCACTCTTGTTGATCATATTATATCATCCTACTTTCTTGATCCTTGAAAACTTTCTTCACACCAAACTCAAAGCAATCTCATTAGAGGGTTAGTGCATAATCAAAAATTCACATGTTCAGCAAGGACACAATCATTCCCAACACTTCTGGACATTATCTAAGGTTACTAAAATTTAATGGAGCAAAGAAATCCACTCAAACACAGTAAAAGAGGTAATGCGAAATAAAAGGCAGAATCTGTCAAAAACAGAACAGTCCGTAAAGATGAATTTTTTAGAGCCACTTAACATGCTCAGATGGAAAAGCTCCAATTGAATGAAAGTTGCGTACATATCTGAGGATTACTCATGAATTTTTCCAAGATTTTTAGATTTTTCTACAGAGAGAAAAACTCAAATTCGTGACAGCCAAAAATCTGTTTCTGCGCAGAAATCCAAATCTAGTATCAACTTTCTATCAAAGACTTTACTTGGCACAAAAACGAAATAAACATGATAAGAAGAGGTTGCTACAGTAGTAACAACTTCCAAGACACAACAAAACAGTAGCAAAATAAAAACATGGGTTATCTCCCAAGAAGTGCTTTCTTTATAGCCATTAAGATGGGCTCAGTAATTTTAATGATGCTCTCGCAAGAAATAAGAGTTGAAGCAAAAGAGAGCATCAAAAGCAAATAATAAACACTTTTAAGTCTAACCCACTTCCTATGAAAAGGAATCTTGTAAATAAACAAGTCATGTAAGCATAATGCAATAAGCATAGGAAAACAAGCGCAACTTCAAGATTTTCAGCGAAAAGAGAGGTGTTTTAGTAACATGAAAATCCCTACAACCATATTGTCCACTCCCATAAAGATTTTCAGTAGCATCATGAACAAACTCAACAATTAACTATCACATGAAACATTCTTATCATGAGCTACATGCATAAAATTATTACTCTCCACATAAGCATAGTCATTACTATTAATTGTAGTGGGAGCAAATTCAGTAAAATAGCTATCATTATTATTATTCTCATCACCATAATCATCATATATAGGAGGCATATTGTAATCATAATTAATTTTCTCCTTAATAGTAGGTGGACTGAAAATATGATAGTCATCATTGTAATCATCATATATAGGAGGTAAAGTATCATCAAAGTAAATTTTCTCCTCCATGCTTGGGGGACTAAAAATATCATGCTCATCAAAACCAACTTCCCCAATCTTAGAATTTTCCATAGCATTAGCAAAAATGGTGTTCAAAGCGTTCATACTAATAACATTGTCATTAGCATGCATATAAAGTTCCATAGGTTTTTTAATTTTCTCTTCAAACACCTCATGTCCTAACTCAATATAAATACTATAAAGATCTCTAATATTTTTGTTGTTTTCCATTAAGCCTAACTAGTGAAATAAAAACAAGAAATAAAAAAGATATAATTGCAGAATCTAAAGGAAATAGCTTCGAGCACTCACACACCGGCAACAATGCTAGGAAATAGCTTAGTAGTCGGAGGATGTGAATACCTTTTACCTTACCTCCCAGGAAACGGCGCCAGAAAATAGCTTGATGTCTACACACGCTTCTATTCATGTAGACAGTGTTGGGCCTCCAAGAGCAGAGGTTTGTAGAACAGCAGCAAGTTTCCCTTAAGTGAATCACCCAAGGTTTATCGAACTCAGGGAGGTAGAGGTCAAAGATATCCCTCTCAAGCAACCATGCAATTAAGATACAAGAAGTCTCTTGTGTCCCCAACACACCTAATATACTTGTCAGATGTATATGTGCACTAGTTCGGCGAAGAGATAGTGAAATACAAGTAATATGGATGATTATAAGTAGTAATTGCAATCTGAAATAAAAATGGCAGCAAGCGAACATGTAGCAGAACTTGTTGGAAACGGTGTTTCAATGCTTAGAAACAAGGCCTAGGGATCATACTTTCACTAGTGGACACTCTCAACAGTGATCACATAATTGAATAAATAAATGCTACTTCAAACACTCTCTTGTTGGATAACAAACACCATTCATTGTGTAGGGCTGCAAAAGCACACCTCAAGCCGGAGTAAACAAGCTCCACAACGTCATAAAGGAATCACACACAATGCGCACACTGTCACCATCACACCGTGGAGAGTGATTCCGGAGTTCATATTAAAGTAACCTCTAGAGTGCATAATAGACAAGAGCAACATGTACATATTCAACTAGATTACAAAGCTCATGATCACATAAAGATCACACCATGGGAGAGAGATATGAACCACATAGCTACCGGTAGAGCCCTCAGCCTCGGGGGAGAACTAATCCCTCCTCATCATGGGAGACAGCAACGGCGATGAAGATGGCGGTGGAGTCGATGGAGATGGATTCCGGGGGCAATTCCCCGTCCCGGCGGCGTGCCGGAACAGAGATTCTGTCCCCCGAAACTTGACTTCGCGATGGTGGCGGCTACGTAACTTTTCGTGGAAATGACTCTCGGTACTAGGGTTTTCGCGACGGAAGGATTATATAGGCGAAGGGGCAGAGTCGGGGGACGCCCGAGGGGCCCACCCCATATGGCGGCGCGACATAAGGGTGGGCCGCGCCCCCCTATGGTGTGGCCAGCTCGTGGCCCCCCCTTCGTCTCTCCTTCGGACTCCGTGAAGCTTCTGGAAAAATAGGTACATGGCCTTTTATTTCGCGCAATTCCGAGAATATTTCCTGTGTATAGTTTCTGAAACCAAAAACAGCAGAAAACAGGAACTGGCGCTTCGGCATCTTGTTAATAGGTTAGTCCCGGAAAATGCATAAAAATGATATAAAGTATGAATAAAACATGTAGGTATTGTCATAAAACTAGCATGTAACATAAGAAATTATAGATACGTTGGAGACGTATCAACCTCCGCCACCACCAATAGCTAGCGCTACAGCTATGTTAGATGACCTCAAGAAATTAGAGTCATCCATTCTTAGCCAAATGAAAGCTACGATGTCGGAGTTGCTTGCCCCAAAACCAAACCCCATCATTGATCCTAAGGTGGGTACCGAGTTCTCCACACCACAAGCTAATCATTTCCCTCTCTTGAACTTTGTCCCCGAAAAGGAGAGAGCTAGAGAAGAGGAGAATCGTGGAGACTCCGGTACCTCATCTTCTAAAGGGAAGGATGAGCCAAGAGGTGAGGAATATTTAGGGGGTAATCACGTGGTGCCACCACCAAGTAATTATGCCATAAAATGTTCCAATTCCTATACCACGTATAGTCTCACAAGGACCACCACCTTTGCTTCACTGTACAAATTTTGAGAGTTGGCAGTTCTTAATGCATTCCCATGTGCGCAGCTCATCTACGAAACTTTGGCGCATTATTGAGGAAGGATTCAAGCCACATGATCCACACAATCTCTCACGGAAGGAGGTGGTTGATGACCAGCTCAACACCACCGCCCTTCACATGATCCACATGGCGGTGTCTCCCGAGGACCGACCTCACATTCACACTCTCAAGACCTCCAAGGAAGCATGGGATAAACTCGACAAGATCTTCCTCGGAAATGAGAGCATCCAAAGCTCTCGTTTCGACGAAGTGAACAACTTGGCCGACAACTTCATCATGATGGAAGGAGAATCCGTCGAAGAGATGTACCGACGTCTTGTTGCTCTTTCCGTGCAAATGTGTGACCATGTGGCCACGTTTGTGGATGACAATTGGATCAAGATGAAATTCTACAACTCTCTCCTCCCTTATGAGGTAGTCAAGTTGACCGCCTTCCGCCAAAATGCCAACTTCCGCTCCATGACATCAAATGAGTTCCTTAGCGAGATCATCGCTTTGGATATCTCGAAGAAGAATGCGGATGACCTACTAGTAAGGGCACAGAACGCCCGCAAGCCCAATCTCATCTTGAAGGTCAAGGAACATGAAGAAAGTGAAAGTGACGAGGATCCCTTTGAATAGAGTTCAGATGAATTTCAACTAACTAGCACGAGTACATGGCTCTCGCCGCCAAGAACTTTTGGGACGGCAACAAGACAAGAAGCTCAAGGCCAAGAGGCAACTCAAGATTCTCTCCTCGTGATTCTCCAAGAAGTTTCTCCAAGAGCCCAAGAGAAGGGCAAAATGCAAGAACTTGCTACAATTGCGGTCACAGGAGTCACTTCGTTGTGGAGTGACCCTTTGAAAGAAGAGAAGAAAATGGTGTGCTTCGGCGATGGGAGGGGGCGTATCTTGGTCCACGAAAGCACGGGGATATCCCCCGGTCGACGTGCCATATAGACATGTGGCTCGCTGCTTTTAGCAGCCTGTTCATTGACTCAGAAAGTCTTGTTAGCGATGGTGCTTTTTTGGATCTTGCAATGGTGAAGGGTCAGCGTCTGACTTTGTGTTCGTCTCGGTGACGCTGGAGTTGGGCAGCGGCCACGGTCTACGGTGGCTGCAGGAAACCCTCCCTAGGTATCGTTTTGTATTTCTCGTTCCTTTAAAATTTTATCTGCGAATTTAGGATGATTATTTTATCCTGGTTTATCTTTTAATTTACACATATGTTGCTTCATGTGACTTGATTTTCAATTACTAAAACTCCTAAATTGCTCCTTTGGAGACCGGTGAATGCGCCCAAATTCCCCCCTCCACTGCGCATCGCCTCGCCGAGCACAAAGCCCTCGAATCCGACGAGCATTCCTACGTACGCCATCGCGGACCAAGACCGCCGTGCCGCCGCCGACCTAGCCCCGCCGACGTCGCGCCCTGCCTGCTCTGCGCCACCGTGCGCGCAACAAATCACCCGCAGCGGGCGCGCGTGCGTGCGTGAACTCCGCCGCGCCACCGAGGGCAGAGCCAAAGCCTTCTCCGTCGACTCACGCGCGGCAGGAGCCCTCTCCCCCGACGTGCGCCCGGAGCCTCTCCACCGACTTCCTGCACGGACCTCACCCGCCGAGGCGCGCCAGGATTCTACCTGCTGCAAGACCGCCGCCCCCACCGCGCACCAAACCACGCCGGCCGCCACCGTGTGACGGCCTGCTCCAACCCCAAAGAGATCATCTCGCAGGTGAATCCCGCGCGCCCCCTCAAACCCCCTTCCTAATTTGTCGGTTATGTTTACCTTGTATAAACAAACCGCGAATCCAGCCCGACCGATTCGTCGTTTATCAGCGAAATCTGCCTATGACGTTCCTCTTGCGTCCTCTAAGTCCCCTGCGTGCCTCAAGTACAAAGGACGACTGGTTGACGATTGCTTATACGTCTTGAAGTCTTGTTAAGTACGAACCCGTACTTATTGCTGCTTCTACGGGATATAACCGGGCAGGTATGAAGATATGTTCGATGAAGACGACGTTAGCAAGGTTACCCTTCCGGCTTGGCCTGGGCAGGGTTATGGACGCCGCTGATTATCTTCAGGACTCTTAGTCCAATTTGTATCTTGTCCGTACTCGGACGTATTTGATCTTCTGTATGATTTGGATCTTTGTATGTATCTATTTGTATCTTGCCTCGTTGGAGTCGCTGTTGTAATATATATGTATCTTGTGGGTTCTATTGTAATCCTGTTGTAATGTTACCGCTCGTGTTAACTCCTCTGGCATCACGTGTGTGATTGTCGCGCACGTCGTGTGCGTGATGCGTGCTGTAGAAATGCTAATTTGCTTCCTAAACGCGGGCTGCTGATGCTTATAGGCGACGCATTTATATTTGTTGCCGTAACTATCAGTGGAGATCGATTGTTTCACACTTTTACGCATTACAGGAATGTGCCACCATGTAATTAGTACCAAGCGTATAGATAATCACTGGTGATGGCACGCCCACGAAAACCTGCTCCCCATCTCCTCTTCTGGGGCTAGATACACCATTAAACAATACAAGGATGCGATGCTTCTTCCTACCCCGTAGTACCAACACGAAAGTCCCATACGGATATGGTGGTGCTTCCTCATCTTCAGTACAGAAGGTGCTCGCTTCCTTTGTTGGCTGTAAAATATGCTGTGAGATGACACCTTAGTGTGATATGGATTATTCATTTCCTGCAACTGCAATATGTTTGTAAAACTTTTCCCCCAAAAAATAGATTTAACTTGGACCTGGTTGATAGTTTTGTGCTTACAGTTTCTTTCGGTTTTCGAAAACTTCATTTACATGGTGATTTGATGAACTTATCATGCCCCAAAGTCATATTCTTTCGCAATTTGTTTAGTAACCTGCATTCCTATTTGATGTTGCATATAGAAATGCATGCTAAGAATTCACTACATAACTTTTGGTTAGCTCCAACTTGCAGAAAATTTCATGTCCATTTATGTTGAATCCATCATTAATCCCTTGCTGCATGTACCAGTACCACGCCATGGACATGAAGGTTTGCAAGAGGAGAAAGACGACCAAGCTGCCTCCTCCGGCCGAGCTGCTGGACGAGCTTGTCACTGAGATCCTCCTCCGGCTGCCTGTCAAGTCCCTCCTGCGGTTCAAGTCTGTGAGCAAGGCGTGGCGCGCAATCATCTCCGACCCCTTCTTCATCCGCTCGCATCTCCAGCAATCTGCCTCCAGATGGAGGCAGAACCCATCGCTGCTCGTCACTCCGCACACGCTGTTTCACGTCATCGAGGGCGAGCCTTGGCCTTCCACCTTCTCCACCGATATCAGCTTCTACCAGTGGCAGCAGCCCTCCTCCGAAGAGGAGGAATCTGAGGCGAGGTTCGTCATGCACACCGACGACTTCCTCGAGGAGTTCAACTCGGTGTGCTACTTTGCGCACTGCGACGGCTTGGTGGTGGCCCCTACCAACACCAACGTCTACCTCTTCAACCCTGCCACCAGGGACGCCATGCGGCTGCCTATCAACAACCGCAACAAGATGTACCAGTACCAGGCCTGCCTCCCAGTAGGGCTTGGCCGGGACCCTCGCACCGGCAGGCACAAGGTGGTCCGGGCCTTCTACCGCTCCAGGGACCCTCTCACGGGCGTCCACGACATGGGGATGGAGGTGTTCACTGTTGGCGTTGATTCAGTTTCATGGAGGGAAATCACGCCCAATCCACTGTACCCTGTCACCGTGTGGATCACCCCTGTGTTCGCCAAGGGGGCACTGTTCTGGATCATTGACAAGCCCGGTCTCGATCCGAGCCCATGCGGCATCCTCCGCCTCAGCCTGGACGATGAGAGCTTCAGCGTCACACACCTGCCCGACTCGCTGGACCCTGCCCTGGACGACTCCTTCATCCTGGACGAGGTGCACGGCGAGCTCTTCCTCACCGCCTTCAGCAGCAGCGAGCTGTCCCGGCGGAAGCCCTCAACATCTGGACGCTGGTGGAACAAGACACGCGATGGGAGCACCGCTACACCCTCGACATCTCCAGGATGGCGCGCCCGGTGGCTCTCCTCCCGGGTGGCGGCGCGATGATCCTAAGGGCGTCGCACTACATCAGCCGTTACGATCTGCAGACGCATCAGATCGACACCATATGCGAGCTGGATCGCCTGAGGTACCAGCACGATGGCACGACCGAGGAGGATGCTGGGTCTGGGCAGGAAATCTTTTACTTCAATGTAATACCTTACACCGAGAGCCTGGTCCGAATTTGAATAACTGTTGCTGCTTAGCAGAGTTCATTTGTTGCTCTTGCTCTTGCCATATTTTTAATTAGTATGTGTTTTGACTCTCTCAAAGGAAGCAAAAAAAGAGCTTCTCTGGAACATGTTTATCTGAGGTTGTCATTCCCGCTTATTGGAATATTTGTAAGCAAATGAACAGGTTTTATATTTGAAGGGATTCGACCCAGATTCTCTGCTAGGAAGGCTGGCTTCGCTGCAGAGATCACTCTTCTTCAGTATAGAGCGAATGCCCCAATTCTGCAAAAACTTGTTGCCAACAATTTGTAAATGCTGTAGTTGTAGTTGTAAACATTTTTCTTCGTAGATGTTGCTTTAATACTCTTACTCATTACCAGTAAAATCAATCGGCAGCCCTGTTTTCAGATCCTTTCATTCAGGTTTTATAGAAAATAATAAGGTAAATACTATATAACGGAGTCCGATGGTAGCTCATTCGTCGGACGTCTCCGGAGACGTCGATATACCTCCCGATCGTGCGGCTCCCCTTCCCTTTCTACTCCCAACCTTCTGAAAAAAATAATGACCATTTTGGAGAGTAAATAACGAGGCAGTTATTGCCTCCCTTAACGACGCCCAGTTCAGCGCCAACTCCACCCAGGCCCAGTTCGACGCTTCTCCCCATCCCGTCGTCCTCGCCCTGCTCCCCATCCCGCTGCTCCCCGTCGTCCTCGCCCTGTCCTCCCTGACCTCGCCGCAGATCTTACCCCGCCCATCCAAACCAGGCCGACCACCGGCGTCCTCGCGCACGATTGGGGGTCAAGCATCTCCGCCGGCACCATCTACTGGCGGCCGACACAGTAGTGGATTGAGGCGGATCAACCCGGCCCAATCTCAGCTCCCGACGGTGCTTCATCTCTCATTGTCACCGATTTGGTCCTTTCGACGGCTACGCGACCAGTGTAGAAGGTAATCTGGGTCTCCATGTGTTGCTACTGTATAATCAATATCTAGCTGTTCTCCAACCATTACGGATCTTGGATTCAGTTTTTGAAACGGGAATCATATAATTATTTTGTGTTTATCAATTCTATCTGCAATTTTTGTAGCTCTTGCCTGTGTAATAGTAGCAATTTTTATGTTTCCATATACACCATTACGAATAGTAGCAAATATTGTGTTCAAGGATCATGCACTGATGATGATGAAGTTGGTACATATTTTGTGCAATCGGCGGGAAACATTGTTACATTATATTTTTCAAATATGTCTGCTTCTGCATTGATTATAATAAGCTTCATACCAACGGAGTGATGCTTCTGAGTTCATTATGTTGTTTCAAGGCAAATGTGCTACTGCGTTGATTATAATATGCTACTGCGTTGATTTTAATATGTTTCATTTAAACAAATATGATGCTTCTTGTTTCTATCATAAAAAAAAATGGTGCTTCTGATTTCTATCATGCTTCTACACAGTTTGTTTCTACATACTTATATGTAATCTCACACTTCAACATGCTACTGATTGTTTGCAGCAATTTACTACGAAATGACGAAGGATGACAATCCAAATTGTATGCTCAAGAGTCGTTTTCAGCCGCTCGGTTGAGAGACATAGTGCTTGGGCTTAAGGAACCTCGGAGAAAACTCATTACTGATCGAGGGTGGGGTGTACTTCTGAATATTTGCGCATTCTCAGCTCCCAAGGGATTGCTTGAATGGATAATATTAAGGACTGATGCCGAGCTTGGTGAATTCAGAAATAGTAAGAACAAAACAAGCATAGTGTTTAACAAAGAAATGGTAGTTAAAGCCCTGGGGCTTCCTTCTGGAACTAGGCCCTGGTGTTGAAAAACATTCCAAAATGTGGACACAATGGCCTAGAGCATTCTCCTTCTCGCTCTTCTTGAATCGAAGAGCTCTCTTGGTTAACCATCTCAACATCCTGCACATGGAAACATCAAATTATATTTATAGAAGCGTTTACAACTGTTGTTTGCGGCTGACTACAAATTATGCTTCTACAAATCATCTACATTCTTACATAAAATAAACCAATCTGCTTCATCAATTTAAACTTTTAGAAAAAATAAAACTACAGTACTTTAAACCAGCTACGTACACTTGCTTTTGCCTTTGAAAATATATAGCTTCATATGATCAATAAAACAGCTTCTACTGTACTGCAACTAGGCTCCATGCAGGAGAGCCACTAGCATGTATTGTACATAGTGATTATGACATTCCTTGTATACGATTCTAAAACTGCAAATCGAAGCTTCCTTGTTGCAGGCAAACACACGGATTTCCGTATAAATATTCAAAGCAACTAAAATCATTGCTTCATATTGACGTACTCGGGAAACAAGATGATTACAGAGTTTTTAGGTTTATTGAACTATACTTCTCCATCGCCATGGTTGACAACAGGGGGATTCCCGATTTCTTCAACACTGGGGCCGATTCCATCCATTCCATTTACACCCAACTTCTCTCTCAACTGAGGATCAATCACACATGAAGCACGCCGAAAAAATGGATTTGTATATGTAGGATATTCGATGTTGTCTGTGAGGTGCGCCATGTTTTTTCCAAAGAAAAAGTTTGGAAGCACCCGACCCAGATCCTATGTTCTACCAGAGGAAAGAGAGAGCAGGTATCACACGCATGGAGAGATAAGCGGAGGCGCCATCTCTGCAAAAGCTTGAATGATGGGAGCATTAATTTATTTGCTGAACCCATTGGTACCTTACTACATGTGTGGGCTGTTGCTTCACATCACACGGTTCAGCTGCATCTAATCAAACGGCCAGGCAGGGGTCCGATGGGAAGCTAAATGCCGGGATCCGATTCCTAGAGGTGCCCAAATAATAAGGTAGTAAGAGATTCAAACAATTGAGCAAGTAGTACCAAGTTGAGCAGATAAAGTGATGGATATAAAAGGTATTCTTGACTGGATACTGCCTATAGCTTTGAGAATGGAAGTTCAGGTCTGTCATTCCATTACAGCTAACATATGTGTTGTACTTATGTCCTACCATTTGGTAGAGTTTTCGTTGATAGTTAAAGTATCACCGTCAAGTTAAAGTATCACCGTCAAGTTAAAGTATCCACTGGTTGCTTGATTGGCTTCTGTACATGCTTGCATTGAGAATAATTAGATAGCCAACACAAATATCCTCAAGCCGTATAGTGTCCCCAGCTGAATGTTTCATTTCACCAAGAATGTTTCATGTGGAAGCACCACGACTCCAGCAGTACTCTTCAGCAGTGGTTTTGCATCCCAAGCCTGATACTTTGCGGACTTACGGCACGTGTGTGAGTTTGTCCAAGAAAACATAATATGACAATGTTTGGGCAAAATCACAAAAATTCCTATCATCCATGAACATTCATGTCTTTAAGCCATTTTCACCTTGGCTAAAATCACCTCAAATCATTTTCTAGGCACCTCTTGGCATGGAGTCCTTTTTTCATACAAGTTGCCACGAAAAAACAACCACTTAACTTCGACATTTTTTTGAAATTTTTTTATTTTCGCAATGGCCCTTTTTTTACAAAATTGTAGATTTAAAAACGAAATCATGCATGTGAATAAATAAAAGATTAGGGCTTTGGTTCAGGAACTAATCTAATTAGGACATAAGGACTTAATTAGGACCGAATGAATAATAAAAATTAATACTGCAAAAAGAAATAATAAATTAAAAAATGACTCATTTATGCGATTCCGGTGCTGTGCTAATTGTGAAGCAGCAGGGGATAGTGGAGGCATGGCTTAGGTCAACACTAATGTAGCTGATACTGTGTATGGTCGATGTACTGCTAAAAGAGAAGGTTGCAGTGTGTAGCCACTACTCTGAATATTCTGAAGAAAATGAACGCTCTCAAAGATGATCGTAGCGTGTCCTCGCCACCACCGAGTGTAGAAGCTAGCTGCGCGTCTGTGTCCACCGGAAGGAGTGAGATGACAACAGCTGTCTGTTACCCCAGCTGTTTATTTTCTTGTTCGTGAATTCGGGTCCTTACACAGTTCATGCTGGTTCACATAAGAATCTGAAAGAACAATGAGAGAAATGAGGACAGTTTCATACTCGTTGATCTTGGTGCAAGATTTACTTCCCGAATCATGGTGATTGCTGCCACTTCGAGCAGAGGCCTCATGCTTCGTCCAAAGTCACTACTTTCCCGAGCAGAACGCGGTACGTGAGGTTTTTAAATATAAAGGCCAAAGGCCCAGCTTTAAATTAATAAAGCCACAACGGCAGAGTTACAAAGTGCTGAAAACAGCTTACAAACATCAAGGACCAAACACACTAAAGATAACAAAGAAGGCAACTTGATCTTGATGTCATCATCTAAAGGGGGAGGCAAAGCTTAGGAGAAGCAATGCCGTGCAGCTCGCCACCGGAGAGCCTTGCCGACATCAAGTCTTGGCGCAACTCAGCCAGCCTGCCATCCGCCTCCACCTCCGAAGAAGGCCCCAACCTTCTCACCCTGGATCGCAGGGCGTCGAACCATCAGCAGGCGGAGCAGCTCACCCTAGAGCACGCATGAGCACCTGGGCAGGGTGCCAAGGACCATCGCCAGACAAGATCACCGCACGCAAAGAACAACGAGCATCGCCACCGGCCACCTCACCGGCACCCCAAAAGACTTCAGCTTCCGGACAGAGCTCGCCAAAGAAGACACGGCAAACGCCGCCACCAGCAGACCAAACAACACACGCAGAACGCCCACCTCCCGCCGTCCCAAGGCGACGTCTCCAAGGAGAAGAACGACGCCGGAGCGCCGTCGCCGCCCAATCCGTAGATCTAAGGTTTTCACCCGGGCACAAGGGGAGGGTGGGGGAAGGAGGATGTACCTCAGCATCGCCTCCAAGAAGGATGATGGCGTCCGAGACATCGCCGACGCCGTGGCCGCCCCGCCGGCCAAGGATCTCTCCCGGCCAGAGCCCCCGAACCTGCCACCCCAACAAAGCCCGCGGATCCGGCGAGGACGCCAGACTCCAAGGCCTTGGGGTGGGAACTGCGCAGCCGCCGGCCGCCGACTTCAGATCTGACGCAGGGTCGACGGGGCGACCACCGCGCCGTGAGCTCCCTCCGCCACCTCCACGCCACCCACGCGACCATGGAGGCGGTCTCCAGCACCAGCCAGCGCCCCCCGCCGCCAGGGCCCGCGCCGCCCTCCCCTCGCAGAGGCCGCCGCCTCAGGTGCCCAAGCCCCCACCAGAGCGGACGTCGGTCGACCACGCCCTGGCCCCGGCCGCTCCGGAGGAGCAGATCGGAGCAGGGTCGTCTCCCGCCCGGCCGCGCCGGCACCAGCAAGCCTCGCACGGCGTTCCTCCTCCGATCGCCGCGCCAGGAGCCGAGAGCTTAAATCCGCGCCGCCCCCTTCACCGGCGTCGCGGCCTTTGACCGGCGGCGTCTCCGGGGACGACGAGGAGGAGAGGTGTGGCTGGGGGAGGCGGCGGCGGGCTAGGGTTTCGTCCCCCCGGTCGCCAGGAGGAGGCGACGCGGGGGTTCGAACCGTTTTTCCGGTGCGTGAGGTCCAACGCGTCGACTCGCCGCGCCGCCTCTGTGGCCCCCGACGTCCACCGCATCGTCTGAGCGCCAACGACGCTGTCAGTCACCACCCAGGTGTCCCTCATCATCAACAAATTGAGCAGAAGCCTGACGCTGATGAATGCATCGCCGCATTCATGGTCTACCTTCGCATCTCCGAAAGGGTGTCGGCGAACGCGCGCTTGTCGCAGAGCGGTAGCTCGGCCGGCGCTGCTCCGTCAACAGGCTCTAAAACCGCTCGGCTTTGATGACCGCTCCTCGGCCGGGTCGCCATGGTCACCAGCGTGCCTCCCAGGCGCCGGCTCACATCCACCATCTGTCAGACATAGTCTCGAAAATAAAATAAAGTTGATATTTCAGTGTAATATAAGGACTGCCATCTTATTCAAATGGCAATATCCCAACTAAAACAGTTATTAAGAGATTGAACATTCAGTAGCAGCACTGCAGAAATATTGCACCACCAATGATGAAGTGCCTTAGTACAGAAGCAGAACTCAAGAAAATTTAGAGAATATTGGCTAATTGACCTGGTTCAAATATCACATATCTTCAGAAGCGAGTTGGCACATAAAGTTTCAGACTCAGATTCAGTAATAAATGTGCCTCCAGAAGATAACACAACAAAAACATACATGACACTTATAAAGAAGGCCATCCTTCCGTTTCTTCTCTATCAAAATTTGAATGAATAGTAGCAATCGGAAATAAATGAACTTGGTTACAAGCAACGGACATGATCTGTCCAGAACAGTGTTCCAGAAACAATAAAACGTTTGGAAAGCAAGTATATGATCCGAATAAAAAAAGAAGCTATTCTTCCTCAACTACTGCTGCGTCTCCAGAATTTCCTCGGGGCAATCTTGCGGCCACAGGAAAGAAATTTCCAGGCAGTTTGAACAGGGGGCGCTGGTCTCCATCGAACTCACGCTGCTGGTAGGCCTGTGCAAGGGAATACCCCAGAGCCCTAGCAACAGGGATAGCAACAGCGTTCCCAACTTGGATATATCTGCAACAAAAGTACACACGCAACGCAACCGGATCAGTTTCATAATTCCCGCAAAAGTAAAGAATCAGCTTCACAATAAACAAGGTTCAGAGAATTTGTTTCATCCAAAACTACAGTTGATGTCAAGTTAGATCAACTTACTTCTGTTTTATGGGGCCATCCAGCTTGTAGTAATCTGGGAAGCCCTGCAGCCTTGCGTTTTCGCGAACAGTCAAAACTCTGTCCTGATTCGGATGCAATATAGCCTGCATGCAAAAGTTCCCATCAAACAAAATATATTGGCAGGTTATCAAAGAATGATACAAGCACCATAAATTTTATCAAGATCTTACTTGGTTGTGAGGCTCGGCTCTCGTCACAACGGTTGACACAGTTTCATCCAACCACAGGCGTCCAAATGGTCTGCAGAGCAAGACAACAAGGATTATCGGTGGAGTTCTAGGAATATTACATGAGGATATTCAGTCAGCATACGTACTTAAATGACTTCCCCTTCATGAAGGACATTGCATAATCAGGGACCTACAAGAGAAGCAAGGATGATTAAAACATGGGAAATAGAAACATTATTAAAGCTGGTTGAACCACAGACTTATTTTAAATACCAATGGTTTCCCGGAAGACAGATATACACGAGGAATATCTGGATCAAACTCAACTTTCTTGTTTTTCCCAACCCGTACACCTTCCAGATCACGGAAGTTGGCCCCCTGGCATAAAAATAATGCTTAGAATTACAGGATAGATGATCTAAAAAAATAATTACAGGATAGGGCAAAAAGATAAAGAGAATAACACATGTTCTGCCTTAACTTGCCTTTTTTTTGGGAATGCGCCGCATACGTTCGTAATCATCCTTATTCAACTGAAGCGGCTGATGATCAAATAGCTGAACTTTCTTAGGAGTGGCATCTCCAAGCGAGTCATCCATCATGGCTTAAAGTGAATAACAGAGCCAAGTAACTCAGCATATCACAAAGTAACTCACAGTAATCAAGAAGTCACTCCAAACACAAAAAATGATGGAAACTATGGCAAGGTGACATCATTGAACCACCAACATAACTGAAAATACAAGAAAAATGGACTATGCCACATGCAAAGAAAGGGATAAAAAGTGAACAATATGACTGAAATACACGAAAATCATGACTCTGCAGATACAATGAAAGAGATAAGAAATGAACAGAAAATTCATTACAAAAACATAAAACTACTTGTTCATATTAATTTTAAACATCAACATGTCACAGTATGTGGGTTTACCATTACGGTTGAGTCGGATATAGCGCTGGAATTCAGTCATGGGCCTACTATTATATGGCATCACATCATTAGGTTGATCGTTTCCAACCTACAGAAAAACAATATAATTTATAGCAAGAGAGAAGTCCACAAATGTACAGGCAATACTCAAAAAATAATTGAGTATGCAAGGAAGTCAATCAGTGCTAACCTTTGGTAAATCCGACAACGCATCTCTTAGGACAAGAGCTTCCTCCACGTTCTTAGCTTCAGTTTCATCACATGCAACTAGACATTGCTGAAAACAGAACATCATTTTAGCAAGATATAAAAATAATAAAAACATTTGTTAGTAATGTGTTCTCATACCGAAAATTTAGTTGGCACTTGTTGTCCTCGACTAATGGCATCATGAGTGGGAAGAGGAAACTTCGGAAGTACCTACATTTTCAGATAAACCTTAGCAAGAGCACTACAAGGTAAAAAAAAGAGCATAGAAAAGAGAGATACCACTAAAGGAAGAGCTCCCCAAAGAAAGGCTCGCATTCTGAACTGTGGTAGCCCGTAACATCCGGCAACCATCATCCCAAGTCTAGCTTGGTAATTCATGGCTACAAGCCGACTCAACGCATACCGCCCGAGAAACCCATCTGCAAATTTCAGAATATCTACGACGTTCTCCATGAGAACATACTTGGGTCTAAGGTAGTTTACAATGTTCATAAACACAACTAGCTGTTGGTTTCTTTCATCCGTCAGCGGATCTTCGTGCTTCCTATGTCTGTTTAGTCCACTAACTCCTTGACACGGAGGACCTCCACAGATAACATCCACACGGCCCTTTGGAATTAGAAATACATTAATAGGTAGCACAAGAACAAGATCCCAAAACGAACAAGGAGGGATGTACTTACAGGCAAGGGTAAAATGGATTCCCTATAACCACTCTCAACGAATTCTTTAATACATTCCGGAGAATCTCTGAAATGTTAACTAGGGTAAGATACTATTGACAAAACAAAATAAAGAGCAATACAATGAAGAAGATACCAACCTAAGGCCATCAAGTGGCTCCCAGCTATCATGACTAGAATCATACGTTTTCCACCGTACCTATATAAATAATATATATCTTGAACTAAACTTTGCTTACAAATATTCTAAATTAACGAGTACATCATTAAAGATTCAAGAGAAAGAATAAAAGTAACACTGAAATACAAAATAATTGCACAAATAAGAACTTTGAACAATCGAGTCTGCAGTACCTTAAAACACAAGCCATCTTTTCCAGTGCTATTTGGATCACCATAGCATATATCAACAAACTTCTCTACCTCAAATGTACCCTCTGAGAGAGGTACATTAATATCAACTTCATCATCGTTCAAAGTCCGTGGTAGAAAATTGCTATTATAGACGTCATATGCCTTGCAAAGTGCTTCCCATTCCTGAAGGAGGGACAGATAATTCTCGGCCTTCTCATTTCGTACCTACAAATTAGAGATAAAATAATACAAGTATGCCAGGTTAATAAAACAGGGAATTTAATTCAGTGCCAATTGTAGTTAGTACCTACCTCTGTACGTGGGTGGTTATGCCTTAGACTGCTGCAAGCATGTGGGTTCATGTCTACAGCCCATTTCTGCAGAAGACATCAATATTTAGATTGTAAATTAAAGTACCTTCAAGGCCATAGGAAATCCTAACACATCCTAATCAGAAAACTTACTCTATTGAATTTTAAGCCAAACAATGCTGCACCCATGCAAAGACCGGTTGACATTGCACCACATCCAGAGTATAGGTCCAGCAGTGTTGCTGTTCCCGTTTGTGCATCAGGTGGTGCCGCAAAGTCAGCAATCACTTTTTCCTTAGAAGAGAAATCATCATCACAAGAAATATCTGATGTTGTTTCACTGCCTGTTGCGCCAATATTTTCTACAAAAGAATTAACTCATCAACAAACATTACTGTATTTCAGGGATTTATGAAAATAATTACTGCATTGTACCAGTCTTAGTATCATGGTACACACTATTTATGATTTTTAGTTTGCCTAATGTACTTCAGGGACATATCAAAATCATTACGTATTATACCATTTTAATAAAAAATTATAATCAGAGCATACAAGTCTATGGTGATTACCTGGTGGCATATTAGAAAATGTGGAATATGCTTCCGAATAAGACATGTCATAATACAAATCTGACTTTGCTATAAGCTGAGCTTTGTCCTGCGTGGCCACCTGTAGTTGTTTCACCATAATGCAACATATAGAGATCAGCAAAACATTAGTATGTGGTTCAAATTCGTTAACTTGAAAGAATGAGCAAAGCACTTACATTTGGACCAACATAAATAATATTTACTTTCGAGATGATAGACTCAATTTTGTTATCATCCTTTTGCTCCGAAAGAAAAACCCGCTTATCATCATGTTCATGATCACCAACCTCCAGCAACTTCGCAGTGATGACCTGCAACTTTTTCTTAGACACATGCTGAATTGTGTCAAAAAAAAAAAGAAGAAGAAGAAAACGGCCTGCTTAACACGTACCGTATCAGCCACACGGAAAAACCAGCGGCAAGAGAAATAAGACACATGGTCAACTCCTTGAAAAAATTCTGTAATCCTGCCGATGTAATCTTTCTCGCCAGGAGCAGCCTGCAGCCACTCAAAATAGCAGTGATATGATTACATATATGTTTATTATTTTGGTGTAAACTAGAAACCCTGTTGCAAAAAGGGATAGAGCAGACAAAACTGTAGTCCTAGTGTACTAGATGAAACATGTGCCCTTGATGGTTCAGTTATCAAACCCAGAACTTGATTTACAAACATTATCTTGATTATCATGATCAAACACAGTTTAGAAAACTAAATCCAGCCCTGTATATTACGGTGTTGAATTGGTACAAGAGAGCACCTAACACAAAGGAGCCTGTAGAACCATTTAGGAAAAAAAAACTAACATAACAGAAACATTCAACTTTTTTTTACCGTAACAGAAGATGGCAGCCAAATTAAGCTGTCTAGACAGGCATCTATCTCGATCAGTACACTACAACCACAGATCTAGAACCGCTCTAACAAAAGGAAAACCATGGCACTCAATCAAGGATACTACACACTGCAACTGAAAGTTTGGCTAGGTGATCACGGTTGTTTACCCGGACATAGACATCGTCGCCGAGGTCGAAATTCGCATCGTCCACAAGAGCAGATGTGTAGTGGCAGAGGGCGCTCATTTTCTCCTCCCCATCAGACCTACAGAGACAGAGATTTCAGTTTACGTACGTACGCGTTAAAAGCACCCCAGATTTTAGATCCCTTAATTACGGTAAGTATAATACGGAGTAACAAGGTGAAAGGACAGGTTGAAGGAACAAGCCATACCAGTGGGTAACTTGTGGATCGTCGGAGTCCTGGGGCAAAACGACAGGTAGAAGGAATTCTTCATCATAAGTCATCAAAGTTCCCAAACATGATGCCTACGATCTACTACGTGATGGTGCTGAGATTGAGATGGACTACGTATTACCTTGGACGTGTACCTCTCCGGCCAGCGCCGCCGCGCCTCGTCGTCTGGCATCGGGTCGCCGACGAAGTGGTCCTCCGACTCCGAGGCGTCGTCCGGCTGCTCCTGCGTGGCGCTCGGCGGCGGCGCCGCCCTCCTCTTGCTGGCGCCAAGCTTCTGCGCATTGGCCTGCTCCTCCGCCTCGAGCGCGGCGGCCTCCTCCTCCTCCTCCGCCAGCCGCATCTGCTCCTCGTCCGGCTCCGACGCGCAGACGTCATCGTCGTCGTCGACCATCGTCGCCGGCGCGGCCTCGGGCTGCTTCGGCTTGCCCTTACCACGGGCTCTGCGCCGGCGCTTGCCGCCGGCCGGCTCGATCTCGGCGTCGGCGTCGACGTAGGCCGGTTTCGTGCGCGGCCGCCGCGCGGAGCGCCTCGGCTCGGGCGCCGGCGGTTCCATTGGCGTGGACTTGATGGGTGGTGATCGGAGGGTGGGCTAGGGTTTTTGGAAGGGTGGTGGGTGCTGTTGTGCGGAGATGGGCGAGGCGGTTGAGTATTTGAGGAGGGCTGCGCCGGGTGGTTTTGGAAAATGGCGGAATGGGCGGGAATGCGCATGCAACGGGAAGGGGCTCGCCGTGCCGCTGGCGGGTGGGGCCAGCCACGACCTCCTCTCGCCGCAGTCGTCGCGTCGTGGCTGTTCCGAGGTCCGAGCTACACGCCGAAATCTCCTCCTCCGCTTTCCTTGAGAGGACGGACTTGCCTTCTACTGCGTGCGTGGTTTGAATTTCGAAATCGCGCGCGGTAATGCTGGATATGGATGAAATCGTGGTTTGAATAGACCGATTCTCACTTACCATTTGGGTCGGCCTCATTATGGCCCCAACGATTTGCTGCCATCTGTGTTGAGTTTTAAAGGAAAGCAACCATAATTTACGTTAACAAAAAAAAAACATAATCGAGGCTAGGATTTCAAACCACAATCGTGGATTCTTTTCGTAGGCCTCATTCTTGTCCTTATTTTCTTCCTCTACAGTAACGTGCCATCTGTGTTGAGTTTTGAGTTTAATAAAATGAGTAAATTGTGCAAAATGAACAACCATAATTAATTTAATAAGTTCTAAAAAACATAATTGAGGAGGCTAGGATTTCGAAAGAGTCTACACTACTTAAAAAGTACGAATGTATTCCCTATTCTGCCTACCCACCAATACGTCAAAGAGTTTGGTCATCGAACATTTTCCAGCGCCGACATGTGGGTCCGCCTAACACACAATCTTCTCATCGAGCCCCAAACTCAATCTCTAGATCGGGATCTGGCGATATGCCTGAAGCCGCCTAGCACGAACACCACAGCCAGAGGGGCAGGCCGCCGCCGTTGTCCTGCTCGTCACCCGCTCCCGCCTCTCGTCCCCTACCACCGCTGCTTGCCGCTATACTACTGTTGCTGTCAAAAACCCACCGGCGAGTAGCGACGGGCAACACCGTAGAGCCGGGAGGCTCCCAGGACTGCGGTGGACCCTGGTCCCTCGGGCAACGGCCCGCAATGCCTTCTGGCACACGTCCTGGTGCTTGCGAGGGCGTGCCACCTGACCTATACCTGGTCAGGAAGGTGATGGATTGCTTCAACTAGTTTCCTGCATGGCAAACACGTAAACATTAAATACGAGCCCCGATCGGCTCTTAAGTTGTTCTGTGGATCGGCTCGAAGAGCCGATTGCCCCATGGTTCACGTTAGATTTATAATGACATGGGGTCATGCTTAATCAATATCAAGCTAAACTAATCTACGATAGTCTAGGGTTTTCACCGCATAACCGGAACATCCTACTCGTAATTGAGCCTAGCAGATACGTAAGATGATGGAAAACCAGCCCTAACGAGGCCTAAAATCCAACATGAAGTTGATTCCCGGAACAATCCCTTCAGGGCTTAATAAACCACACCTTACGCACTCCCGGATCGTTCAACCCGTTTGTAAGGCCTAACCATGCAGATATCAAACTAATCCTCGAAGAACAAGGAACAACTATAACGGATTAGATCTACTAAATAAAGAACAAGCAAGATGCTGCCCTTGCACCTAAAATAGGTGTAAGGGCAGCTAGGTATCGAGGGGCAGCGTAGCTAAACAAGTACATCGTGAAAGCATCGACGTCAACCCCAAAACACCTAAGATAAGGGTGTTGCTCGCCATCAAAAAGGCTTCAGCACGAGCAACACCAACAACGAATAAACTGATACTGCCTAGATCAGCATGTTGCTTACCCGGGAGAAACCCTCGAAACAAGGGGTGGCGATGCGCCTAGATTGATTTGTTGTGAACGTGATCGTCCTTCTTTCTCAATAACCCTAGATACATATTATTGTCCGTAGACTTTCTAACTTGGGAATAAACCCGACCGTGTACGAGCTAAACTCTATCTTTTAATTCTAACCGACACGAAACCTACTATAATTTACAGATACACGGGCAGACTAGCCCAAACTTCTTGTACAAGGCCGATTCAGGAATATCTTCCGTGCATATCCTCTAAGCCCATTTAATCACGGCCCATCTCCAGACTTGGTTAAATTCTGGTGATAACACATGCCCCCTGGTTTTGGCAATGATAATTTCAAAACCACTCTGTTTTTCTGCTTCGTAGGGTCACGTCGTGGCAGAGCAGAACCGTCGCAGTATTCTTCATCATGATGCCTTGCCTTCTCAACTTCTCTGCACGATTTGACAGATTTGGCACCATGCCCTCGGAAACCACCACAGCATTAAATCTCCACTATATCCCTTTATTTAACCGCGCCGAGCAGTTCGCCTCTTCATCCTCTTGCTCCGTACTAGCCGTCGGCAAAAAAAACCCTTCCTCTGCAGCCATGTCTTCCTCCTCCTCCTCCTCTGCCTCATCAGGTCTCTCCTACTTATCTTCTCCATCCCGTGAGCCCACGCCGGAGTGGGACTCGCTGGCGGCGTACGACCTCCGCGCCCCGGAGAAGTGGGACATCGAGTCCCATGATTCCTCCGTCTCGGTCCGAGGACGACAAGTCCTTGACCGACGGAGAAGATGACTTCCAGTTCCTCGTCGACGGGGAGCTGGAGGCGGGGAGCGAGGACGACCGCTTCTCGTGGGACGACTTCACCTCCTCCGACGAGGAGGAAGAAGAGGAGGACGACGATTCCTCCGACGACTACCCGCCGGTGAAGCGCTTCCGCGCCGGGTCAGACGACGACGATGACGACGACGACGACGAAGAGGAAGAGGCTCCCGTAGAGGGCTACGGGAGCAGCGACGAGGAGCCCGCCAGCAGCAGCGCCGGCGGCAGCGACGACGACAACGAGGGCAGCAACGGCCCTTAGATTAGAGACTACTAGTATAGGACTAGTAGTAGTAGTAATCGGCTTTTGTCCTTTCTTCCTTGAGCAACCGGCTCTTCTCTGTAAAGCCCCTTTATTAATGAAGAAAATATTTCTAAGCCGATTTTGCTTTCTTATCAATTTTGCCGATTGTCAAAGCAAGTCAATGTACCAAGAGCCGATGGCGGTGATACGTCTCCGACGTATCGATAATTTCTTATGTTCCATGCCACATTATTGATGATATCTACATGTTTTATACACATTATATGTCGTATTTATGCATTTTCCGGCACTAACCTATTAACGAGATGCCGAAGAGCCGATTCTGTTTTCTCGCTGTTTTTGGTTTCAGAAATCCTACAAAGGAAATATTCTCGGAATTGGACGAAATCAACGCCCGGGGTTCCATTTTTGCACGAAGCTTCCAGAAGACCAAGGGGGAAAGGAAGTGGGGCCACGAGGCGCCGCCACAACGAGGCGGCGCGGCCCGGGTCTTGGCCGCGCCGGCCTGGCGTGTGGGGCCCTCGTGTGGCCCCCGCGTTGCCCTTCCGCCTACTTAAAGCCTTCGTCGCGAAACCCCCGTACCGAGAGCCACGATACGGAAAACCTTACCGAGACGCCGCCGCCGCCAATCCCATCTCGGGGGATTCGGAGATCACCTCCGGCACCCCGCCGGAGAGGGGAATCATCTCCCGGGAGGACTCTTCACCGCCATGGTCGCCTCCGGAGTGATGAGTGAGTAGTTCACCCCTGGACTATGGGTCCATAGTAGTAGCTAGATGGTTGTCTTCTCCTCATGTGCTTCATTGTCGGATCTTGTGAGCTGCCTAACATGATCAAGATCATCTATCCGTAATTCTATATGTTGTGTTTGTCGGGATCCGATGGATAGAGAATACTATGTTATGTTGATTATCAATCTATTACCTATGTGTTGTTTATGATCTTGCATGCTCTCCGTTATTAGTAGAGGCTCTGGCCAAGTTTTTGCTCTTAACTCCAAGAGGGATTATTTATGCTCGATAGTGGGTTCATGCCTCCATTAAATCTGGGACAGTGACAGAAAGTTCTAAGGTTGTGGATGTGCTTGTTGGCACTAGGGATAAAACATTGATGCTATGTCCGAGGATGTAGTTATTGATTACATTACGCACCATACTTAATGCAATTGTCTCGTTGTTTTGCAACTTAATACTGGAAGGGGTTCGGATGATTACCTGAAGGTGGACTTTTTAGGCATAGATGCATGCTGGATAGCGGTCTATGTACTTTGTCGTAATGCCCAATTAAATCTCACAATACTCATCATATCATGTATGTGCATTGTTATGCTCTCTTTATTTGTCAATTGACTGTAATTTGTTCACCCAACATGCTATTTATCTTATGGGAGAGACACCTCTAGTGAACTGTGGACCCCGGTCCATTCTTTACATCTGAAATACAAATCTGTTGCTATTGTTCTTTACTGTTCTTTGCAAACAATCATCATCCACACTATACGTCTAATCCTTTGTTACAGCAAGCCGGTGAGATTGACAACCTCACTGTTTCGTTGGGGCAAAGTACTTTGGTTGTGTTGTGCAGGTTCCACGTTGGCGCCGGAATCCCTGGTGTTGCGCCGCACTACATCTCGCCGCCATCAACCTTCAACGTGCTTCTTGGTTCCTCCTGGTTCGATAAACCTTGGTTTCTTTCTGAGGGAAAACATGCCGCCGTACGCATCACACCTTCCTCTTGGGGTTCCCAACGGACGCGTGCTGTACGCGTATCAAGCTCTTTTTCTGGCGCCGTTGCCCGGGAGATCCAGACACGCTGCAAGGGGAGTCTCCACAACCCAATCTCTTTACTTTGTTTTTGTCTTGCTTTATTTTATTTACTACTTTGTTTGCTGCATTATATCAAAACACAAAAAAATTAGTTGCTAGTTTTACTTTATTTACTGTCTTGCACTTTATATCAAAACACAAAAAAAAAATTGTTACTTGCATTTTACTTTTGTTACCATGTCTAGCTCTGCACCTGTTACTTCTTCACCTGAGGAATTAGTCTTCACTTTTAAACAAGGGGATGAGGAGAGTTTTAAAGATGCTTGGTCCAGAATTTTTACTTCTTATCGTAAAACTGAACCTCAAATGACTCTAAGTTCGCTCCTTAGTAATTTTTATTTTGGTCTTATGATTCGCTATAGATATGCCTTGGATGCTGTAGTGGGAGGAGATTTCCTTCATTGCAATGGGGATCAAGCTTTTAATGCCATAAAGAAGTTGGTTGCATCACATGATTCAGCTAATAACTTTGATTCAGCCCTTATTAGCATTTATAATAGATTAAACACTCTTGAGACAAGTGCATCTCACTTGAATGAAAATTATGGATATGTTCGTAACCGTCTTGATCAAGTTTTAGTGAACTCTGAACCTTCATTATGGGATCCTACTATTAAAATTGCTATCGGTGACCAAACTCTTCATGCCAATTGTGATATTATGTCTGAATTTTGCCTAATGCCTAAGAGTATTCATGAATCTTTGAAACTTTGGGGATTCGTTGAAGAGGGAGAAGGAATAACTCTTATTGATAACTCTGTTATAATTCCTAAATTAATAGCTGCGGGTGTGCATACAACCATTCTTGGAAGAACAATATCCATTGATTATCTTGTTATTGAATGTGCAGGAACAGGACAAATCACACTCGGAAGGTCCCTGCTGAAACTATTGGGAGCAGTCATAGATATGGGAGAAGGCACCCTAAAATTCACCTCTACACCCGGGGGTAGACATATATTACCTAAGCCAAAGAGCAAGAAAAAGAACAAGAAAGGTAAGGGTAAAGCCCAAGGTAATGTCGATGCATCATCTCTTGATAATACTTGATACACACTTTCTGCGCCTAGCTGAAAGGCGTTAAAGAAAAGCGCTTATGGGAGACAACCCATGTTTTTACTACAGTATTTTTATTTTATATTTGAGTCTTGGAAGTTGTTTACTACTGTAGCAACCTCTCCTTATCTTAGTTTTGTGCATGGTTGTGCCAAGTGAAGTCGTTGATAGTAAGGTTCATACTAGATTTGGATTACTGCGCGTGAAACAGATTTCTTTGTCTGTCACGAATTTCGACCTGCCTCTCTGTAGGTAGCTCAGAAAAATATGCCAATTTACGTGCGTGATCCTCAGATATGTATGCAAGTTTCATTCAATTTGGGAATTTTCATTTGAGCAAGTCTGGTGCCTCAATAAAATCCATCTTTACGGACTGTTCTGTTTTGACAGATTCTGCCTTTTATTTCGCATTGCCTCTTTTGCTATGATGGATGAATTTCTTTGTTCCATTAATGTCCAGTAGCTTTATGCAATGTCCAGAAGTGTTAAGAATGATTATGTCACCTCTGAACATGTGAATTTTTATTATGCACTAACCCTCTAATGAGTTGTTTCGAGTTTGGTGTGGAGGAAGTTTTCAAGGATCAAGAGAGGGAGATGATACGATATGATCAAGGAGAGTGAAAGCTCTAAGCTTGGGGATGCCCCGGTGGTTCACCCCTGCATATTTTAAGAAGACTCAAGCGTCTAAGCTTGGGGATGCCCAAGGCATCCCCTTCTTCATCGGCAACATTATCGAGTTCCTCCCCGAAACTATATTTTTATTCCATCACATCTTATGTGCTTTGCTTGGAGCGTCGGTTTGTTTTTGTTTTTGTTTGAATAAAATGGATCCTAGCATTCATTGTGTGGTAGAGAGACACGCTCCGCTGTTGCATATGGACAAATATGTCCTTAGGCTTTACTCATAGTATTCATGGCGAAGGTTGAATCTTCTTCGTTAAATTGTTATATGGTTGGAATCGGGAAATGCTACATGTAGTAATTCTAAAATGTCTTGAATAATTTGATACTTGGCAATTGTTGTGCTCATGTTTAAGCTCTTGCATCATATACTTTGCACCTATTAATGAAGAAACACCTAGAGCTTGCTAAATTTGGTTTGCATATTTGGTCTCTCTAAAGTCTAGATAATTTCTAGTATTGAGTTTTGAACAACAAGGAAGACGGTGTAGAGTCTTATAATGTTTACAATATGTCTTTTATGTGAGTTTTGCTGCACCGGTTCATCCTTGTGTTTGTTTCAAATAACCTTGCTAGCCTAAACCTTGTATCGAGAGGGAATACTTCTCATGCATCCAAAATCCTTGAGCCAACCACTATGCCATTTGTGTCCACCATACCTACCTACTACATGGTATTTCTCCGCCATTCCAAAGTAAATTGCTTGAGTGCTACCTTTAAAATTTCCATTCTTTACCTTTGCAATATATAGCTCATGGGACAAATAGCTTAAAAACTATTGTGGTATTGAATATGTACTTATGCACTTTATCTCTTATTAAGTTGCTTGTTGTGCGATAACCATGTTTTCCGGGGACGCCATCAACTACTCTTTGTTGAATATCATGTGAGTTGCTATGCATGTCCGTCTTGTCTGAAGTAAGGGAGATCTACCACTTTAATGGTTAGAGCATGCATATTGTTAGAGAAGAACATTGGGTCGCTAACTAAAGCCATGAACCATGGTGGAAGTTTCAGTTTTGGACATATATCCTCAATCTCATATGAGAACACTAATTGTTGCTACATGCTTATGCATTAAAGAGGAGTCCATTATCTGTTGTCTATGTTGTCCCGGTATGGATGTCTAAGTTGAGAATAATCAAAAGCGAGAAATCCAAAATGCGAGCTTTCTCCTTAGACCTTTGTACAGGCGGCATGGATGTACCCCTTTGTGACACTTGGTTAAAACATGTGTATTGCGATGATCCGGTAGTCCAAGCTAATTAGGATAAGGTGCGGGCACTATTAGTATACTATGCATGAGGCTTGCAACTTGTAAGATATAATTTACATGATACATATGCTTTATTACTACCATTGACAAAATTGTTTCTTGTTTTCAAAACCAAAGCTCTAGCACAAATATAGCAATCGATGCTTTCCTCTTTGAAGGGCCTTTCTTTTACTTTTATGTTGAGTCACTTCACCTATCTCTCTCCACCTCAAGAAGCAAACACTTGTGTGAACTGTGCATTGATTCCTACATACTTGCATATTGCACTTGTTATATTACTCTATGTTGACAATATCCATGAGATATACATGTTACAAGTTGAAAGCAACCGCTGAAACTTAATCTTCCTTTGTGTTGCTTCAATACCTTTACTTTAATTTATTGCTTTATGAGTTAACTCTTATGCAAGACTTATTGATGCTTGTCTTGAAGTACTATTCATGAAAAGTCTTTGCTTTATGATTCATTTGTTTACTCATGTCATTACCATTGTTTTGATCGCTGCATTCATTACATATGCTTACAATAGTATGATCAAGGTTATGATGGCATGTCATTCCGGAAATTATCTTTGTTATCGTTTACTCGCTCGGGACGAGCGAGAACTAAGCTTGGGGATGCTGATACGTCTCCGACGTATCGATAATTTCTTATGTTCCATGCCACATTATTGATGATATCTACATGTTTTATACACATTATATGTCGTATTTATGCATTTTCCGGCACTAACCTATTAACGAGATGCCGAAGAGCCAGCTTCGTTGTTCTCGTCGTTTTTGGTTTCAGAAATCCTACAAAGGAAATATTCTCGGAATTGGACGAAATCAACGCCCGTGGTTCTATTTTTGCACGAAGCTTCCAGAAGACCGATGGGGAAAGGAAGTGGGGCCACGAGGCGCCGCCACAACAGGGCGGCGCGGCCCAGGTCTTGGCCGCGCCGGCCTGGCGTGTGGGGCCCTCGTGTGGCCCCCCGCGTTGCCCTTCCGCCTACTTAAAGCCTTCGTCGCGAAACCCCCGCACCGAGAGCCACGATACGGAAAACCTTACTGATACGCCGCCGCCGCCAATCCCATCTCCGGGGATTCTGGAGATCACCTCCGGCACCCTGCCGGAGAGGGGAATCATCTCCCGGAGGACTCTTCACCGCCATGGTCGCCTCCGGAGTGATGAGTGAGTAGTTCACCCCTGGACTATGGGTCCATAGCAGTAGCTAGATGGTTGTCTTCTCCTCATGTGCTTCATTGTCGGATCTTGTGAGCTGCCTAACATGATCAAGATCATCTATCCGTAATTCTATATGTTGTGTTTGTCGGGATCCGATGGATAGAGAATACTATGTTATGTTGATTATCAATCTATTACCTATGTGTTGTTTATGATCTTGCATGCTCTCCGTTATTAGTAGAGGCTCTGGCCAAGTTTTTGCTCTTAACTCCAAGAGGGAGTATTTATGCTCGATAGTGGGTTCATGCCTCCATTAAATCCGGGACAAGTGATGGAAAGTTCTAAGGTTGTGGATGTGCTGTTGCCACTAGGGATAAAACATTGATGCTATGTCCGAGGATGTAGTTATTGATTACATTACGCACCATACTTAATGCAATTGTCTGTTGTTTTGCAACTTAATACCGGAAGGGGTTCGGATGATAACCTCGAAGGTGGACTTTTTAGGCATAGATGCATGCCGGATAGCGGTCTATGTACTTTGTCGTAATGCCCAATTAAATCTCACAATACTCATCATATCATGTATGTGCATTGTTATGCTCTCTTTATTTGTCAATTGCCCGACTGTAATTTGTTCACCCAACATGCTATTTATCTTATGGGAGAGACACCTCTAGTGAACTGTGGACCCCGGTCCATTCTTTACATCTGAAATACAAATCTGCTGCTATTGTTCTTTACTCGTTCTTTGCAAACAATCATCATCCACACTATACATCTAATCCTTTATTACAGCAAGCCGGTGAGATTGACAACCTCACTGTTTCGTTGGGACAAAGTACTTTGGTTGTGTTGTGCAGATTCCACGTTGGCGCCGGAATCCCTGGTGTTGCGCCGCACTACATCTCGCCGCCATCAACCTTCAACGTGCTTCTTGGCTCCTCCTGGTTCGATAAACCTTGGTTTCTTTCTGAGGGAAAACTTGCCGCCGTACGCATCACACCTTCCTCTTGGGGTTCCCAACGGACGCGTGCTGTACGCGTATCAGGCAGCGCATCGGCCTTTGCCATAAAACGCGAGTAAGGCCAACTCAGTTGCCTATTCAAACGGTAACCTGCAACTTTATCTGAAAGAGCAACACTCAGATCCCCAAATCGTCGCTCAAACAGATCCAACTCTCGGCCCCGCGAACCTCGGATCTTAATCGCGCAGGCTCATCTCCGCAGCGAACCCAATGGCGGAATCATCCAACGCCAACGCTACGGTCTCCGGCCTGAAGGTAATCCTCAACCGCTCCTCGTTGTCTGAACATCGTGCTAGAATTAATAACAAACATCTGAATTAACGTCTCATTCCGTCATTAATTTCTAGGTATCAGACATTCTGCTACCGCATCCTTCTCTTCCAAACTCTCTTTGTCTTGGTCCTCGTTCTACCGAGAGTCCTGCCCACTTAATTTCATGCGAGGCCAATAGAATCCCCTTGTGAACCGTAACCTAGATCTAACTTCTTGGGCCGACCGCTTACGAGCCTGGCCTAATCCTCCCGAAGATTGGGTTTCCGGTACAATAGAATATCAAAAACTCACCAAGCCACTCGGGAAACCGCAGGAATAGCCGATGCTTTAGCTTTATCACTCGTCTCCCCTTGAGAAACATGAAAACCTTCGAAAACCATCGGCTATTTTTGGTCCGATGCTTTGAATTGCTTCATGTTTGGTCATGGCCCCATGACACCAACCTTACTAGATGTGGCCATGATCACTTGGTTTAGACATTGCATCCCCAAGCCCATCTGCCTTTAGGCTGCCAAAGGTCCCCTTCACGCTTTCTTCCAAAACAGAGTGCACAAACTGGGGTGCTTACCTTCGGCGCCACATCAAAAACAAAGGCCCTGTAACAGAGAAAGAACACACGGCCTTCCTGAATTTCTGGCTGGAACACTTCATATTCTGTGGTCCTTCACTTGCTCCGACCAAGAATTACCTTTCCCTGGCCTATGAACTTGCCAGAGGCACTCAGCTTGGCATTGGCAAACTGTTTCTTGGAGAGGTCTATAGATATCTCCAGCTAATGTCTGTTAAACTGTTCTCCCAAAAGACAGTCAAAACCGGAGGTCCCTGGTGGTTTATTCAGCTATGGGCTCAGCTGTACTTCCAAAACCAGACCCCGAACTTTCCACCTTTGGCTACTTGCACCTTCCCAGATACTAATGGGAGGCAGATCCGATGCACCAGCTACGGCCAAACTCTATATAGCCTTCCAGGCAGCAAACTGACCTTCAAGGGAGCATCAGAGTGGTTCAGAACTTTTTACCAAGACCCGGACAATCCTCTCTTCTTTCCTTATACGGAGTCTGAAAATTTTGAAAATCCAGTCTCCTTTAGGCTAGATAGCTTTGCCGATGACGCCAGCACTCGGCAATTGTATTCCATCATGATCCATCCCTGCTTCCTTCCAGTTGGCATGAGCACCTCAAACAGGATAATCAAACCTGGTTATGAGTCTTATCAGCCGGTCGTAGCAGCCCGGCAACTTGGTCTTGGACAGGTATATCCCAATTTCTTTCTGCACCACCTGACAGAGAGCAGAGCTGAGCTACCTGATGTCCTCACCAGTCAGAGGTGTTATTCCTTCTTTGACGCTCTAGCCATCCCAATTCCTCACAACCTCTCTTTCACCTCATCAACCGATGGTTTTGAGACTTGGTGGTCAATGTGGAAGACTCACGCCTTCAGGAGAGCTCTGGGACCATTGCTGAAACAACTTGATGCTGAATATGACATCCCTGCAGAACAGGTACCACTACTCACAAATTATTTTGAAGTGGCTCATAATGATTTCCTTTTATAACCTTGTTCTGTTTCCTTGCAGCAACAAGACGGTCCAGATCCTGTAGATGATGACGGCTCCCCTTTCAGATTCCTCCCACCAGCTCCGGTGGTCCTCTTATGCAAAAACTCACCATCTTTGAAAAAGGTTGTGATGCAGAGCCAGCCGATGACACCAAAATCGGCTTCCAAAAGCAGAGTATCTTCTAGGCCAGCTGCCCCCGAGCCTCGGCCAAGGCGAGAACAGCAAGTGAGGAAGGTAGCTGCAGGAAGACTCGAAGCGCCAAAGCCCTACTCCAGCTCAAGAAAGTTTGCACGTAAGTTGATCCATGCTTTGGCTGATTTCATTTATCCTTCTAGGCTTCGCAGCATGCTTGTATTTCTTTTACGGACCTCCACCGAAGAAAACTCCGGTGAGGACACACGATCCGGTCGAAGGGACTCGAGCTCGGGCAACTCGGGAAAACCACCACGCGAGCCAGCCAGACTTGCCACCGTCGGCTTCCAAGAAAAGGTCAGCCCCTGAACCTGCTGTCTCCCAAACTCCCATCAAAGCAGGGCAAGGCAGCCTACGCACAAAGAGCCGATGCATCAAGAGAGCTCGCAAGGAACCGCAAGCCTCTTCATCAAACCAGGAGATCTCGAACGTAATCCCCTCCATACTCTCCCTGGCTCATATTTCATGCTGACCCATTGCTGCTCTTGTCGGCTAACCATTCCCTTTGCGGATCGATGACGCCTCCGATGGGGAAGTTGAGGAGGTACCAATGCCATCCGCCACCCTGGACCTAGCAACTTCTAAAAGTGTAGCTGACAAGGTGGCCAACTTGGCCAAGCCCACAGCAGAAACACAAGAGCCGATCACCTCTTCATCGGCTGTTCCTCTGGTCTTAGGAGAGGTACAATACTTTCCCTTAGCTCTACCCTTCTCCTTTGTCGTCTCCCGACGTTTTTCTTGTTGTTTGTCGTGGTTATGACCTCTCAAGCTTGCTAACATTTGACCCCGAATCCATCGAGCCGGCCATCGCTAAAGCAAGCGAAGAGCCGGGACCCGGCGCTACACATGGTCAACTCCAGCATCTCAAGGCCCCGCTCTCCTCCTCCATTGAGACATTGGTTGAAGACTCCGAGGCGATGAAGAGCATTCCGGAAGACATCCAGCCTCATCTCCCGGTGACGCCGCAGGTGAAACTCGCCGCTTGTGACTCCGTCTGCCTACAGGTCAAGGGTGAAATTGGCTCGTCAGAGAATCGACCTGCGCCACGCCCAGCTTCCGTTGAAAGCCGATATTGCAGACAAATGCCAACGGTTTAATGAGAAAAAGGCAGCTTTGGACGCCAAAACTGACACCTCTGTCGACGCATCGCTCGAACCGGCGACCTTGCGCAAAGAGTTGGAGGCCCTTGAAGAGAAGGTCCGGGCAACCAAACAGCTCATCGAAGCTAAGGAAGCTCTTGTCGCCCACTCCCTCGAGGAAGCAGAAGGCCTCAAAGCTGAACTGAAGACTGATCTAGCCGAAATCCGCGCCTTGAACAAGCAGCTGGTGGCAGGCAAAGACGAAGATGATGAGGCCGAGATTGCCGAGGTGGATCATGTTCGTGCTGATGCCCTCAATGCCCTTGAGATTTTCCTTCAGTAGAGTCTCCCCGTGTAATTTGGAAACTGCATTATTGAGCTTGTACTCTAGAGTCGATGGTTGTGCATCGGCTTTTTGTTTCTTAGTTCTAAAGTCGATGTCTGTGCATCGGCTGTACTATTTTTTTTATTGGCCGATTTCGTGCATCGGCCCCCATATTTTATTACTCATTATTCCATATAAGGTGCCCCCCGAGCCGAATCTTTCAAGTGATTGAAGATATCGGCTCTTGCTGATGAATGTTGGTCGTAGCTTATCCCAGGACCAATGTCAATCTCTTCTAGCTTATTAGCCGATGTAAATCTATACCCTAGCTTTCCGTCGCCTGTTAAGTCGACGTTGAACACAGGCAGAACGTATGGCGAGGATAATTTTGGCCGATTGCTGGAATCGGCCCCCATGTTGATTGAATTGCTCAATGAAGGCTTACAACTTGTATGTGCTCCCTTACAGGAGGGAGTCTTCCTATCACGACTACGTGACATGTTTGAAGTGAGATCCTTGCTTTTTATTTTTTGGGGCCGATCGCAGGGATCGGCCTTGCCACGTATGTCGATGGATGTTGCTCTTGCTACTCTATCAGGCCGGTGGATAAGACCAGCCTCACCCCGTTTTTTGTCACCTCGATGCGATCACAGCCGTCCAAACTGATTCCAGAGAGCAGCTCTTGGTCTTCCGAGTCCCAAATGTTCATGCCGGCTATGGAGACCTCGATCGAGTCATCTGCATGCACGACTTCCACGTCGTCTCCATCCCATTGTATCAGGCATTGGTGCATTGTAGATGGAATGCAGCAGTTGGCGTGAATCCAATCCCTTCCTAGCAGGACAGCGTAGGTGCTCTTGCTGTCGACGATGAAGAACGTTGTTGGGATGGTCTTTCGGCCTACGGTTAGATCCACATTCGGGACACCTTGCATCCCTGATGCTTGGCCGTTGAAGTCGTTTAGCGTGACGTTGGTCTTGATCGGATCTGCACCGGAGCGTCCCAAACGCCGTAGCATGGAATATGGCATTATATTGACTGCCGCTCCCGTGTCAACCAACATCCTGCCGACGGGCTGCCCATTGATATAACCTTTTAGGTACAGGGCCTTCATGTGTTTGTAGCCCTTCTCTTGTGGCTTTTCAAAGATAACCGGTCGTGGACCGCAGTCAAACTATGCTATCGGCACTTCTTCAGTTCCTGGAGCACGAAACTCCGACGGAAGTATGAATACCATGTTTGTGCCAGCCGATGTACTCCCATCGGCTTTTACTTGCTTGGGGCGCCACACTTTCTTTGGTGGACGACTCTCCTCGTCCAAAGTCTGCTGAATTTTCACAGCCAGATCGGGCCGCGCTTTCCTCAACGTGTGCAAGTATCGCGCTTCGGCTTGCTCCAAGCTACGTAGCCGCTGAACCCTACGCTTTTGGGAGTGGATGAGCCCATCAGGGCACCACCTTGGCCGGTGGTACCTATCCTCTTCTTCATCTTCTGACTCCTCAAAGTCCTCATCTTGAGATGACTCAGCTCGTTTATTCTGTGGTGGGAGAGGCCCTAGACGCTTGAACACTGAAACTTCTCCAGCGCCCCTCTTCTGCCGTCTACACTCCGGGCAATTGTCGATCGTGGGCAATCGGCTCATTCCTGAATCCCAACAGTGTTTAAAGAAGGGGCAGTCCCAGTGTCTATCCATGTCTTCCTGCTCCCTTGACCTCCCCTTAGCGCGGTGTTCATGTCCTTCGTCGTCTCTATCATACCGACGACGTCTTCCCTCGTCTACGTCGGACCGATGATATTCCTCGTCATCTCTCGTCTGCATCGCCGACGTCGGTCATACCGATACTCATATTTGTTAAGGAGATGCGTGGAGAGTGGTTTTTGATATCGCACGCTTCTTACTTGTTCCTCGGTGAGGTACCGTTCGTCATCACGTCGGGGCCGGTCGCGTGGATCGGCCTCCTCCTTTTCCTTGCCGCGGAGTGACTGCTTTCTTCTTTATCCTTGCCATGGTGGCGTACAGGCCCTGCCATGTTAACATCGAACGAGAAATCTAGCCGACGCCTCGCGGAGTGATTGGGTTCCACCATGTTGACGCCAGGGAACGAATGTGTATCCACTTTCATGGCAAACTGGCTAAAGATCAATCGGCCTTGTTCTATCGCCGTTTGGATCTGCTGACGAAACCCCTTGAAGTCATTGGTGGTATGGGTGAACGAGTGATGCCATTTGCAGTACGGCCTCCCGTTCATTTCTTGTGCTGTGGGGATTTTATGGCCTTCGGGCAACTTCAGCTGTTTTTCCTTAAGCAATAGATCGAAAATCTGCTCAGCTCTGCTCAAATCGAAGTCAAACCCTTTTGCAGGCCCTTGTGGTTTTACCCATTTGCAGGACACGGGATTTGCCCCCCAAGCCCATTCGGCTACAGCTACCTCCAGGTCTGGTGCAGGATCTTCAGCTTCTTCCATCTCGACCAGGCCTACCGGACGCTTGAACTTGTCTTGGTACAATTCAGGGTGCCGCTGCTCATATAATGTGAGTTTCTGTACCATGTGCGACAGTGAACTGTACTCTGCTTGGAAAGCCAGATCCTTGATCGGCGTTGCGAGGCCTAATGCTGCCGGTTCGATTGCTTCTTTCTCAGATAAACGAACCGAATAACATCGGTTCCTGACAGTCCTGAAACGTTGGATGTATTCAGACACTGTTTCTCCCCGCTTCTGCCGCACCTGCGTTAGATCGGCAATGCCGGCCTCGGTAGCTTCTGAGTGATATTGCACGTGAAACTGCTCCTCCAGTTGCTTCCACGTCCGGACTGAGTTTGGTGGCAACGAGGTGTACCATCCAAAGGCTGATCCCGTGAGAGATTGTGCGAAAAACCTCACATGCAACGGGTCTGACGCTGAAATCATGCCCAGCTGTGCCAAATATCGGCTTACATGCTCTATTGAGCTAGACCCTTCTGCTCCATTAAACTTTGAGAATTCAGGGAGCCGATATTTGGGTGGCAGCGGGATCAGATCGTACTCGTCGGGGTACGGCTTGGAATAGCCGATTGTTTTCCTCTTCGGCAAGATGCCGAACTGGTCTCTCAAGATGGTGCTGATTTGTTCCATGGTATTAGCTGTAGGGACCGAGCTCTCATGACTCGTTCCGGTAGCATATTTAGCTAGCCATGCTTGCTTGTCAGCATCTGCTCCAGAAATCCCTGTTGGTGCAATCTGGCTCGTGCGCGCCAAGGCATTGCAGTCCGGCACGTATGTGCACACGTATCCATGTGGGATCTCCTTAGGCGGCTCATATAGGAATTGGCAATCGCTAGGATCGCCTCCAACCTTGTAGACAACGTACGCCGGTGAACCCGGCGGCTCTGGCGCTGCAAGAGCGAATGGCAGCGGCGGTCTAATCTGGAGCGGTATTTCCCCCTGGTGAGTCCCCAGGGTAGGTCCTGACGGAGAGTATTGATGCTTCATGATCTCTTGCACCACTCGGACCGCAACGCGCTCGAAAGCGTTCGCCAAGCTCTCAGAATGGCGGTGTAGAGAATGAGCCACCATGTAATTAATCTCCTGGCGTAGAGCTCTGGTGCGTTCCTCTGAAGAGGTAGAGAGGTCTACTTCATCGAGAGCACCTTCAGGGGAGAACCCTTTCCATCTGATGCCATGTGAATGGGTCTTCATGAAAGAGCCGATGAGATCGGCTTCCAAGATGGCTTTCATCTCATCGTACTTCTTCTTGTGTTCCTCCGGCAGATCTGCGTATGTGACTGGTTCGCCCACCACCTCATCCGCAGCTTTTGACATGGTTGCTGCAGATGTCGACGTAGTTGCTGTAGAAGGTCCCACCGGGCGTGCCAGAATGTGTTGCTGTCAAAAACCCACCGGCGAGTAGCGACGGGCAACACCGTAGAGCCGGAAGGCTCCCAGGACTGCGGTGGACCCTGGTCCCTCGGGCAACGGCCCGCAATGCCTTCTGGCACACGTCTTGGTGCTTGCGAGGGCGTGCCACCTGACCTATACCTGGTCAGGAAGGTGATGGATTGCTTCAACTAGTTTCCTGCATGGCAAACACGTAAATATTAAATACGAGCCCCGATCGGCTCTTAAGTTGTTCTGTGGATCGGCTCGAAGAGCCGATTGCCCCATGGTTCACGTTAGATTTATAATGACATGGGGATCATGCTTAATCAATATCAAACTAAACTAATCTACGATAGTCTAGGGTTTTCACCGCATAACCGGAACATCCTACTCGTAATTGAGCCTAGCAGATACGTAAGATGATGGAAAACCAGCCCTAACGAGGCCTAAAAACCAACATGGAGTTGATTCCCGGAACAATCCCTTCAGGGCTTAATAAACCACACCTTACACACTCCCGGATCGTTCAACCCGTTTGTAAGGCCTAACCATGCAGATATCAAACTAATCCTCGAAGAACAAGAAACAACTATAACGGATTAGATCTACTAAATAAAGAACAAGCAAGATGCTGCCCTTGCACCTAAAATAGGTGTAAGGGCAGCTAGGTATCGAGGGGCAGCGTAGCTAAACAAGTACATCGTGAAAGCATCGACGTCAACCCCAAAACACCTAAGATAAGGGTGTTGCTCGCCATCCAAAAGGCTTCAAGACGAGCAACACCAACAACGAATAAGCCGATATCGCCTAGATCGCAAGATGCGATCTAGGCAAGCATGTTGCTTACCCGGGAGAAACCCTCGAAACAAGGGGTGGCGATGCGCCTAGATTGATTTGTTGTGAACGTGATCGTCCTTCTTTCTCAATAACCCTAGATACATATTTATAGTCCGTAGACTTTCTAACTTGGGAATAAACCCGACCGTGTACGAGCTAAACTCTATCTTTTAATTCTAACCGACACGAAACCTACTATAATTTACAGATACACGGGCAGACTAGCCCAAACTCTTGTACAAGGCCGATTCAGGAATATCTTCCGTGCATATCCTCTAAGCCCATTTAATCACGGCCCATCTCCAGACTTGGTTAAATTCTGGTGATAACAACTACACACCCCTCGGTCGAAGCAGATTGCCGCCGGCCAGCGCCGATGGTCGGCCTCCGCCGTGTGCCCCGCCTCGCCATCTTCCCCGTCAATCGCGAGCCCACCTCCCCGTGCGGATAACCCTAGCAGCCTCGTTGTCGTGCCCGCCTTCCCCACCAAACAGAGACGCAACACCTCTACCGCCACTGATGACATCTAGCACCTCCTTTTCCGATGCCGCGAGGTGCGAAATCCTCCATGTCGTGGCTGTCCTAATCGAGATTTCAGACCCCAACTCTAGCAGCCGGTGCTGGAGAGAAGCAGAGGTGAGCAGGCTCCGCAGCATACGGGGCGGCACCTTTGACATCGCCATCGGATTCTCTCCTTCTGCTGCTTCGATCCTGGGGCAGATGCGAAGCGAGGACGGCGGAGGGAGGGCGGTGGAGGAGGAGGAGGGGGTCAAAGACCTCGAGCGGGGACATGGACTTGGCAGTGGAAGCGAGGCAGAACGCGGAGGGTGGGTTGACGATGGAGCAGGAGAGGTTAAAGACCTCGCGCGAGCCCCGGGAATTGCGCGGCGGCTGCTGCTTCGGCCGCTGAGGTTCGTCATGGCTACCTCCTCCTGCACCTGCACACCCACCATCACCACCACTTAACTAGGTACTACTACACTGCTCCGTCATACTAGCAATTCTACAGAAATTAAAGAAACATTTTCCCCCAAAAATCGTCGATCTACATTTAGGATACTGTAGGAGGTTCATTCGAAAATTGATATCACGAACTGAATCGAATCAAGTAGCAAAGATGTACAGCAATGGAGGTGTAATCAACAGAGACTGTTTCCAATTGATTGAGTAAAACGGGGTGGTCTTATTCATCTGCTTCTATCTGCAGTGGATTGAATTGACGCTGCAGGTCTATAAACTGATATTTGATTCATTTGCAATGAAACTTATGCTTACCATTGTTTCCCGGTAGTTTGGTGGTCTTATCCATGTTTGATGCAGCTGCACCATGCAATTCAACCACGTCAGTGATGCCTGTGTTGGGTGGATCTCTTTCTATGGTAGCCGCCCCCATGTCTTCGATTAATGCTTCTATGATACAATTTGATATATCATTTCTATGATACCATTAGATTTTCTGAGATGGAGAAAAGATACTACCTGATATTTTTGTTTACATCTTGCAAAATTAATTATCATGTCCTGATGCTCATTTTGTTGATTGTTGTAGATGGAGGTTACATAGTAATATGCTCGTCTGCACCTTACTAAGGTGGTGGCTGCCAACACTATGTGTGACCAAACTCGGGCTGACGGAGGTGGCCCGAAGAGACCTGCGGCAAAAGCATGACTGCGCAAAACAGATCTAGATGGCGATTCCGGAGTCATACACGCGGATACTTCCCAAGGTAACCTTAGATTTTTTGCCCAGAAAGTTCTCTTCTTTCCATTTTGTTCTTCCAATAAAGAAGCTATTGGTTATGACTACTGAATGTGCAGTTTGGGTGGGCTGGGGTGGGCGACACAATCTACAGGCACGTGTTGTTCCTGACAAAGTTCTTGTGGGAGTACCTGCTCAACAGCCTAGAGATATTGTCATAGCACCTAGGCCCTGGAGGTCCCCGTGGAGCAACGCCAAGGACCTGATAGGGTTGGACAAGACTTGACGGTGGTGAGTAGGGCTGATGACATCCTGTTCTGCCTTGAACAGCGGTTTCCTGGCCTCTCACAGACCACGCTAGACACAAGCAAGATACAATACAATAAGGTAACAACACATCAATCATCTGCTTGAGCAGCGATTTCCTGGCCTCTCATAACCTTCCAATCTACAGGTGTTGGATTGTAAATTTATGATGTGAATGTGCTTGTGTGTGGCTGCTGGTGTTGCAGGACATTCGGCAAGTTACCTGAGATGCATCGCAATTATTTTTAAATCATGCTATTCTCTCCTGTTTGTGTAAACTAATCAACCAAGTGCATATTTATGGGTTTCTTGCACTTCTTAAGTAGCAAACTAACTTCATCTTTGTAGCTTCAGCTCTTTGTATTTGTTTATTTTCGTATGGTAATATCATAAACTGAATTGCCTATCTGCAGGAATTTTTTCTATAGCCCTCATTTTATATTTTCTATCAGAATCATACTTAGAAGTTAGAACACACCACAATCACCTTACCTTTACAAGTTTTACACATCATCCGCTTCCATCATCTGCACCGCACCTAATCTTATTATATTTTTGTCTTTTTCGCAGAATAGAAGGAGTTGATGGGCATGGTGTGATCAGCGACACAAAGAGGAATATGCATGCCAATGCTTCCCTTGGTTAGCATACTTTGAATTTCCAGTTCTTTTCATTTCATATTTATCTGTTGTTTTGGTGGTACACTTCAATACGTATTTAACTTCTTTGAATTTTTGGTTCTTTTGAACATGGATGTAGGCCAAATTAACTTGTGTGCTTCAATCATTGTTAAATTTCTGTTTATGTTGTACGCTGATTCACAAAATATCTCTATTATAAATAGCCGGCTATAGCCCCGCTATAGCGGCTATAGCCTTTCCCGCACGATGCACCCGGCTAAAGGTGCCAAAGTCCTTAAATAGCCGGCTATAGTCAGGCTATAGCCGGGCTATAGCTGTTTTGGTAGGCCGCAGCTATAACCTATGGCCGGCTATTTAAAACCATGCAAAATAAAGCCAAATTAAGGTAGACAGTATGGCTTGAACAATATTATTTGTATTGCCTCTTCTTTGGTAGTGGTGTGCAACTGCATAAGTTAATTGGGCAAGCGTCATTTTCAGGCTAATGGATGTAATCTTAGATGATTGTTTTATGCAGATCAAAAGAGAGATGCATGCCCACAATGAAGCTTGCTAGGCATCCTACTGTTCTGTATCTACCTTATTGTAGATGCTCATAATGAAGCTTACTAGGCATCCTACTGTTGTCAGTATCTACTTTCTGAGAGATGTTGGTATTGCTAATATTTCTTATTAGTTGTCTTCTTTAAGTACCAATAGGATCATTAAAAGGCAGTCTACTATGTGCATGTTTCTAAAAGTTAACTTGGTCAGATATAATATAACAAAGGCTGTTATTTACATCGTCATCAATCATATCGGTCACTCGAAAGTCAAGCTTTACTACCTTGAATGCAATGGTACCCTGACAAAGGGAAATTTAGTGATCACTATATTAATATGCCAGGATACATTCACGGACTATAAGTGCATAACTGAATGTTTGAATCCTTTTCATGAAAAAATGGATTTGCGGCAAATATGCTAAACATGGAGTGCTATGCACTTTGTGGTGTGTGGTGATTTAGTGATAGCGAGTGAGTACGTGGAGTGGTTGAGTGGGAGTGTGGTTATATGTCCAGAAAGTTGTAGTTGATCTTCTTATCGCTGATGAATGAACTAAACGGTCATCCCTGATCAGGTTTACTACGACTCGCGCATGACGCAGTGTGGTGCCGGCGAGGAGGACCAAGCAAGAAGTGGACTATCAACCTTCGAGTTTCCTGTCATCCTTGACATCTAGAAGATGTCACCCCAAGCCGTCTCTGCACTACAAGTATACCAATGATCTTATTGTGGGTAGGTATTTCATGTGTACCATTTTCAGTAATAACACTTATCTATGGATTGGTGGCAAAGGATGCTAAATAGGGAGTGCTAGATGATTTGTGGTGTGTGTGGTGATTTTAGTACATTGTTTTATAGTGCATCTATTTCTTTCCCCTAATTATCATATCTACAATATATCTATCCAGATGAACCAATCAAAAAGATAAATTTTGATTTTGTAAATTTTTTTTCTCAGTTATTTTCATGAACACACATCGTTAGTATGGTTCAAGCAGAGTTTTTTATGGTGATTATATTGACTAACGTGAATCGGAGACAAGACGAGGTGCCAGTGTACCACAAACTAACTTTTCCCTCATCTCTTGGTCCTCATGCCGCAGGTGCTGATCAAAACGTACGGAGGGATGTCTGGCTGGTTATTTCAACATGCAATAGTTGGAGAGATTTCGTCGGCAATTACATGAGGCGCCGAACATCGTGAATCTCATTTCAGATTTTCAGTCATCTAAGCATGACCAAAAGACTAGATCGGTTTCCTTTGTACTAAAGGAGCCTCATTCAAGGTCAAGAGCTAGCCATGTGATTCCATCTATCATAAAAGCAAAGCAGCTGGATCCATAATCATGTATGGTACAAGATACCTGATGGCTAGCTAAAGATCACCTGATGGAATAAAGAGTTCCAACATTAAATAAACTGTGACTTACATATAGATAAGTGGAGTGCTTTTGCATTTTATATGTCCATGCAGCTATTTGCTTCCGTACAGTATAATATTATTTTTTGTAAATATTCACAAGTAGCACTCTTTTTTGTTTACCTCCCTAACCATGCATATATTAATTACCCACTCTAACCCCATCTTGTAATACAGCGTAGAAGTTCTAAACCTTCTATTTGGTGAAGATTAGTTTAGCGCTGAGATATAACATGTATTTACCAAAGATAGTTTCTCGGATCATACCACCTACAACTCCTTGAGTGAGAAGGGTTTTTTTCATGGTAAGAACAACTTGATTTGGTTGTTAATTAGGCCATCTGACTTATATTCCCCAGTTTTGTCCAAGATATGCATAATCTAATTGTGGCACTCTGGTTTACGGTCTATCTCAAATTTCTAGATAAAATGGCGTTGTTTGTCATGTGACCAAGAATACCAAGCAATGCAGTAACACTTAAGAGCATATTAGAGGATATATGGATTCATTAAACAGCTGAGAATTTTCTACACTATCTTATTTTAGTTACAGGATGTTAGTCATACCAAATGCATATCTGGTTAAACCCATGCTCAAAACATATATGTTCTTTCATAGGGAAGATCATGAGAACTCTAGGTAGATCAGGTTCTTATGACTGTTCTGCGACTAAGTTTATCTTCAGAAAACAAAAAATTATGCCAAGTGTTACTTTTCTGAAGATGTGAAAATTGCTTGGCAGTTTGATGAAACCTCTGAAATTATTTATCTTTTTCCTTCACTATTTATGGGGTTAGAAAAGATATATTTGATGGTGTTTTCGTGCCACATTTTTACAGTTTGAAACATAGAGTATATATGAGCCATACTTCTTTGATTTGAATCATCTTGACATTTTCCTTGATTGCATGGATTCCTTCGTAGTTATTGTGAATCCCTCCAATCAAGGGACTTGGTTACCTTATTAGTCAAAGAGAAACTGGTTGTAAGAATAGACTATTATAGTTCTAATAAGGAGATTCATATTTAAAAAGAGTGAGTTATGCAAATGCCTACCTATATCAATGTCTCTTTGACAATAAAAAACTAATAACCCGTAGCAACGCAAGGGCATTTGTGCTAGTAATAAAATACATGGCGCATAACTCAACTTGTCGGCGGGGATCAGATTGGTAACCGTACACTTGCAATACGATTTTACGGTCACGAAAGATGAGTCGAGCATGCAGAGACGGTCACCGTCGAAGAGGGAGTTGTATTTGCCGATGTGGCACGCGCGGGACCCGCATGCTAAGTGTTCTAAGTGTCATTCCGAGGTATTCTAAGTGTCCGAGATTAGTTCATATTTTTCTCCGAGAAAAGAACAATCTCAAATGTATTATTTGGTCAACTGTTCGGTCGGGGGGTTATGGTGTAGGGTTTATGCAATTCCTGGTGGGGAAGGGGATTATAATGGTTGTGTGCATGTGCTATTGTAACCACAAATAATCCTGCTCAATCAAATAACCGACCTACTCAAGTTCCTAGTGCTATAAACCACAACCACACAGTCGAATTGAACAAATCGGTAGTCAAAATTGGGATTTTGGACAAACTGCTCTTCAAAATCAACAAATAATCTCAATTTTTCTATACAATGCCAACAACAGAGCTAACATCAGAGGCTTACACCATGCTTCTCTCTCTCTCTCGGCGTCCCTGGCACCTTGCGCGTCACCATCTGTCCGCAGTCGGGACAGCGGATCAACGGAATGTAGGGACCCGGCGGTGGAGCGTGGAGCTACTAGAGCTGGATCTTGCCATGGCGAAGATGTAAGGGTACATTGCCCCTAAGTGTGTTTTTTGGTAATTAATGACAATCCTCTATGGACTAATATTTTTATTGTGTTTATATGAAGGAACATTCCATAGGTAATTCTTGTAGTCCATGTGTTGGATTCAAGTGTGGATGTCATGAAAATAAATATATACCTTGGGTACTGGCATCAAGATCTTGAGTGTTTGACTTTAAGAGAAGAACTCTAGATCTGGCTCTAAGTCGGTGTCATGGTAGCATCATGAGTTGAGCTATGGTTGACTAAGGTTTAGAGCATGCAATCAAATGAAGATTTCTCTATGTACCTCAAGATATGTTGATAGAGAATAAGAAGATACGAGGTTGATCAGACTAAGAGTGATGATTGAATTCAAGTGTCAACACATGAAGCATAAAGATTGTGCCACTTTGGATCATGTGATCTTGTGGAGGGTAAGCCTTGCCATTTATGTTTCATGAGCTAACTCACTATATATGTGCATTTGTTTTGTCTATATGAGTGAGGTATCTTGCCGTGGGTATGCATCAAGAGTATAATCTCATATAGCCCATGAGAGGCTGGCATCAAGTTTTGGATGTCATCAAGGTTGAGAAGGGCAAGTTCAAGATGAGCATATCGAAGATATCATGCTTGAATTGAAGTTTGCGGTCCATTTGGTGATAATAGACATATGAAGATGTTCCTCAATGAAGATTTCCCATAGTGGTGTGTGGGGGAGCAATCACGAGTCTTCACGAAGACAATGAAGAAGAAGAGGATGATGACATCTATCCCATGTTCCCTGAATACGGTGATACTGCAGAGGGGGGTTGTTTTCCGTCAGAAGGCAATGAAGACAATGAAGCAGAAGACCAAGAGGCACCAGATGAGCCTGCTGATGATGATCTTGGTCGGGCCATTGCTGATGCAAGGAGAGAATGTGAAACTAAAAAGGAAAGGTTGGCCTTCGACCAGATGATAGAGGATCACAACAAATTGTTATACCCAACTTGCGAAGATGGCCATGAAAATCTAAGTAGCACACTAGAATTGTTGCAATGGAAGGCAGAGAACGGTGTCACTGACTCAGGATTTGAAAAGTTGCTGAAAATAATTAAGAAGAAGCTTCCAAGGGGTAATGAATTGCCCGCCAGTACGTACGAAGCGAAGAAGGTTGTCTGCCCTCTAGGATTAGATGTGCAAAAGATACATGCATGCATTAATGACTGCATCCTCTACCGCGGTGAGTACGAGAATTTGGATGCATGCCCGGTGTGCACTGCATTGCGGTATAAGATCAGACGAGATGACCCGGTTGATGTTGAGGGCGAGCGCCCCAGGAAGAGGGTTCCTGCCAAGGTTATGTGGTATGCTCCTATAATACCACGGCTGAAACGCTTGTTCAGAAATAAAGAGCACGCTAGGTTGTTGCGATGGCACAAAGAAGACCGTAAGTAAGACGAGATGTTGAGACACCCTGCTGATGGGTCCCAGTGGAGAAAAATTGATAGAGAGTTCCCGTACTTTGCAGAGGATGCATGGAACTTAAGGTTTGGTCTAAGTACAGATGGCCTGAATCCTTTTGGAGAGCAGAGCTACAGCCATTGCACCTTGCCTGTGACTCTTTGTATATATAACCTTCCTCCTTGGTTGTGCATGAAGCGCAAGTTCATTATGATGTCAGTGCTCATACAAGGCCCGAAGCAACCCGGCAATGACATTGATGTGTACCTGAAGCCATTAGTCAAAGAACTTCTACAACTGTGGTCTGATAACCCACAAGTATAGGGGATTG